>NC_088303.1:35951062-36289137 GCF_032854445.1 Liolophura sinensis
GCAGGTATATGTTGTAGTTCGGTGCATGCACAAAATTTCTGACACAAGCCGTAAGTTTTGCGATCGTTGACATACATTCACACACGTCACTTGTAAGTCACCCATAAGTCGAAATGCTTTGAGATAATGTCTAGCGTACCCAAAACTTTTGTTCTAACCTATGAGTAACGTGCTTTGTCATTACCTATGTGTAATTTATATCAAATGTTCCAGACAATCACAGAATTTATTGAAGGTGTTTTAAACTTTTGAAAGGTTCTATCTTAGTTAGTAATACCTTATGTATACATCCAACTCTTTATGAATACCCCCAAAATAATAAAAAAAAAAAAAACTTCGATAATTCAGCATACACCAGAGTTTTAGAGAAATTTTCAAATGCTGGCTAAATTGTCAAGGTATGACCGGCATCTTGTGACATGCACAAGATGCCTGCATAAACCTTTGAAACAATGATCCATACGTGAGAAAAAACAATCAACAAAACCATGTTGAAATAGACTGGATAAACATTTACTATGATGGATGAGACAAATGTTTCTGTGGGATGACAATTCTGATGATGAATACATAATCAGTATATGTAGGAAAAGTTTACATGACCTGAACTTTGAAATCAAGCCGTTTTAAAATGTCCATTTCTATTCTGCGCTTTTCCAATGGGTTAATTATTGTATTTCACCTAAAGTTTGGCCTCTAAAAATGCATTTTCCGAAGCACACAAAGGCCCTAAAACAGCACTTTTGATTCCAACACTTGGGATTTTCTGTTAAAGGAAAAGACCTCTAAAAATCAAAGTAAGCATCACTAAGTAGACCAATTAAAAGTATGCATTAATATATTTCCATTTATTTTTTAGATTTTTGTGAAGAGAGCTAAAGGTGCTTTTTGACCACTTTTGACCACTAAGGTGGGCTTTATTGACCATACTCTGATGTCACAGGAAGTTTATCCAACTCTAATCACAACGCTGTATGTTAGAATAAGTTGGAAAAAGGTGATGTGATCTCAGAGTTCCGCATTACCATCAGTATGGCTCATAAAGCCCACCATAGTTTTCAAATATCTGAATATCTTTCAATACTTTCAAAAAAATCTGAAAAAATATATGAAAGAGGTTTTACACATAGTTTTCAGTTGTCTTTTTGATGAACCTCACTTCGTATTTTAGTTTTTCTTTTACTTTAAGAAATTAATCCAGGTGGATGAATCTATCAAATTACACAGAACACATCACTTCAGGAAACCTCAGGTGAAAATACAGCAATACATTGGATGCCTGCTCTACACAATTAATCTTTTATGATACAACCTCCCTCCCAAGACTCATTTTTAAAAGGAACCAGTCAGGCACACATGTTAATTCCTGTGGAGATCACACTGTCACCATTTCATAGACTTGCTCAACAACATGTCTGGAAGTAGCACATCTTTACTTGACACATCCAGGTCTTAGCTCAGTATGTGAAATCCTGCCCAGGACTTTCCTAGCATTTTCATCCCAGAGTCTCACGTTCTGTACAGAACCATATCAGGTTCAGCCTCTAAAACCTCCCTCTGCAGTGACTTCTTTATAACACAGTGACTTCTGTGCAACACAGCATCCTGGTCAATGCCATTAACCTCAGGCATGATCTGCTAAAATTTATCCACCAGCTGCAAAACTCTGTTCTGTTCAGCTTCACGAGCCTCAGCATCTTTAGCGTCTCCTATGTTACCCGCATATTCTGGAAGACATAGATGCACAATATAACGATGAAATAAAGCCCCGTCTTGCTTATGCATGGAAATTAAATTTATTTGTGAGTTGATGACATGGCACAGGATAAAGCAACACCTTGTTGCTGGACATGGGTCAGCACGGGCACCAACTTGCTGTTATGAGACAGCACAAATAACAAGTTGCGTATCCATGTGACAGCAAAAGTTCTACATGTGCCATCTTGCTAACATGGTACAGCACAGTATCAACTTCCACGCACTTCACTGCACATGAACCAACTTTTATTTATTTATTTATTTGAATGGAGATTTACGCCATACTCAAGGATATTTCGCTTATACACCGGCGGACAGCGTTATGGTGGGATAACAGCTTTCTGACGCAGCATGGGCACCAACCTGCCCTCTTGGGACGGCGTAAGTAAGAACTTGCTTACAAGGGACGACATAAGTACAAATTTCCTGGCATACGTGATGGTATACTGTTGGATATTGCAAGGATACTGTTGGGATGGGGCATCATGAATACCAACTTACTTACACAGGACAGCCTACTTTACCTGAGCTTTCCACTGTTACTCGTTTGGCCTGATTGTGAGAGTTATATTGATCTTAGGAAGATGTTTGTGTATTAGTTTTTTGAAAGGTAGGATGATATCCTACTGGAAAAATTTGAGTTTCACGGCCAAAAGTAATATTTAATGTCCATTACTTGCCTTTAAAACATGAACTTTTGCAGGCAAATTGTAGGCTAACTTCTAAAATGACTTGTTCTCCATGTGACTCACCTCTCATGATGTTACGTATAGTTTTGACGGATCCTCCTCTCATATTCAGAATCCTCATCACCCTCTGCTTCACCTGAGAAACAACAATAGCAGCCTATGTCACATTTGGATTTCATAATCCGTGGATGTCATGATATTATGTCATGATTTTTCAGGTGACATAAAAACTATAAATAAACTATAACTATATAAATTGAAATCATGTCACGCTCTGAGGCAGGTTTATAGACACTCTTTCTTTAGGAAAGGATTTATTTCATTATTGTTTAATGCTATATTCAAGAATTTTTCACTTATATGATGGCAGTCATGTTTATGGGTGCTGGAAGGTGGAGTGTATGCAGTGAATCACAGACATACGGCAAGATACTAACAAACTTTCCCACGTGGGCCATACAGAAATGCAGTACAGATTATGTCCCTGACATGTCCGTCTGCTCTGCTCAAACTGTATGTGCAATCATGGTATGATTTAGCTTGTACAGTACTTCTTGAGAACAAGCATCAACAATCAATTATCAGGGCCTTAAATTTTGGTAACAGCTGCTACAGGATGAAGGCCAACAATTTTTTCTTACACTCAAAAATATTATTTATTTGATTCTGTTTGTGCTGTACTCAAAAATATTTCTAAATGAAGGTGGTAGGGAGGAAAAAACGCGGCAAAGCTGTTTATCAAATGAATTTACTGTTTTATAAATATTGCTTCAAAATGATGAATTTCTTTTTAGCCAAACGAATGTCATTTTGAAATAGTAAAGTAACTCACAGAAGCTGGACCCGTTGCACATATTTCTAACATGATGTAATCAACCAGCTGTAATGTGAAGAGGCCAGCGTCCAATCTCTGCATATAAAACCTGTCCTCCACTTCTTCATCAATCTCCTCAGAGTTACGTAGGAGCCTCTACCAACAGACAAAACCTCAAATCATCAAATAAAACATCAATGGTCCATGCTTCCTTCCCTGTCTATAGATCAACTCGCGCTTTACCGTATAACTTATAATTGCATTTGAATCGGGCCAACACCATACAGTTAAATATATTTTTCAACAGAATTAACGGTAAAAATATTTATTCAATGTGTAAAATAGCGACACTGTTGACAATGAAAGACAATGAACCAGCTGAATGTGTAGGGTTGTCAATAGACATGTCATTAGTTGGGTTTGGATTTATTTTCAAGTTTCAAAAATTTAGCACCAATCCAAGCCTACAGCCACGATGTTGTTATTTTGTAAACATCCACTAGGGGAAGAAGTCCCCAGCATAACCCACCCCTATGGGTGACAATCCAAAAAAATTCCTTCATGTCAGTTTAAGTTACTTTTAATACTTGTCTTTCATTGAAAATAGACAAAAATCAGGTGCTGTCTTATACTTTAAATTCAAGTGTGGAAAAGCATGCAGGCCTATACATAAATTTATGAACTGATTTAACAGAATTTCTCGACTCGTTTTGTAGTACATACATTTTTCTCTTGTTCAATATGGTCATCAACTGCTCTGACTTTCTCCAGGTATTTGAAATGCAGCTCCAATAATCTCTCCACCTTAAACAGAGAATACATAAAATACTGGTACATACACTACAAGACTACACTTGCCTCTATCCACTCTGGTTGAGTACATTGCATAGAGCACTAAATCTGGTGATGTGATGTGACATAACCTTCTTCATAAAAATTTGCCCTAGTTATTTATGGAGCATTAATTATTTTCCATCAATTATTTCTTATGACCATCGTTAGGATCATTCTAGTCCTTAGCACTCATTTTTAGCACTCAAGATGGTGTGGAAAATACAGTTCATGGTTAGACCAGTACAGCTATTCTAACCACTTATTACATCACATTTCAGTCACACTTCGCTCCAAAAATCTGCCCTTCCTGTAAATCACTGAAGCTTTTGTTTCGTTAATTTCATGACCCCTCTGACAAAATCTGGAAACACCGACATGTTTTCTAAATTTACGTCCATTTCTCCTGTTTCGTTTATAATTCACTTACTTGTACAACATGTATACATCACCGACTTTCCCCATTCCATGTTTAGAGTGACTAATTTCTGTTTTAAACTCAAGAATTTTTCGTTTATACCACCGTGGTCAGTTTTAACGGAAGAGTCTGGGTTAAACCACAGGTCTTTGAAAAGTCACTGATGAACTTTCCCTCATGTGACATTAAGGTCTGCATGTCATATTGCAGAACACAAGTGCACAAATGGCCTCACAAGTGCTGCTGACTGCTCAATGTCTCTAATGCCCAGTGAGCAAAGGCAGATTGCAGCCCTATATAATAAGCTGATAGCCTTTACCTACCTATGATCTCATAGCTTACCTTTTCATGGTCATTTTCTGTAAATTTATTCACAAGCCTCTGTCTCTGAGTTCCTTGACAGTTTCTCAACAAGGAGGCAATGACTGAGCTAATATGCTCTGAAAGACACAACAGGCATCAGAAAAAAAATTATTCTATTTCTAAGGTCCCCCAGTACATCTTCAGCATGAAAAGAATCAGATGCCAGCCATCTAAGCAAGCTTGCCGTAAAAGGTGAGTGACTAACCTCTCCTCTCAGTGCTGTTGTTGAATAGTTAAAGATATATGGATAAGTACTATATTAATGTGATGCTCAGATTTTGATTTTAGTTTGTTATAGCAGATTCAAGTGTAGGTTTACAATTTCTTCTGATTTTCGATGATATTAAGTCAAAAGACAACTTTTTTCTATTTCTAATGTGTTCTCACCATGATGTGGCTGAATTACTGCAATACAATATGGCATTAAACCTTAATCATTAGTTCTTTCATTTATTCTAGCCCTCATGACTACCAGTTCAGTAGTTTGCCAGCATGTTGGAGAAACCAGATATGACATTCTGTACAGTGCACAAGTACACTCATAAGAATGGCCCTCCCTCCCTGCAAAATAAGCCACATGTTCCATTTTAATCATTTTTGGTATAAAACTGCTTGGAACTGAACTTCCCTCTCCAACGTCAAACTGTAACTTACCTTCAAGCTCCTCCATTCCTGGACCAGCTTTGTTTCTCTTTGGTGTCTTCATGAATAATGGAAAAACACTTCGAAGACCTAGAATGTCTACAAACTTAGTGCAGTTATCTGCCCCTTCTGCTCCTGCCATGGCATGATCCAGGACCTTGATACCACAGTTACGTGACATCTTCTTTTCTCTGAATAACGAAAACCAGTTTTATTTTCAGCAATCAGCAAATTAACTTATTTATTTCATTGGTGTTTTACGTCTTACTCCAGAATATTTCACTTACAAGATAGTGGCCAATAATATGGTGGGAGGAAATAGGGTTTAATGTAAACCCACGGCCATCTGCAGGTTGCTGACAGACCTTTCCTTGTAGGACTGGAGAGGAAGTCAGCATGAACTGAATTTGAACTTACAACAACCAAACTGGTGAGAGGCCCCTGGGCCATTGTGCTGTGCTAACATGCTATTCACCATGAAAGGAGGCCCTGAAGAATTTGTGAGAATTTAAGAATTTGTTTTAGGGACAAGCAGCTCTTATAAGCTGCTCTGCCTCTCTTTTCATTGGTCATTCTGTCTATCTTTAATAAATCCTTCAATTATGAAATCCGCCAAAAGGTTAAAAATAATAATTTTTTTTATCATGCAAAAATTTAACTAGTTCTTAGAGTTAGGTATGCTAAACCATGTACTGAAGCTTTCTCTTACCTCAACATGAGATTCATAAGTTGAAGCCCTTCCCCGCGTAAGAATTTATTTCTGTTGCCAGGCAACATCAGTGCTGAACAAAGACAGTTAAAAAGGTTTTCCATCATTTCAATTTCCTCTCTTGAAACAGGGTCGTGCCTCTTGTACGACTGCAATACAAATATCAGTAAATATTAGACTGCTGTGATATGACAAGACTTTCCACGATCTTTCGTGTGCACCTATGAGGCTTGAATTAATAAACATGAACCA
Organism: Liolophura sinensis; assembly: GCF_032854445.1. NCBI lineage: Eukaryota > Metazoa > Mollusca > Polyplacophora > Chitonida > Chitonidae > Liolophura > Liolophura sinensis. The sequence continues at coordinate 35,957,539 of NC_088303.1, forward strand.
GAAAATTTCGCAATATCAAAGGATGGCAGGTTTCGCAGTACATGTACATGGGCAGTCAACCATGTGTCAACTAAAATCTTGCAGTACCACTGATAAGTTTTCTGTCACACACAAGAAGTGAAACTATGAAAAATGACCCGACATTTCACCATCACTCTCATGATAGTGGCAAAATAAAATGCTGATATATATACAACCAGAGACAGGGCTCCCAGCCTTTATTCAGTTGGGAACCATTTTTTATACTGTAACAGGGTGATATATAACCACTATCTACCTCCGTGCTAGAGGGAATTTCCCTTTAGTTTTGTGGTAGAAGTATGGACTTGTAACCCAGAGATCGCTGGTTCAAATCTCCAGCTGGTAAACCCTGTCAGAACATGTTTTTCATATATGCATCCAGCATTATCTATGCTCTCAAGAACAAACTCTTTGAATAAACATTCATGTAGTATGGTTTGGAGTTTCCGATTCTATAACCCACAACGTCCACGAACTACTGTACATAGAATAAGTTTGAAAGTTTTACTTACAGCTAACTGCTGAAGCAAGACATCTATACCATCTGAGTCACCCAATAATTGACGATTTTCTGTGAACAAAATTCATGCACAATACCTTGAATATACATGTATTATAGTCAAATTATCATCTATCTCACTACTGTATTCAAGCAAGTAAGTGGGACATTCATGAAAGTTTCGCATCTAATCAGGTAAATTCCAGAAAAAGCCCTTGAAAAAGCCCATGTGCATTGTGCAAATTAATTTAGATGATTTAACTCACTTTTGCTCAGTTGTGATCACCAAAGTCTGAAAGTCTCAGTTACAGTAGGCAAAATAGTAGGAAATAATCCAACCTCTTGTGGGTTCATCACTTAATTCAATTCAAATCAATTTCCCTTCAACAAATTATTTGCTTTGCCAGATAGCACCTCAAGATGTGTTTTCCTTTTTGTTTTGCCAAATCATAACCTGTAACAAACATTTGGTTATAAAGGCCAATCTGGCCTTCCTTCTCATTTTGTTGTTGTTGTTGCTGTTGTTGTTTAGCCACTGTTTCTCATACAACTCTAGACTTTGTTGTTGTCAGTTCAACAACTTAATGGAGAATTCCTGTACTCATGTAACAATTATGGCAAAGAAGTGTGACAGTTACATGTGTGAATAAAGTCTTCAAAATGTACTAGCTTTTGTTTCAATTATTTCTTCTACCTTCACACCTACTAATCAAACATAGTGGTACTTGTAAAAGTACAAATTACTACAAACGTTGCTTATTACAAGACGATTTTGTACAAGACGATTTTGTGAACTACATAAAGTTATTGAAGACAAGAACAAATGGAAAGGCAAATTTCACAACACAAAATACAACTTACCATCATTACTCTGTAGTAAAATGGAGAGGATCTCACTAACATAAAGTTTGTTGCCATCAAATGGCATCTTGGCCTGTGAAAAACCATTATTTCATAAATTTTTCCATCATTCAGGCATAACTTATTAAAACATTATGCATCAACATTTATTTGTGACACGTTTCCGTCTTAAGATGAGACAAACAATTCACCTAAATTGTTAAAAGAACACGATATCAATCTTTAATGTCAAGATTTTAACAGACTTACAAGCAATAGCCTTTGCGTAATACTGGTTTAAAGGTAAAAAAAAAATCAATTTCCTATCTCAACTGTTAGCTATGAAAAATAATTGAAGACACCTATTCAGTTGTGTTCAATATTTACAAGAACACGCTTACTTAGTTGTGAAATGCAATAATTTTTCACTTAGGATAGGACTAAAGTATCTTGCATGATACACATTCTATGGGAAAAGGATAGTAAACTTGTTCACAACATTAGGGAATGTCTGTATTGTTTACTGCCAACTGTAACAAGTTGATAAAGAGTAATCTCCCCTGACCTTGATCCTCTTCAGTAACCAGACCATCAGTCCCTGCTGTGCAGCCTCTGAGCTGATATCTGGACGGAACTCTGTTATGTTCTCTATGATACCTGGTTGGAAAAAAAATACAAAGTTACTGTAATACAAACAAGATTTATAGCACCACACAGGTTCACATAAAATTTATATACAGGCTACATGTGCCGCACATCAGACAACACTGACAGCTTCATTTAAAGGAGAAGAAAACTTAAAAACATGACACTAAAGGCTGAAAAGAGCACATTTTGTTATATCTGGTGGTGCCTGCTGCATAATTTTGCAATTTTTCTTCGCCATAAATCAAAGCTGGCATAAATCGCTGAGTTCATTGCGTTCTCCATCTTTAACACCCTGTAATTTATGCTGGGGGTGTGTTGCCTCTCAGCCAATGAGAGTCGTTAAAACTGCCGACTAGTTCGTGTAAACTTGGAACCTACGTCCCACATTCCGTTTTCCCGATCATCAAACGGAAAACGAACTGTACTGTTCGCTACCTTCTGGGAAGAAGAGTCCTACCGGAAATGTACGAACTGCACTTTGGCAGTTTCCGATATTTTACAGATATACAGCAGTCAGTCAGGAAACTGACAATAATATTGGAGAAAATACTGTACTAGGCTAAGTTAACAATTCCGTCCAGAGCTGAATATATTTTCTTTTTTATTGTTATTGTTTAAATAATGCCACAATCGCAAATTTTTTTACTGATTTTGATGCCAGGCCAATTATTTAGGCCGCTTACCCAAACTGCTGTGAACCCCATCTGCTTCTTCTTTCACTGTTTCATCAAGCCTCTCAAGATTCTGTACTAAAACTGCCACAATCTGACCTTCCAACTGGTGGAGAAAAAAAGACACAAACACATCTATATAGATCTGCTAAAATACTGCTTGGCTTGCATGAAATAAAAGTGTCATGCTTTAAAATGAAAGAAAAACAAACATTCTTGAGGCATTAGAAACAATGCAAACAGAGCAAAATACAGCCAGAATGGTTAGTAAATGGATGAAATGCCCTGAAACTTGAACGTCTAACATCTAACTCATCATGGCGAAGTCATGAACTAACTTTCAATATAATATGATGTAACATTATGACAAAAAACTTTCGAAAAATGCCTTGTGACAGACCGACTGATGGACTGACAGACATGGCGTAAATTTATAGTTCCCTTCAGTGCAGGCAGGGGATTAATAGGAAAGGGTATTGTACATGGTAATGGGAACACTGGAAGCCACTGAATCAACAAAATTACACGCTGTGTATGAACACAAAACTGCATTTTCAAAGTTTATGTAAAACATAAAACCAGTGTAACCTTATACAGCCACTTTTACCACCAGTGCAACCTCATACAGCCACTTTTACCACCAGTGCAACCTTATACAGCCACTTTTACCACCAGTACAACCTTATACAGCCACTTTTACTTACAGTGTAACCTTATACAGCCACTTTTACCATCAGTGCAACCTTATACAGCCACTTTTACCACCAGTGCAACCTTATACAGCCACTTTTACCACCAGTGCAACCTTATACAGCCACCTTTACCACCAGTGCAACCTTATACAGCCACTTTTACCACCAGTGCAACCGTATACAGCCACTTTTGCCACCAGTGTAACCTTATACGGCCACTTTTGCCACCAGTGCAACCTTATACAGCCACTTTTACCACCAGTGCAACCTTATACAGCCATTTTTACCTACAGTGTAACCTTATACAGATACTTTTACCACCAGTGTAACTTTATACAGCCACTTTCACCACCAGCGTAACCTTACACTTTTACCACCAATGTAACCTTATACAGCCACTTTTACCACTAGTGTAACCTTACACTTTTACCACTAGTAAATCTCATCTGTATCAAAACCCCTCAAATGAAACTTTGCATCTGTACCATAATAATATTAGCTTATTGTGAAGTGCTTTGTACCTTGCACAAAAATAACAATCGAAGATTGGCCTACACACACAGATTCAGCCTGCCTGGAGAGAATTGTTTCAATCTCCCTGTTCTCAGCAGGCAATGCACTCTGTATCCAGCACTTGTATATCCCTAAGTCACCTTTGATCTTCACTTTCGTATTTTGCTCAATTTGAAAATCAACATATAATGAAATCTATTCCACTGATGAGAGCAAATGATGAACACAGCAGTGTCCTCTGCCCAATGCTTTTATATAAAGTTACCTCCCTTTGTTACTGTACAATATGAAAAAATGCAGCTCTCCAGGATTCAATATCGCTCCAAGTACAGGACGATCATGTGGTATGATCCAACTGATTCCAGTGGACCACATTTATAGCTATATAATAATAAGAAATACTGGCAACCTCCAAAAGGCTCCAAAAGTATATGTTGTCAAAGAAACTCTACAGCAACTATGCTAGAGTGGAAGTCATACATACCAGGGTGTCGATTAAGCTCTCTGCCCCCTCCTCGCTCTCGTTCAGAGTGTCCACATCCGTGAGTTCCTGTAATAAATCTACCACAGCCAAGGCTATATGTGACCACTGTCAAGGAAAAGCATTCTCATTACTTTGAGATAAATGGTGCATTAAAAGCAAAGAAACATGAAAAATAGACAGAAAGCATCAGTAGATAGACAATTAAAAATTGTTTTATATTTTTGGGAAACAGAATTAAATGCACTCAAATATGTGGAGGCTAAAGGTGGGCTTTATGGACCATACTTTGTTAATGTGTGTCTACCAGCTGAAATTTGTCAATTTGTCAATGGCTAGTTGTCCTGTCAAGTGCTTTATTTATTTATTTGATTGGTGTTGTATGCCGCACTCAAGAATATTTCACTTATACGATGGCGACCAGCATTGTGGTGGGAGGAAACCGGGCATAGCCGGCGGGAAACCCACGACCATCCGCAGGTAGCTGACAGACCTTCCCACTTACAACTAGAGAGGAAGCCAGCATGAGCTAGTCCTGTCAAGTGTATCACATGCAAAGCTGTCCAGAAAATAAAAGCAATGAATTTGTTTCATTAAGCAGTCATAGGATATTAGACGTTAATTGTTACTGCCATGGTGATAAATGTACATCATATGTGCTCTCAATGTAGTTCTGATCATCTTAGCTTAGGAGTGCCTTGTGGGTGAGCACAATGCAAGAAGAGCATTGAGCCCCTGACATGAATAAGGATATCTGTGTTGTCGTGAGTGAGGAGCTGGAGAAGTGACTGGACAGTGTTCAGCTCCACCAGTACATGGTACAGCTCAGGAGCAGTGGCTATCACATGCAACTCCTGAATCATATCGTGTAGTTCTACCTCGGACTCCATAAATCTGAAACAAGAACAGCCAAAAATGTTGTTCAGTATGACCTATTACTATTTTCCTTTCAAGCAACAAATTTATTTCAATACGGCTGAATGCCCTAATCAAGGGCTTTTCACTAATAAGATTGCAATCAGTTTAATGAGTTGGGGAAAGAAAAGTGCCCAGTTAAACAAGAGTGGCTGGGGTAAACCACAGACCCTTGGCAAGTTACTGATAAACATTTCCACTTGTGATAGAGATTTGCCGGTAATATTAGAGAGAGACAGTTGGCCTTCCATGAATGTCTGACTGTGCAAACAGTCATTTTCACCTCTGTTAACAGTTTGTTGTAACCAAAGCTCCACCAGCTACGAAAGCAATGAAAATTTTGGCAAAGAAAGGCAGAAAAAGAAGAGTTGGAGTGATAGTTAGGATATCTAAGTGATCCCATCAACCTTTTCTACACTCAGCCTTGCAAACTGTTTTACTATCAGCTTAATAAATGCAAAGCTGGCTCATCTGTCAAGCTTTTGTGTATTTGTACAAGTGCAAGGCCTTGTAGGTATCTTACTTTTCTGGCAAATCTGGAAACTTCACTCTCATCTCCTGATTTTTATAAACACGTTTCTCAAACTGAAGCAGCATTTTCTTCAGAGTTGTTTCATCCATTGGTTCTGTCTGAATGCAAAAAGAAAAAAAAATCATTTAGAAGGCAATTACATGTGTAACAACATGGATGCAACAAATTCTGAAATATGCCAGGTACACAGTTATGTATGCTAGACAGCACCTGTGGACAAAAATCCTTCTTGATGAAATACAGATGAAATACAATTTCTTATGTCATCACTGCAGCACTGCCTAAACAATTTTTTGCTACTCAGCGTTGCACTTCCCTGAGTTGTCAGCAACACACATGGGAAGCATAAAGTGAATTAAAGTCATACTAAAGACTTTAAAAATGGTATTAGTTGCTGCCTCACTTGGCGCTCAGCACTGAGAGGTTAGCGCAAGGATACAGGACTGGATGGATGGCCTGTTGTGAGTTTATTCTCACTGGATGGGGTGTCATGTCTGGTGCCTTCGGCAAGATACTTCCCTGGCAGCAGTACTTAGGTTGCATGGACTCAACCTGCCTCAAGAAGACACAGTATATGTTTACACACATAATGACTGTTTGTCTTCGTATGACTGAACCGGCCCTGATAGCACAGTTGTAGAGCGTCTGGAGTGGTAGATCCAGGGTCAATCCTGGGTTGAATCACACCTAAGACAGTAAAAGAAGAAGTTGTAGCTTCCTCGCTTGGCTTTCAGCATGAAGGGGGTGGTGCAATGACTGGTTGACCCGTATCAGTATAATGGCTCGGGCGGGGCAAATTATTTGCCTTCGGTAAGGCATCTCAGTGAAGCAGCACTAGATAAAAGAAGGGTGTAAATCCGTTCTGCAACAAGGAGACAAACTACACGTACATGCACTCTAAGGATTCTTTCATCGTCATATGACTGAAAAATTGTTAAGCACGACGTTAAACCCCAAGCACTCACTCACTCACTCATATGACTGAAAAATTGTTCAGTATGACCTTAAACCCCAAGCATTCATTCATTCATTCACTATCTGCACTGATAAGGGGCCACTACAGCAGATGATGGCTGATGTACATATACAGATACCATTGTGCCTGGGTAGTAAAAATTATACAGAGCTTTAATATCTCACTTCTGGTTCTTCTTCCACCATTTTTAGGATTTTCTCCCTTTGTTCCTCACTGATTCCCCCTCTATCCTCACCAGAGGGCGCTGCACCAAAGCCCGCCCCTCCACCTCCTCTCCTTTTCCGTCTGTCCCCATTAAGCGATTCCTCATTACCATACTCTCCTGGCTTTCTCTTGATGCCAGTGGGTCTGTCAGGCTGTAACAACATTTACCGGTTTATTTAATATGTGTTTAATGTCTCTGTTTTGATATAATTTTGAAACTTTCTTGAGTTTAGATAAATTCAGTTTTTCCCGAACAACATATATTTAGCCAGAGTTTGAAATCAGGGGTCTCTTGTCCAGTTTGTCTCCTATTTTCTCAATCTTTCACATGTTTATTTCTCAGACACTGAGACATCCCCAGACTGGCTATACCTAAGCACATTGATAAGCAGTCAGTACCATACGTTACAGGCACATATACATGTATAAACAGAAAAACACATTTTAACATACAGCTGGCATAGTTGAGTTGAACACCTAAGGATCCAACACTATCTGACTGGCCTTTTATTTATACATTTAATTCAGTTACCAGTCATGTTCCTATATTTATAAACAAACAATCATGTAAAAAAAAGATGGCCTTTACATGATGCTATGCATTTACATAAAAATAAATAGTAGAATATTTTTGGTAATGTTTTTATCAATATCATTATCTTATTTAAATGAAGGGCCAGTAAATCCTTTGCACCAGTAGTTATTTTCGGCCCCTGAATAGTGTAGAGTCTTAAACAGTCCTATAGATTCCATGTATTCTGGGAATTATTTCGATGGCCTGGTTGTTCTCTGTAAAATAGGGATACAGGTAGAGTCAAATAGGCATGGTTTAGGCATGGAATTTACTTTCACATTCCCTTTTTTTCCTTTTTGCAGTATGGACCCGAGTTGTTTCCCTTGCGCACAGAGGATACGAGCAATTTATCCCGAAACACTGCAAAATTCACATTAATCATCAACATTTGTTGACTATTTGGATAACTGGGAGGAAATAATGGTCTGTAGCTACAGACACTGCATTCTTTAAGGGCTTCAATATTATACTTATAGTATTATACACTGTTAAGACAGACCTGAAAAGACAGTAACTCGCCGACATCCATGTTTACAGCGTGCTGCGCGCGCAACAAAAATTTCCCGTGTGACGTCGTATGAACCAATCAGGTCATAGCAATGGCGAGCAATGAGTTCTGTAGTTGCATCTCACACAATTTCGCAAAGAAACATAAATAACTTTAAACATCTGGAAAACTTTGGCGTCAAATATAGATTTAATCATGTATGAGAGTGCACTAGAGCTTAATCATTACTCTGCCGTTGTCTGATTGCTATTACTGGCTAGAAATCGCCAAGGCAAGTGGGAACAGTGGTAAGTTGTTGTTGTCACTCATATCTGGGTCTGTTCATCACTGTTTGGTTCAAGTTTTCTCCGTTTTACCGGTTAGTTGTCGTGTGTTCTGACCACAGAATTACTTTCCTTTGTGGACAGACAGAGATTTAATAGTTTGTAATCTTCTGACATTCCTAATTGTACTTTGTTGCTGTTGAGAGTAAATGTAGTGTTTTTCTGGTAGTCGCATATCCCCCCCTCCCCCGTGATTCTCATGTAGACCTACTGCTACTAGCATTTCAGATTTTTTTCCATATGCAGCTATCACTACAGTGTACATGTTTTCCTATGTCCTGTCCATCTTTCACCCAGTTCACCATTATTTTTGCCCTCTGTCCTCACACAGGACTTGATTGAGCTTTCTCATAAAGAACGTGTCCTGGATTATATAACCACGATGAAATATATTATTAGTTATATGACGACCTTCTGGGGGTATGCGGGTAGATATTTGGCTGAGGTCGATAATATTTTTCCGAGACAAAGGTGAGAAAAAATATTAATGGACAAAGCCGAATATCTACAGATATACCCCCTGAAGATTGTCATATAACGAGCTTATCACCATAAAGAGCATTTTTGAAATGTAAAACTGATGCTAATCAGGCCAGGCCGACTTCTTACCCAGAGTTTTCTCCCTTTGCATTTTTTTTTGTTTTGTTTGTGGGCAATAAAATAAAATCTTTAAATCTTTACAGTCCGCGTTGGTATTGAAGTTCAGAGCCTATTGACGTCGAATTAAGTCTCTAATCATTGTCATTTTCTATTAATATTATTGTTCACTGACTGTATCGTACAGTTATTAAACATCAGAGCACTCATATGTTTCTGTGAATGACAGCAGAGCAGGGTGTTATAGTCACTAATCCACTGATTTAGGTCAGTCAGGGTCAGGATTAGTGCTAATCAAATGAAACGCGCGAAGAAGATGAGATGACAGAATATTGTGATGGATGTGATTATGGTGATTTTGATTTCGGACAAGAAGATGTCGATTTGAATGCAGTACTCAGTAGGGGGAAAGCTCTGCACTCAACACCCAGTCTTTATCCGTGTCAAATTTCTCTCATTCATGACCAACACGGTGACGTTGTGGTTAACAGGCAGGAAAGAAAAGTGATTGATTTGTGTCAGGACTCAGGAGCTTCTGGACGGTGATTTAACTACACGTAGGAGTGACAAAGACATTCAAATGGTACAGGTTTAGTCCCATCCAATTTTCAGGCCTCAAACCAAGGCAAAAGTGCCCTAGGACTTTACCCGATCTTTCTGGAGGAAATACTTCAGAAGATTTCAACTGTCCTTACCATCATGGTAGGAAGAAAATTATCGCAACATGCTTGTTAGATTTTTTCATATTTCCACATTAACACTTACCCATTTTGCCACATTTTTTTTTTTTTATAAGTGTGAAACAAAAGATGTTACTTTTTCATCTGATGTCGGCCATGATCAAAGCAGATGACAAAAAGTTATTTTTGTTTGAGCAAAGTTGTCTCCCTTTTTGTTTGCATTTTGCATCTGCGCGTCTCGCGTTGACTGCGGTGATATATCTGCGCGATGCATTCACTTCGGGGGTATATAGAAACTGATGTATCCCTGAAGTCTCATCATATTTGGTCTCCTATGTTTGACATTTCAACCAATCAAGTTAGTAGAATTTTCTCTGAATGGTGATAAAGTCTGATGTACTTACTGTAAAACTCTAGATTATCCGAGCACACTGACTGTTGGTTTTGAGGAATATTTGGATTCACCATATTCATGGCTGCTCAACCTACTGTAGTTATTACAGATTCTTATTGCGCATTGTTGAAAGTCAGAATGAACACTTATGGCAATTCTGGCCAATCTCAAATTGAAAGTCGGAAGCCTTTACCTGTGCATTAAGATATAGAATTTCTTGTGACACGCCTTTATATACATTGTTTGCAGTAATAAGGATATGGGAAAATAGAATTAAATTGGGCGTTTAGAGGAGCTATTTTACCTCTTGTCTTCTCTGCCCCTTGGTTTAGAAATATGGACGAGAGTATGCCAGAATCAAAGATAGCAAACTATTCCAGGGTCATATATTCTTACCACTGTTTGTCTTTTTTGGACAGCTCTAAATGTAATGGAGATTGTTCTGTTTTCGGTGAAATATGCATGGTCCCTCTATAGATTTTTCTATTTTGATGATGCCCCATTGTTTTCTGCACAAATCAGGGGGAAAAAATGTCACTTTGCACCCCATTTTAACAGTTAAGAGTTCCCTAGTTCAACAGCCGTTGAAATCAGTGTTTGTAGAATGTTTCTTTAGTGTTAACTGCATGAGCTTTTGACTTTAAAGACCATACATGGAGACTACACTACCTGTCCCAGCAAAGTAAGAAACGGCAGGAATTAAATTTAGGCAAAATGAGGAGGATTTAAACATTTTGCTGTAATGCCTACCTACAGTCAACCTCGGTGAGACCAGCAACCCCGGTGGAATGGTGGGAGACAGGTCCCAGTCCAAGTAATTACTCCACTCCCCTCCAGCTGCTCAAATCCACATCGTAATATCTCCCCTTCTAATCGTCACACAAAATTTTCTAATGATAATCCTACAAAGTATTGTTTGACTTGTAAAATGCAGGCGAATACCAGGCGATACTGTCACCAGTGGTTTCAACACAACCACCGTTTGCCTCATTATTTGACCGGGTCGCTTGAACACTTGAATCGCCACCAGTAGGTAAACACTTTATTTAAGATAATGCAAAATTATGATACTATAAATAATCCATTTCCAAAATATTAAAGTTTTCTTTGCCAAAATACTGCGCAAGACTAAGATTATCATTGTTATTTTAAAAAAAAAAAACTACATGAAAAGTCTGCTTTTTTAATATACAGTAGTTTTTAATATACAGTTTAATATACAGTGGCCATTTTGAAAACACAACGGTATCACATGGCCTGGAGGTGTTATCCGTCGAAACAATACCTTATTAAATTATGATTACATAATTTTGTGTGACAATTGGAGGGGGAGATGTTATGACGTGGATGTGACCAGCTAGATGTAAGTGGAGTTGTTATTCGGGCCACTATCTATTCCCCCACCATTGAGACATCATCATAAAAAAGAGGGGTTAGTAAGAAATATAAAAAATGCCTTAAAAATGAAGAGTATTTTCTCATTTCCTTGCCATATCTTTCTTCATGCACCTTAAAAACATACCCATTGTTTTATAGTACTGTTTCATGTAAACTTTAATATCACTTTCCCCAGTATGGTGTGCTTACCTGTACATTTGGTATCATACCATGTGGGAAAGGTCATTAGCAATTTGTTAGAAGTCATTGGTTTACCCCACCTGTAAAAATGACAGTCAGCGTAAAAGAGACAAATTCTTGAGGATAGAGTAAGACAACCATCAAAATAAGTAGCTAATAATACTCAAACCCTTGTAATAGCTGGTATAGCTTAAATTTAATCCATAAGCTCTAAAAAAAAAGAAAATGAGGTCCTCCGTGGCCAGGTGGTTAGCGTGCCTCAGGAGCCTCTCACCAGTGCAGTCGCTGTGAGTTCAAGTCCAGCTTATGCTGGTTTCCTCTTCAGTCGTACGTGTGAAGGTCTGCGAACAACCTGCAAATGGTCGTGGGTTCCACTTGTTTCCTCTCACCATAATGCTGGTTGCTATCGTATTAATCAAATAGTCTTGAGAAAACAAAATGTAAAAACATGGCCTTCCTTTTTTCATGATGGCATGAGAAGAATTGTACAAATTTCTTCAGTAGATGTTTTCACTTGTTTTCACAGGTGATTATATTTTTTTCCAGACCAGTGACCAACATACATTTATATGCTTCCATATCTGTGATATTTTTGTTTTGCAGGAGGCTTTGGAGTATTTTCCTAATGGATGCTGAGGAACAGCCTGCCTCCCCAGATCCTGTATCAGAGGATGAGCTGGATTTGGAGAATAAGAGTCCAAGAGAGGATGTGGACTGTGAGGATGACGGGGAGATCAACACTGACGAAGGCAAAGATATAGGTGACCTTGACCCCAATGAATCGTCTAACCTTGGCCCTGAGTCTCCTGACTTTGACCCCTCACCTCAGAGTCCAACTAATCCTGGTCCAGATTCTCCTGATTGTGATCCCACGTCTGATAATGGCAATCCTGCCTCACCAGAAATTAATGACTATTCCGATACTAACAATTCTGATGCAAATGATGACACCGATCTTACCTCAGGTGGCCCAGTAAGTGACGGTTATCAGCACGAGCTTAAACGTAAGGAGAGCTCAGATGCAGGTCAGGACAGGGTAGGTGAAGATCAAGGTGACAGAGGAGATACAGAGTATGGCAGTGATTCGGAAAGAGGAGGGGATTCTGTCAGCAATTTCAGTGTAAAAGACCAAAGCGAAATTGGTGAAAATGCTGAAAAATCTTCAGAAAAGGACTCTGATGGAGAAAGTGGTAATTCAAGTGTTGTTTCGCAAAGAAATGCTGAAAATTTGAGCTCTTGTCGTGAAGAAGGATTTGGTAATGATGTTGATTGGACAAGGAGAAGAGATTCGGTAAAATCCGAAGAGGATGGGGGAGTGGTTGTTGGACTTGAAGCTCTGGCCAGCCTGGCGAATGAGAACGGGCGTTGCGGTTCACCTAGCATCGTTAGCGAGGCTACTGACACGGTGGCTGGATCACTTGTGGTGGAGACTGGTTCTCTTGGCGGGGAGTCTAGCACCGTGCGCTCCATGCCTAGGTCTGAGGCTAGTGACTACGATTACCAGGATGTGGAGAACGGAGAAGATGAGGACTACCCTAGCACAATGCAGGAGCGAATCAGCAGAAGGCTCTCGGGGAACGACGCAGAGGAAAGTAAGCCCGCATCACCATTAGACTCTGGGTCCCCTGGAGGAAATGGTCAGTCTAATGATGGATCTAATGGTCAAGCCAGTAGGTTGATTTCTGGGAGCAACGAAGGTGAACTGGATGAAAGTGCAGACGAAACCATAAGAAGCCCAGAAGCCGATGCAAACACTGACATGGATAATGCCGACTTGTATCCGGTTGATTCATTGGCCTCTGGTAACCAAAGTGATAGAGATGATGAGGGTATGATTGAGGAACCTGCTCCTGAGGAAGATTTTGATTATGACGATTTGGATCTGGAGCCAGTTTCTGAAACTGCCCCTGATTCTTCCAAGGGAGGTAATTATAGTGCTACAGCTGAACCAGCAGACAGTTCTGGTGTAACAGACTTTCAGAAGAGTTCTGATTCATGTCGGCCCAGTGACTCTAAAAGAAAGGTCCTCTCTAAGCTTGCGGCTGACTCTAACCTTGTGACCTCAACAGACAGCGTGTCAAGGGATTCTGTGTCTAGTGGCAGCAGGTCAGTCCGATCTCCAAAGACAAATCTGGCAGAGGACCATGTGGAATTGGATTATGATGAAGAGGATATTGGTACAGAGGTGGAGGAGAAGGGTCATCATGTGGAGGTTGGGGATGAGGAGCTGGAGAATGGAGAACTGCCTGATGATGAAGAGGAGGAGGTATGGCGGGCATTTCCTAATTAAGTTGGTTATATTTATTTATTTATTTGATCGGTGTTTTACGCCGTACTCAAGAATATTTCACTTATACGACGGCGGCCAGCCTTGTGGTGGGTGGAAACTGGGCACAGCCCTGGGGAAACCCACGACAATCTGCAGGTTGCTGGCAGACCTTCCCACGTACGGCTGGAGAGGAAGCCAGCATGAGCTGGACTTGAACTCACAGCGACCGCATTGGTGAGAGACTGCTGGGACATCAGCTGTGTAGCTGTGTACGAACGTGTCATTCTCTGTCTTTAACCTGCAGAGGTTCTGAACTACCCTTTTGCAGTGCCTTTACAAAGTTTTGTAACATAAAAGAACATTCTTATGTGGGTGTTAAGCGTCATCTGGCATTCTTTAAATAAATATGTTTTCATTGACAACTGTACGTGAGTTGTGAAAAGCCGTACCTTTACACCAGTAGAAAGTCCAGCATAAGTGTAAGGCGGCATCTGAGTAAAGACATTTTAAAGACATTCAAGTCTCGACGGGCCCATCCATCAAAGAATTTTGTAAGGATGGCCAAACATGGTGCTTAACTTTCTCACTAGCTTTTGCTCTAGAGACATGAAATGCACTGGACATTGTATATGAATGCATCTTTAACCACAAATACATTGTACTTCAAATTGTTTTTCTCTGTTTTCCAGGGCGAGGCAGGTGATAAGTCAGACGAGGGAGAGGTGGATGATGTAAGGGACTCTCATTAGATTCAATACAGTTAACTGTAGTGCTTTCTGCATGAGCAGTAAGCCAGTTATATAGTTTTATTTTTTTGCTGAATTAATTTCTCACATGCTACATGTATATACTTTTATAATACAAGTTGGAGCAATGGCTTGAATGGTATTATTTCCTCAAGAACATCTTTGCCTTGTTTACAGTGCATATGTCTAACTTCATGTCTTCTGTGTGAAGGATTTTAAATTTTGAATATAATAAGCTTTTAATCTGTATTAAAGATAGTTACCTACAGTAATATCCCATTGCCATCTAGAAGGACTTCTTGGCACCAGCAGAGGATCCAATATGATAGGTGACGTTCTCTATACAAAAAGTGGTGAAAACATTGGTTGTATCTCTGTACAAAAAGTGGTGAGAACATTGTATAATCAGTAGTTCTCTCCCCTGATATAGGACGACGACTGTGAAGAGGGTGAGATTCGGGAGCCAGGTAACAGGAAGCCATTTGTAAAGCCTGTTTGTAGGTTCTTCCTCAATGGCAAGTGTACATGGGGCACAAACTGCAGGTTTCTTCATCCAGGTGTCAATGACAAAGGTAAAATATCTCCATATTTTTGTTTTCTTAAGGAGATAGATTATGTATAGTCTTTTGCTTTATTCTGACACACAGCGTGTCAGTTTGTAAAATTGTTATCAGTATAAAGAGCTTCATTTACATAAAAGTTAAAAATGATAAAGATCAAGATAATCTGGATTCTTTTAATAAATTAAAATCATTTACACACTGTAACAACACACTGTCAGTATCACAGTAATCACAGGAAGCAAATTGTGTGAAAACTGCTGAAGATTTTGCTTTTTTGTGACATTTATGTTGCATCCACAGGCCCTAATTTCGATCTTACAGGCATAGGAATACTACTATATGCGTACTGAATGTCATTTTGTTTCCTTTCATTGTAGGAAACTATCGTTTAATAGAGCGTCCAGATTTCAACAACACTGGTCCAGGAATGGGTATAAGAGGTCCTTTTGGCCCAGGCCCTTGGGGACCAGGAGATGTGAGTGATCGATGAAAAACTTGAATTGTAGGGGTCAAAATGCTTGGTCCAATATGACTTTGAATTATGCAAGTATTCATAATATAAGTATCAGACATGAAAGTGACAGTTTGTTGTATTGTATCCACTTCCATGTTGTTCAATAATATTATAGATGAAGTCTGTCACATTTCACAGCTTGAAATCATGTTGGATGACATCGGTTTTTGTTAAGGTAATCAAGAGCTCAAAATACGAAGCAGTTTGACACTAGAGTTAGCATTAAAGCTACAGAACTGCTTCACAGATAAACATTTATTATTTATCTGAAACAGAAGAGAATGTACAAACCAAATGAAATAAATACATGTAGTTCTACCTACCTTTGATGAATTTGGGGTGTTCTGTTTTGTTCTCAGAGAGTTCCTGATCCAGAGTTCATTCCACCAATGGCTGATCCTGTACCTTCTGAGTCTGCCTGGGAGAGGGGATTGCGACATGCCAAGGAGGTACTCTATTGCTTCAATTCACTGCTGTTCTTTACTTTATTGTAGCTGAATTAATCGGTCTTTTGCAGGATAAATATACTATCAATGAGTAACCATGTAACTAGTAATATCTGCCTCAGTTGTTACAAAAAATTGACGACTGAGACATTTGAAATACAGAGTTTTGTGAATTTTTGTGTTTTGAAGAAATTGCATGCACATACAGATCCA
Source organism: Liolophura sinensis (assembly GCF_032854445.1). NCBI lineage: Eukaryota > Metazoa > Mollusca > Polyplacophora > Chitonida > Chitonidae > Liolophura > Liolophura sinensis. The sequence continues at coordinate 35,973,936 of NC_088303.1, forward strand.
ACTTATTTGATTTTATTTATTTGACACAACATTATACAACAGCAATTAGCAGTGCTATGAACGGTGATCGTTGTGCTTTTATTGAGAAAGAACAGTCACCAGAAAGTCAATGTGCTATCAGTCAGTACCAGTGATAGCGAAAGAGGCCGATCAGCCGATCAATGTAGACTGTTTGGTTGTTAATAATGAATTCAAGGCATCAAGGCAAACGTTTCACAAGCTTTCCATCCACATGCTGGGATCATTATCAAGTGACTAACCACTTTATTATAAAAAATTTAAATGGATATACAGTGGAATGTTTATTCCTACAGGAGCCAATCATTGGTAGTGTTTAACCACTTTATTACATCAGAATACAATTAGAATGTCATAAATGGTTATTGAAAAAATTGAAAAAATATAAATAATGTATAGTGGACTGTTTATATATACAGGGGCCAGTGTTTACCCATAACCATGTGATAACCACATCACAATACATTTAGAACTGTAATTTGGAACACATGTTTTCCACATATATCAGACCCATTGTAAACTGCGCGACGTTGTTCCACAATACAGTGTATTGTGACATTCTTCTAGCCTTCATGTATATGTAATTTTTCCATAACCGTTTATCACATTCTAGCTGTATGGTGATGTAATCATGTGGTCACGGGTAAACACTGGCAATGATTGGCTCCTGTATATATACACATTCCACTATACAGCATTATAATGTTTCAAATACTTATTATGACATTCCACTATATATCCACTCATATTTTTTGAAATTTTTGCTACATTTACCTGGCATCCCGGCATGTGGATCGAAAGCTTGTGAAACCTTTGTTACATTTATGTGGTGATGCCTTGACAACATTATTATTGCTGAACCCACGTATAGCTAGGAGTCTTTATATATATGTTGTTGTTGTTTGCCACTTATTTCTATCAAGTCTATTTTGCCTTAAAATGACCGTTCTCCGAAAACACTTAACGCATCGATGTGCACGGAGTAATTTTATGCACTGGCACTTAGGTGTCAAGTGTGAAGTAAATTTATTCAATACACCACATACTTCTCACTACAGCCACATCCCATGGTGTTTTGAACTCCTGCCAGTGTCATTAACCGTGGTGGAATCTGATTGGACCATGAATCATGCATATTTATTAAGCAAAATGCAGGGTTTGAAGAGCTATTATGGCTCAGTCAGTCAAGGTAGACGTCAGACATCGCTGGCTTTATCTACACATGGACACATGGACTATTAACTGTTCTCGTTTTGTTCAGTTAAGTCCTTATTTTAATCTCCAACTTGCTTTCTTTTTTTTTTTTGGTTTTGTTTGTGTTCTTTTTTTTATTTTTTATTGCTATTTGATTACACATTACCAAATTTGTGTTTTAGTTGATGAAAAAAGCTAGCCAGAGAAAGGAGACTGACCCAGGATTTGAGGAGAAACGCTTAAACTTGAGTTTGGAAGAAGAAAGGGAGTTTAACAAGGAAAATGACCAAAGAAGATTAGCGAAGGATCCTTACATAGATTCCTCGTGAGTAGAAGCAGCTGTTCTGGAGATGTCTGTGGAGAGCTAATGTAATGTACACATTACACATTCGTACCTGTTGATCGAGCAAATTCCTTTAAAAGAACAGAAAACTATCACATCATTTATAATACTGGAAGTGAAAATTTCATTGTTGTCATCCCAGTAATTACAAACCTTCAAAGATGAAATAACAAACAAAAGGTATACCTCTCTTGGGGTTGCATTGTTGTAAACCTATAAATAGATCTGTGGTCTGTCAACCGATGAAAAGGTAATCCCTTACATCAATTTGGTTTGGTTGTGCACGCTAGTTACACAGCGCTGTCAACACTAAAGCTGAAATGTGGCCATACTGGCAGCCACAAAAAGTCAGGCTCTTTAGAAGACAATACATTATTACCTCCAGGCACTGAAGAGCTAAGGGTCCAACTACATGACTATTTTGTGTGTTTCAGCTGATAATGACAGGACATATAGTTGGATTTTTCCTGTGTTGTGTTCAGTCAACAGTTATTCAATACAAATAGTCATACGAAGTCAGGAAAACAGAAATTCAGTTTAAAAAAAGTGAAAATTCCAATTTTGAAGATTAAAATCATGTGAGATTTATGTTTGCTACTTAGATCATGAACTTTTTCTCTCCAGCCGTACGTGGGAATGTCTGCCAGCAACCTGCGGATGGTTGTGGGTTTCCCATGGGCTGTGCCCGGTTTCCTCCCACCATAATGGTGGCCGCTGTCGTATAAGTGAAATATTCTTGAGTATGGCGTAAAACACCAATCAAATAAATAAATAAATCATGAACCTCGTTATTGACCTGGCTGTGTGTAGTAGGTTAACCAGGACCTTTTCATGATGGTTTAAAGAGAGAAAACATAAGAGGAAGTCATCATCAAACACACCACAGAAAACTGCATATAAAGTACGGTCGCTTTCTATAAAAAAAATTCTGTTTGAACAAAATTGAATGCAGTCAGATATTTCAGTTTTAAGGTGGGCTATAGGAACCATATCAGTAACATCAGTCGCAAATGAGGTTTGTATTGTTTATGAATTATATGTATTACCCTAGCTCACATTAAACGATGCACTTCATCAGAGTTTTGTCGATCCAGCAACAGCATGTCTGAATGCATGAAAGGCTGTCAAGTTGTCCCACCTAGCAGATGTACATTCTGTCTTGTACAGGTTTGATGAGGATATCTATGACAAACCCCCCAGTGCTTGGCAGCAAGGACAGTATGAAAACTTTGAGGTACGCTGGAACCGAGAACCAGACTTCCCCTACAGAACTCAGGTAAGCAGCGCAGTAATGCCATTATTGCTAACTTCAAATAGATATAATGAGACCACTGGCTTTTTGCCTTATGGTGTGCATATTTATTCAAGTATAGGAGGAAATCTGTAAAGTATGTCTCAGTGTAAATTTATGATATGTGTTCGTAGGTAAAACATTTAATCTGTTGAAGGTTATCACTCCAGTTATGAATACACAATTTTTCCAGTTAATCAGTTTTATTATTCCTATTTTAATTTTTGCTATCTCCCCCTGAGTACAGCTAAGCCTCCCCATCATTACATGTGGTTGTGGTTATAAATGTATGTCTTCTCCCAGCTGTGCTAGGATGTGTGAAAGTATTTGACCACAGTGCGTTCACGTTGTACAAATCGGATGGCGTTTCACAAATGAACTTGCATGATAATTTGTACCTTTGTACATGATGTTCGCTGGTATTGTTGCAGGATAAAGACCGTGGCCCTGGTCTTGGTGCTGTCCCTGGCCCTGGCCCAGGACCAATACGTGACCGTAGGGGCTCACCCCCCTCCCCCCGTATGGGCTCTGGCCCACCCCACTTCATGGGCAACCCAAACCACCCCCATGGACCACCTATGCACCCTGCAGATAGGTATGGCATAGCGAAGGTTTCTTTGAAAAATAAAAATATTTAGGTGTTTGGCGATGCATATTTTCATGTTGTTTTGTTGTTGTTTTTTTTTTGTTGTTTTTTTTTTTGCCAGATTTAACCCACATGTACAGTTGTTTATAAAATTAACCAGTCAGTGAAATGTAGCTCTTTATTACAGGTTTCTAGTGTGTAACCATCCAAAAAGTTTTGTGGCTATCTTTTCTTCCTAACATGAATTTTATTTCACTTTGTACTATGGTGATAAAAAGTGGAAAATTAGATAAATGTGAAAAGTGACAAATTTGTCTTACATTTGGTGTACATGTGTGCAAAAAAGTGTAAACCTTGAAACTGGAACTGGAACTTGTATCTACAAGGATAAAATTGGCTGGTCACATCAAGAAAGCAATTCTGAGCCGTCATAAGCCGTACTCTCTCAGTACACAAAGCATTTGTACATGTGCCTCCCTGAGGAAGTTCAGTTGAAATAATTATTACAAATTTCTTCTTTCTGGACTGTTCAAGTTTCTTTGTAGAGTGGGTGGAAATCATTAATAAAAAAGATTTAAGTTTTAAATCAGAAAGTATGTGTTTAAATTTGTCCCGAGTGAGACGAAGGTAAACTGGTCTGATGCACATCCCTAAGGGTGATAGTTGAGTCTTAAGGTGAATATATTTCTTGGGCTTGTATGGCAAAGAATGTTTTTTTTCAGTGTCCTGGTTTATAATTGTTCTTTTTTTTATTTTTTCTTTGGCAGCATTGAGCCATGATCATTTATTATTTCATGCTTTCTGTTTGGCTTCTGTATATGCGTTAAAGCTATTGTTGTTTTAGATACAACAAGCGTACTCGGGAGAGCCATAGAGATAAATGGCGAGGCGAAGAGGAGAGTTTTAACTCAGGAGAACCACGTGTACGCGCGGATGCCTGGCATGACCCCTGGCGAAGGTCAGTAGAGGATAACGCATCCCACACATGGATACATATGTATGCATATAAAGCTACATTACTTGGCCGTATTCAAGGATTCACTGTAAATTGAAGTATTATAAGCCATAACAGGACTAATTCCCTTTGAATAGTGCTTTGAAAAATTGGAGGATTTCTGTGTTTTAAGTATATATGGGATATACATAGGTGCATCTGTTGTGACCATCAGGTTCTTCCTAGGGATATTTCCGACACTCTCGCCGCCCTCGTTCAGAACAATAGTCACATTTGCATGGGATGATTTGTAACCAGGGCTTCTTCTTCTACAGATTCGTGTTTGGCAAGTTTTGGTTTTGTATAGCAGCTACAGTGCGTTAAAAAACAGTGAAATAAATAAATAAATATTTGCAGGTTAATTATGGCCTTGGACAAAGATTTTGTAGATTCACCCACCTTCATTGTTCATAGAGCCCTGATGATGACATGCGGTATAGAACATTTGTGGGACCATTTCCAAAGTCTTATGTTCATTGAATACTGCTTGTCTTCCACTATTATGGTATATACGTCAGTACATCACAATTGAGAAAGTTTTGTAATCAGTTGCCATAGATTTGTTATTTTAACCCTGGTACTCGAGTTCCTTTCACCCATAAAACTAGCCTTCATTGTGTGAGTGGAAAATTTTGGATGCTTCTTTGAATAACAAAGTGAAAAATAAATAAATTAATATGATTTTTCAGGTCAAAATCTCCAAAGAGGAAGCCGCGTGAGTCTCCATCTCGTAGCAGGTCACGAGGGCGGCGGCGTTACCGCAGATCCTACAGTTACTCATCATCGTATTCATCAAGGTTTGTCGTTATGCATCGTCCATGCCTCATTGTTTGAACTCTAGCTTCGCTACACAAAGCTGATCACAACGCTGTGTGTTACAAGGCTTTGAAGCGTCCACCTCACAAGAGGTAGAGTTCAAGACTGAGTCAAGTCATAAACTGCTGGCTAAGTACTGGTTGACCAGTAGTCAATATACTGTGACAGGGTAGGATGTCATGTCTAGTGTCATGCTGTACTCCTGAGGTATACTTTACAGTGAGGCAGTCAGTACCATAAATATTGTAAAAGCCCTGATATGTGCAACACTTCCACCCACCACCCCTCCTCATATTTGACCATGTTACGAGGGATGCAGGTGATGGTCAGTGACAACATTCAGAGTAATCGGTCAAATCAGTGTGAAATATATAAATTGTTGCATGATGTTTCTTTCCTTATTTCTTCAACTGCTTTGCATTTTAAAGTTCCAATTTTTTCACCTTGGTGGCTGATTACCCTCAGATGTGCTTAAAACAGAAGGAATAGGTCCAGCGATCGATGGTGTCACATGGGTAGTGTCACATTATCCAGGTTGTCACATGATCTGCTACATCACATTAACTGGAATGTCACATCAGCTTTGGTGTTACGTGACCTGTGGGATCTCATGAACTGTGATGTCACATAATGTGTTCTGAATTTTTCAGCTCTTTCTCTGGCTCATCTCGGTCAAGGTCAAGGTCGTCCTACTCATCACTTTCCAGTCGCTCATCGCACAGTCGCTCGTCATCATTCAGCTCCAGGTATTGTTGTCATGGCAACACTCACTTATGATATGGGTCGATTGGAAGAAATCACTAAACTGAAGTATATGTCAGATGAAAGACATTTAAATACTGTCCAGCAGTATACATTCACCAAATGGACATTTAGACAAAGTATTTTGGGCCAAGAATGCTGATGTGACATCATGGATACTGACTGGCTCCCAACACACCACCATAGTATCTTATCTTTTAACAGTATTATACTCAGGTGGAAACATTCTAACATTTTTATGGTCTTTCATTTGACATATACTTCATTTTTGTGTTTTCTTGCTTTTCTGAAAAATAACATCCTATGCTAAAGAACACATGAGCGGATTTAATCAGTTAGGCCTGGTATAAAAGCGAAACAGGTAAGATGTGTAACCACACATGTTCAAAGTTGCCAATTATAAACAGAGCCTACAACCGACCAGCGAAAAGTCAGAAACATTCTTTTTTAAATAACTCTGTAGAACTCCATGAGTTCAAGCCTGTTGAGGTTAATCTTACTTAACAAAAAGCAGTTTTCTGATTTTCCTTTCTGATTCATTCACATTTATCTAACTGCTGAAAAGCCCTGGATTTTTCTATGACTGTGAACTGTTTTTACTGTACTTGAATGGATTCATGAAGTGCCATTTTGTTGGGCATCTTTTCGGTACCTAAGTCTATTATCATTGTTTATGCCTGACTCTTCTAAATTTTGTGTTTGCAGATCTCGTTCTCGGTCAATGGACATGTCCAGGAAGAGACCCCCTCAAGACCATTCAGTAGGACCCCCAGCCTCAGGCCCCGGGCCGGGACCAGGTGCTATGGCTACAGGACTCGCCCAAGGGGCAGGCCCAGCTGGGGACAGAAAATTAGGGCCGGCAGCAAAGACAGGGTAACTTCACTAAAAGTTACAAGTTTCATTTTTAAGTGTGACAGTCAGTACTGTTAGTCACTTTTTTCTCTGATGTTAAACCCCAATCACTCACTCACTCTCTCTGTCTGTCTATTAGGTGCTTGGTTTGTGAAGATTTTGACTTCCTTTTTTTTAAGTTTAACCAAGTGCAAGATAACTTTGGCTTTTGGCAGGATCTTGTGAACTTGTATTAGTTTCATCTACAGTTCCATGCCAAATTTTTCAGTAGACGTTGTGGAGTTACAGGGATTTTGCTCTTACTGCTTTTAAGTGAAAAAAAAAAAATTACTCAACAATATTTTCATATTATCAAGACAAGTTGAGAGAATGCCTTGATGCACAGTGTACAATATTCTGCTCCTCTTCTGTGACATATTAAGATGGCTTATCCTCAGCTCTGTCAACTGTAGTCTTGCTGCAGCTGAGATCTTGCTGACCAATATGAGGTATTCATATTGTATCCAACTCACACTTCTAAATCAGGAGGTTTGTGATGTCCTGACAAGGGGTAAGGGAACGTGATTTACTGCTGGAGGAACTTCCCCTGTATGAACTTGACATTCCTCTAGTGCACACATGGTTGACTTTGGTCAGGATTTAGGATAAGTGTGTGAGTGATGTGATATGAATGGTAATGTAAGTGTGGTTTAAAGTGAACATAAAGTCAGCCACTAAAGCGAAATTAGTAAAGTAGTATTCCAGAAATGTTCTGAAAATATTTTACAAATTCTACACTGCTTATCAACAAAATAAATAGCAAACAATCGCCAGTACCTAGCCACTCATTTGGTGACGCCATTTTGTCATGTTATAGCTATTTGAATGGCATCACAAAACCTAGGAGCTCTCCTGTATCATTGGTATTAAACAAAGTGACATGAGACAATACAAACAATAACGCCTGATGCCCAACCTAAAAGAGTATCAGCTCTGTTCCGTGTTCAAAGGGCTGATGTTTCTTGTAGTTTGGCACTTGGTCAGGGTCATGTACATGGACACAGGGGTGGTGTTTTAGCGGTTCTGCTTGTCCTCATCTTGCATGGGTGTAAGGATTTGGCCTGGCTGGCTGTACCGACTTCAGGGAATTTACTGAACATAGCAGGACCTTCTGGTTCATAACAGAACCTTTCATTCAAATTTGGGGAGATATTTTCATAATAAATCTGACTTTGCGAAGGAAAAATAATGTAAAGTCACAATATTGCTTCAAGCAATGGCTCTAACGAGGGGGCTTTCTTGCCAGCTCACTGACAAGTTACTGCAGTCTCCTGCCCAACATGTACACGTTGTGACACGGGCAGCTGCTTTCAGTTCCCTCTCATAAATGTGTGGTTCAAAATAGATCAGTTTAACACTTAAACTAATTATAAAATCCAATTCATTGTACCGATATCTGTCTATCCACTAGAAGAACCACACTGACAGGCAAGAGCTAATAGGTTTTCGTTACGTGACAGCCAATCATCATGTGAGGCTTTCAGCACTAGTGATTGCCCAAATTCATAAGGGCAACATAGCTACTCTGAGTGAATTGTCTGTCGTTGCCATATCTCCAGTGCTGAATTGCATCTTCTCTGCTTTCAAAACTATAAGATTTTTTACATATTTTTCAGTGATAACTGTGTCCTGTATCCCCTTATGTTCACTTTAAAGCATCAATCAACATATCATCCTTGTCATGGGTTTTTCAGTGAACCTAGAAGTGCTGTGTCAGTGAAACCACGACACCCTAGAGGTGGCCCTGACAAGAGGCGACCTGTCATTGGTCCAATGCCACGACCACCCCCGAAAGAGAAGCCCCCTCCCCCGATGCCTGAAGGACGAGGCAGAGGCATGCGTGACCGTGACGACAGGGGTATGGCCAGAGGGAGAGGCAGAGGCAGGCCCAGAGAAGGACCCATCCCAGGGTATGTGTACTTGCTAAGCTCAGCATTTCAGTGCACACTGTAATGAATTTTCAACCTTTGACATGTACAGGTGAAACTGCAGATACCAATCAGCGTTCTAGATTATCGTCATATTTCTCTTGCCATCTTTACAAGTGATGTGTTATCAATTTAAAACAACTTTTGTAGTTTCTCTGATTCATGACCCCCAATGATAGGGGTTCCGCTGGCACTCGCCATTGTCGCCAATTGCAAATAAAAATTTGGATTGGCGATAAAATCAGGGAAATGGTGAAAGGGTTTGGTGACAAAAGTATTTACTTGAGAATATATACTGGCTATTGAAGAGGTGGAAATGGTGACCGTACAAAGACTCGCAATGCACATGGCCATGTGTTCTTCTCTTTTCAAACGGAAATAATGGGTTGGTGAACGTAATCACAGTTTCGTATAAACCATGTGCATTTAGGGGCCTCCGTGGCTCAGTCGGTTAAAGCGCTAGCGCAGCGTAATGACCCAGGAGTCTCTCACCAATGCGGTCGCTGTGAGTTCAAGTCCAGCTCATGCTGGCTTCCTCTCCGGCCGTACGTGAGAAGGTCTGCCAGCAACCTGCGGATGGTCGTGGGTTTCCTCCGGGCTCTGCCCGGTTTCCACCCACCATAATGCTGGCCGCCGTCGTATAAGTGAAATATTCTTGAGTACGGCGTAAAACACCAATCAAAAAAAAAAAAAAAAATCAATCATGTGCATTTATTTCATTTTATTTTATTTTTTTAAGCAAGCATCCCATCCGTTTTTAAAAACTATTCAAAAAAAGAAACGGTAGCAGAGCTTCGACTTGCGCTCGCCATTGTCTCAAATTTAGAACAATTTTTTGAAATGGTGATAAAATTCAAAAATATGCAAATGTGTTTGGTGATGAATTTATTTACCTAAGAAAATGTACAAACGTTATACACAAATTACCTGGCGAAGTTTTCAGGCATGAGAGGTTTCTGTGGTTTTATGCTTATTTTTACTATTTTCTTGATTAAAATAATCCATTTACTTTTATTTCAAACGGCTTCATTTCAGCGAAACAACAACAACATAGTCATGTCCAACGATTTTAATGGACAGAAATCTACAAAGAGAGTTCAGCATTCTTGGAATTTGACTTACATTAGATAATGCTTGAAAAAAAAAAAATCATTTTTTTTTGGACTAATGAGCAAGTATCATGGCATTTTTTGGGATGCCTTTCATAGCCAAATCTAAAGACGAAATTAAATTTAAAACAAATAACTATTAAGGGAGATAAATATAGGTGGTGTTAGACATGTAAAGGAAGTTACCTCCCTTGAAAAATTTTATCCCTTCCACCCTTTAACTAAATTTATAAATTTATTTTGTAACAAATTTTTCTGATAGAAGAGATTGCATTTTACTAGGACTCTACACAGATTAATTGAAAAAAAAAGTTTGATTTTTTTCAAAAAACAAAAACACTCTGCCATTGTTTTGAGGGCAATTGTTCTAAATGAGGATAAACTCCAGATATAGCTTGAAGAGACCAAGCTGATTCTAGCAGCTACACCAAGGCAGATAAAAACGAATTACAGATGGAGACCACTAAGAGTCATAGATACTGGTCCCATTTGGTCAGTTGAAGATCACAAAGATTAAGTCAAGGCCACTAAGAAAGTATGGCCGAAGAAAAACTGTATTGGCTACAAAATCTGATGAGTGGCAATAGTGACTGGCTAAAAAAAAATACTGACCCAGCCCTGCAGTGATGTCACATCTGCATTCATTCTAAGGTCTATTTGGGAATTGCATTCAAAGTTGTAAACACAAGTTTTAAGTGAAAAGTCTAGCAGCCTCTGTGTTATGTGGTAAAAACCTGATAGTGACGTCTTTGTTTCAAGTTACAAATACATTTGACATTTGACGTGGTTGAAAAAAAAAGTTGAATATAATTCCCACTGATTACTTCATTTCTCTGACAGGAGACTACCAGCTAAAAATCGTGGCGTCAGTAATTCATCAAGCGGTTCCAGTCGTTCGCGCTCTCGCAGCCATTCATCCTCCTCGACCTCGAGGTCACGGAGCGTGAGCAGTGTCTCTTCCATCTCCAGCACTAGTTCCAGCAGCTCCAGCGGCAGTGCCGACTCTGAACATCTGTACCGAGACATTGCTGAGCCTGACGCCCCTGAAAAGGACAAGGCCTCCCAGCAGACCCGCAGCAGGAAGAAGGGACCCCCTGGGGTGGGCCCCGATCATGGCCCCGGTCTGTCCCAAGGACCCCCTATTGACAGGGACAGGGAACGAGGGCGCAGGGGTACTTATCTTACTTAATTACTGCGAATGACATAAAAGTGCTTTTTTAGAGGCAAATAAATTTCTGAAAGCTAGTCAAAATTTGTTATTCTTGTCCTTTGAAACCACGATGTCCTACTTTGGATAAATGTAAATCATACATGAAGTTAGTGCTTTTTTTTTCTGTTGTGGAGAGATAAGAACAAAAAATATTTCAGTATCTACATCTTTATAATCCAGGTGCAGTGGATAGTGTATATATGTATGTGTGTGCACCAAACACACTTCATTGTGTTAATCACCCTCCCCACAGGAAACAACCAGAGAGATCGTCCTCCCAGGGAGAAGCGACCGAGGAGAAGTCCTCCTGTAGACCTGCCCCCTGGTCCACGGGGCATGCCGCGGCCCGGAAGGCCTGACACCCGTAGGGGACCAATGGAAACTGGAAAACCACAGGTGTCTTCTACAACCCCAGTAAAGTCCAAAGATCCAATGAAAATGGTGGGACAGAAATCTAACATCAAGCTGACTCTGATCAGTAAGGTAGGACATGGTGACTTTGAGAAATTACAGTAAATTATATGTAATAATATCATGGATTTTTTTTACCCGAGTAAACTCTGCTTTGTTATAGTTGAAGGGGGCCTCTGTGGCCGAGGGGGTTAGCAGGCCAACACAGCACAGTGACCCAGGAGCCTCCCACCATTGCGATTGCTGTGAGTTCAAGTCCAGCTCATGCTGGCTTTCTCTCCGGGCGTATATGGGAGGTCTTCCAGTAACCTGCGCATGGTCATGGATTTTCCTGGGGCCCTGAGCATTTTCCTCTTGCCACAGTGCTAGAATGTGTCGTATAAGTGAAATATTGTTGAGTACGACATAAAACACCACTCAAATTAATAAATATTATAGTTCGGTTAAAATAAAGTTTGGGTGTAGGGATATTTGATGATCTGATAGTTGACAGTTCGTTGAAGCAATTTCCAAACCCAGGTTGAATGTTTTGAAGGTGAGTGGCAGAAAGAATGCCAAAGTAACTCTACTCAAAATCACATTTCCACAAGAAGCTCTGTACTTCGCTATTGAGGATTTCATCCTGCATTTTGGCTAATCTAATCAACTGCCTGTGGAAGAAAAAGTAGACTAAATTTCCTATGATTTTATTGACTGAAAACAGCAGATTTGGCAGAATCTTCTATTTTACTGTCATCAGTTGTGGAGTAATGTTTCAATTATGAGCCATAATCCAGAAACGTTTAATCTTGTGAGCATTCTGTGCAGCGGGACATTACACATATGAATTCATATTGTTGGATTTGTCTCTCCAGCCATCCGAGAAGAACGGAGTGTCGGGTAGAAACGGCCAGCAGAAGGTAGTGCTGGTCCTCCAGCCAAAAAGGCACCAGTCTCTCCAACAAAGGCTCCCTCAGGTATCCTGTCTTGTTATCAGACAAATGGTCTGGAAGTTTGTCATCTACTTCACAAGATATGTTGGCATCTCCACTCTTACATTGTGAAACATCTAGTTTGCTTGGGTTAAAATTGCTAAGGGGTAATGTGATCTACAAGAAAACTACCACAAAAAAAAAAAAAAAATGATGTCTGGTAAAAATGCTCATGTTTCCTGGCAGTTTGTAGTGGTTTCTCCCTAACACATTTCTTAGCAGTGTGGGGGGCCTCCGTGGCTCAGTCGGTTAAAGCGCTAGCGCAGCGTAATGACCCAGGAGTCTCTCACCAATGCGGTCGCTGTGAGTTCAAGTCCAGCTCATGCTGGCGGCCGTACGTGAGAAGGTCTTCCAGCAACCTGCGGATGGCCATGGGTTTCCCCCTGGGCTCTGCCCGGTTTCCACCCACCATAATGCTGGCCGCCGTCGTATAAGTGAAATATTCTTGAGTACGGCATAAAACACCAATCAAAAAAAAAAAAAAATCTTAGCAGTGTGTAGTGGTTTCTCCCCAGCACACTCTCCTACCAATATGTACTGGTCTCTTCTTAGCACATTTTTCTGCAAGTGTGTAATGGTCTCTTCTTAGCACATTTTCCTGACAGTACGTAGTGGTTTCTCCCCAGCACATTTTCCTGACAGGGTGTAGTGGTTTCTCCCTGCACATTTTCCTGCCAGTATTCACTGGTCTCTTCTTAGCACATTTATCTGCCAGTGTGTAATGGTTTCTCCCCAGCACATTTTCCTGCCAGTGTGTAATGGTCTCTTCTTAGCACATTTTCCTGCCAGTATGTAGTAGTTTCTCCCCAGCACATTCTCCTGGCAGGGTGTAATGGTCTCTTCTTGGCACATTTTCCTGCCAGTGTGTAATGGTTTCTCGCCAGCACGGTCTCTTCTTAGCACATTTTCCTGTCAGTATGTAGTGGTTTCTCCCCAGCACATTCTCCTGGCAGGGTGTAATGGTTTCTCCCCAGCACATTTCCCTGACAATGCACAGTGGTTCTTACAAAACTGCTTTGAGGTTGTTTGCAAGGTAGGATGATAACTTATTGTAAGTTTCAGCACCAAAAGTAATGTTTTGTTTTCTTTAAATGAGCTCCTTGGGGGGGGGGGGGGGGGAATTTTAGATCAGTTATTGTAGATTTCACTTCAATGTGATTGCATAAAAAAAGAAAACACAAATTTCGTACTCCTTAAAAAGTGAATAATTTTCAAATGGTCACTATCACATGATGCATTTTTCCTGAACAGGTCTGAAATGTTCTTCTCCCCTTGAATGCCACGACCACCCCCGAAAGAGAAGCCCCCTCCCCCGATGCCTTATATTGCTGAATTGTGGTTTGATGAAATATTATATTAAATAGTATATGAAATATTCTTATAAATTATCCTGTTTTTTGGGGTTTTTTTTGTCAGACAAAGGGTCTAAGCCTGCAGTAAAGACAGACAAACCAGCGCCTGTCCCCAACCCCAGACTCAAGCCTCCGGCAGCTATACCCCGCCAAAACCATCCCGGAGCTGGGCGACCAGCGACCTCACCCACAAAGCCTGTGAGCAAACCCACAGGAGGGGCAGCAGCAGCGGCCGCTGCAGCCGCTGCGGCAGCAGCTAAAGCAGCTAAGAAGAGCACATCGTCACGGCGAGAGGAACTTTTGAAGCAGTTGAAAGCTGTTGAGGATGCGATTGCCAGGAAACGATCCAAACTACCTTGACGAAATGCTTCGTGTTAATTCCTTGAATTACTGCTATAGACCTTTTATATAATTCCCGATTGGATTTCTGAGTGGTGATATCTTGTCTGACAGATTTCACACATGAAAATTGTAATGAGTCGCCACTGGTTTAAATTAGTTTTGGGTCAGATCATTGGTGGATTAATACTGGGAGATTGTGTATTCAGGGGATCTTCTGTACAATATTGTAGAAACTTGCATTTTTCTTCACAAGTTAATTTCAGGGTGTCTGTCAGTCTTCTTTGTGTTTGTGAAAAACGTCCTATGAGAAACTCAGCTGTTATAAAACAGCTGTGTAAATGTGCCCAGTTCGTCTCTCGCTGTCTTCCTCTATGCATCCATTTGACTTGGGATTATTTCAGACAAAATTAGGCACTAATTACAATATATCAACTGTTCCAGTAGCACTCTTGCAGCTCTACATGATCCCACTACGGCTTTTGTGTAGCCACATGACTCCATGATATGTTACTGCCACTCCCATAACTTCATGAGTTTTGACTGTGTGAGTTCTGTTTAACAAGTTATTGCCCCGCTTCGGTGAGTTAAAAACATGATGTTAACTACATGCTTAAACCTAGGGCTACACTAAGATTTTCTTGGAAGGGGGAAGTTTGAGGGAGGGATGGTGAGGACAGAGCGGCAGATCGAGGGGAAAGGACGTAAAAACTGTCAAACTCGTGTGACCAATCATATTGATATACATGTGTACAATGTACATGTATAGCAAGATCATCAGGGAGCAGTGTTTTGATTCTATTATCAAAGACGTTGATTACAATGCTAACCATAATACAAAGCATTTTATTAGATAGACTCCAAAATATAAAGTGTAGTTGAAAAGTTCTCATTTTGATAGCAGTGTACCTAAGTCAACTGTAGACCCTGGTCAACCTTGGTAGTTAACTCTGTGTAGTAGAAACGAAGGTACTTTGTGGAACAGGAATTGTGTGTTACGTCATTTCCTGCAAGGTGTACCTCAAATTTTACATCTTTTGAAATATCAAATGGCATCAGTATAACAACACACATCTTATCCCTGATACTGACCAAAACGTTTTTTTGTTTTTTTTTACCATAATCTGTTTTCAGATGTTTTCAGTTATAATTACATGTAAATGTTTCTTTTGTATAAAGTTTGTCCACCCTAGAATTATGAGCATGCCAGTAATTACAACCGGTTTGGAGGTGTTTTAATCCTGCATATTTCCATTGAGACTTGCAAGCTTCATTTTTCATTTTGGAGAATTCTTGGTTAGGAAGTAATTTATTTTGTTAATAAATTTATGTTAAATTTACCTGTAACAAGATTGAAAGAGCTATATTCAGTAACATGTGTTGAGATTTGGTGTTGGTGGGGAAGGAGAGGAA
Organism: Liolophura sinensis; assembly: GCF_032854445.1. Lineage (NCBI taxonomy): Eukaryota > Metazoa > Mollusca > Polyplacophora > Chitonida > Chitonidae > Liolophura > Liolophura sinensis. The sequence continues at coordinate 35,989,564 of NC_088303.1, forward strand.
TCAGAAAAACTTTCATTAATACAGAAGTAAGCGGTCACTTTAAATTGTTGTGGTAACATCCAGGAAATTTTTAGTTTATACAGTTTAAAGTTATTATAGCCGTTTCAGAACAAGACAGCACCTGGCTACACAATATTTCAATGGAAAACAGGATTCTCAAGCTTTCTAAAAAGTATCATACTTAATGAGATTTTAATGAGATTTCACCAAATAACAAAAATAGCTGGTGTGAATTGAGACAGACATTTTTATCCAATCAAACACATTGCTATCAGATTGCGTGGCCTAAGCTGTGACGTAGCCTTTACCCACTCTCTCCATGAAGTGACATATGATAACGCAGAACTATTGCATAAGACATCATTTTGAGATAGTTTACTATGATTTAGTTACATATAACCAAGGGGCCAATTCATACGTGTTGTAGGACCGGTCTGTATCATTTACGGACCACCACAGAGGTAAAATTATTTGATTTGCAAGCCGTGTCATATTCAATGAATTTTTAAAATTATGTCAGACAGTAGCATACCATCTCTACCCAAGCCGCATTCATCTCCCTAGTAGATTTTTTTCAGTTTTCATTTATAAATTACAGTAATAAAAAAAAAATTGTTGAAATGTCGTGTTGAAGCCGAGGTGCTTTCTTTGACGTCCGCGATAACTAAATCAGCACTACTCTCGTCTTACAAACTGCCACCACAAAACTGAAGCATAAAATTCAGTAACAGTGAAATGCCTAGATTGGCCTCAGTGGTGCCTGGATTTATGTCCATTTGTTTCAGAGCTGAGCATGAATCTAGTTCTAAAACAATCCTTTTTGTAATTTTGTAAATATTAAATAGGGGTGAAAATCACCAGCACAGCCCTACCGGAGGCTACGACTTGAACCAGGAATACACCGGCTGTGCATCTGCAGGCTACATTAACTGTAAATGATAAGCAGGCTTACTGTATCAACAGTTCAAGCAGTGGAAGAAATATCCTTCCAGTGTGCCCAATTTCCAAGAAAGCTATTTATCACTTGGACCTTCATCGCTGAAGTCCACAACTTTTATCTGCCTAAGGCTACTGCTTTGACTATAATATGGAAAATAACTTGGTTAGAGAGCTAGAATAAACTTGATGTCAATAATGGAGAGGCGCTGAAGCTGTCAAGACGAAGTTTTACTACACTTATACTGGGTTGAAAAAGAATCTAAAAAAAATATTTAATGCCAGTTTACGATACCGTGAATGGTTGTCTTTCAGTGGACATAAACATTAGTCAGGTGCTGTCTTTCACTTGAAGACTTTCAACACGTCTGCCACAGCAGTTCACAGTGCTATCCAGTTTTTACAGATCACCAGTTACCGCTGTTAAGTCGTGTAATAACACAGGTAATGTATTCAAACACATGTGAATGTGGTCTAAATATATCCTACTTTTCCCTCGTCGTTTTGCCACATTGTGCGCAACAGATGTACAGACGCGACTGTATAAACTGATCATAAACCTGACGGCTAAATCACTCCTCATATTGTAAATAGGATCATCAATCTCTTTGTACAGACTTGAGTAATTTCAGGTTTTTCATACCATGTTGTATTTGACCCGCAGTGAAAAGCTTTTTGCTTTGTTCCATGAGTGTCTTTTTTTTCTTTTTTTTTTCTTTTTCTCCTCCTCCTTGCTTTCCCTTTAAACTTGATCTGGTTTGTCTGGAACAACCTAATGCATTTTGACTTTGTAGGATTTAATCCCTGATTAAAAGGTTCTGTAAGTTTAAGGCCCAGTATCAACTGTTTTTAATTTCTCAAATCTCTCTGTGTTTGATGACTTCATTGCTCTCCAGTTTTGATGCTTTCTTCCCTGACTTTATTAGGCCATTGTTACAAGTTGTATAGGGGTATATATTTGATATCTTGTATTAAAAGCTTCCTTATCTGTGAATTCTGGATAACCAGAAGTTCTGAATGTTTCCTTCTCTCTGAACTTTTGTCGGTGTGTACCTGGCAGTAGCACATGCTATTCATGTAAGTGGGTTTAATTACTATATGTTTACCTAGTTTAAGAGTCACTATTTTATATAAAAGTAGCACAGTCCAGTGTGTAACAATTTCTATTGATATAATAAAGGTCCACGTATGGCCCACTGATATAACGTGCAGACCTGAGCTTTTCTTCTTCCCGTCTTCTAATAATATCACTTTGTATATGTAAATGTATATGCTGCTGTCTTGCATCATACTGAGTTTTCTTTTGTATTTATGGTGTGGTGGCCTCCGTGGCTCAGTCGGTTAGCGCAGCGTAATGACCCAGAAGCCTCTCACCAATGTGATTGCTGAGAGTTCAAGTCCAGTTCATGCTGGCTTCCTCTCCGGATGTAAGTGGGAAGGTCTGTTTGCAACCTGCGCATGGTCATGGGTTTCCCCTGGGCTCTGCCCCATTTCCTCCCACCATAATGCTGGCCGCCGTCGTGTAAGTGAAATATTCTTGAGTACGGCGTAAAACACCAATAAATAAACAAAATAAAGTATTTATGGTGTATTTGGTTTGAGAACCTTTTCAAGAATCCCTGACAAAACAGGCATATGCCTGCTATGCATTAGTAGTTGCTGTGTACCAGTAAAGAAAAACACATTTACTAATGAAAACCTTTGTTACTACATGTACATCATCATCTCATCATCTCATCATTGGTTAAGACTTACCGAGACATCTACATGGTCATTTTACTAACTCAGCAATCCTCAAATTGGGCAAAAAGTCTTGTAAGGGATAGAGTCTCCATATGTTTCTTCATCCTGTCAGTGAGTAACCATGTAACAAATTCATCCTGCGGAAGAACGTTGCTGTCCAATGAAGACCGAGTATAATGTGAGGTAATTTAATAACAGAATATCAGACCTAACTGAATAGCACACTTCACGCGAGTAGACTTCTACACGTGTCTGTGGTGATGCAGTATGGGTTTGTCTTCAGAAGTCAGCATTTCTACCAGCTTGACGCTTGACGATAATCTTGATGATGACCAAGTAAAAGTCGAAATGATGATGTTTGCAAACCATGCAAACCTTTCTTGCAGTGAGCTACGTGCTTGACTCACAAGAGGACTATCCATTTATGAGTATAGTTGCGGGTTCAAATCCAGCTGAAGATGGCTTGACAGTATTATCATGACAGGAAACAGCAGGTGGTTTAGCACCTCAACCTATGCATACACCTCTAATACCCGGAAGTGATTGAAATACATCACATGCATGATGGAAGCTTAATTTCAGCAAGGGAGCAAACTGTGGCTGAGTGATTAAAACATGTCTATCAGCTGCTAAAGAAACAAAATGCAGGTTTAAACCATGTTTTGGACAGGGGAACTGTAGACTCGTAACACCATCAACACTCACTGTTTGTGGAGCTGTGGTCATCAGAAGTTTGTCAATAACTTGCTAAAGTACTCCTGTTTCCCATGTTCCTCCACACGGATAACTGACTGCCATCATATAAGTTACTGGTCGGATTTACATGGCCTTAGGGGAGGAGGTTTTCTGGCAGTGAGTGTGCTAATGCAGTGCTAATGCAGTACAATGACCCAGGAACCTTTGTGAGTTTAAGTCCATCTCATGCTGGCTTCCTCTCCTGTCGTACATGGCAAGGTCTGCAACAACCTGCAGATGGTCTTTGCCTCCCACTATAATGCTGACCTCCGTTGTTTAAGTGACATATTCCTAAGTATGGCAAAAAATAAAAACTCCAATGAAATAAATGACTATAAATAATAAATAACATGACTTTAGTTTTCTTCCATCGTTATGTCAGGAATTGCACCTTTTTATCCCCTGCCTCCATTATGGCCTGACCATCTCTCTCCATCCACATTAGTGTACAGGCTATATCTCCCAATTGTTTTCCTCAAGCAGTTTAATTTTATACATTCCACTAGACTTTACAGCTACATAAGTATTGAAAGAGGTGATGATGTGCTGCAACTTTCCTTTGTACACACAGAGTTTATGATGTATCAGGCCTTTATGTGGTTGCTATGAAAAGCAGACTGCGAATATCTACCCTTATCTACAAATAGGAATATATTCGTTCAGGTATATATGGGCACCAACTGAACTCTTTGTTATCTCAAGGTTTCAAACCATTATCAAGCATTCTCTATTTGATAGAACCAGAATTAGTTTCGAGACCCGGAAAAAAAAAACAACTGTAATTCATTTATTTATACCAGCAGTTTATTAAAATACATGTAAATCACATTTTGAACACACTTCCATACATCTAAGTTTTTAACATAAGTTGATACATATGTGCGTCAAGGAATAAATTTTTAAAAATACACACTAAAACGATACGATTATTCATCTACCTCATAATAACCAAATTACAGTGGTGTAATTTTTACTGAAAAATACTTTGGACGGACATGATATCAGTATTCATCAATAAGGATCTTAAATGATGTCTTAAAGTGTGAAGAATTCTAACAAAAATATTGACTGATGAAATGCTTAAATTTACTCTTCATCAAAAAAAAACCCCACATAACCACAGATGATTAACTTCAAAGGATCTTGAATAACTTCTTATTCATGCACTCAGTTTTCCCTGACAAACTTAGTTTTCACTCGTGCTTTGCCAACTTTCATAACCGTGATCAAAATATTCTTTACTGAGACACACTGAAACTGTATTAGGTTAGCTGAATCCCAAAATGAGTATTTCTTTTTTAGTAAGAGTTTAATGAACTTTAGCAATGCTTTAAGCTTATCTCCTGCACAGATTTTAAGTTTCTGGCCTGTTGTTAGAAATTCCATATTGCACGCCTTGTTAACGATAATGTTATTATAACCTATACTGCCTGCTTTAACACAAATTTGAAAGCATAATTAAAAATAGAGAGGGAAAGATTTGTCTTGGAAGAAGTCTGAAACAGCCATTTTAGTTTCACTTCCCACAATGTCACAACCATCTTCGTCTGTCACAACCGCCTTCACCTGTCACAACCGTCTTCACTTGTCACAACCGCCTTGCGTACAGACACTGTTCAGTGTTTCTTCTGCCTCTTTCACCCCTTTTGAAGCAGCATGGCGGATTAGTTTGTGGGCATCACTAAAAAAGTTAAAACATTCACAATTAGCAAAAAATAAATACAAAAATGAAAAAGAAAGTTATTCTCCATTATTTCAGTGTTTTCCTTGCACCCAAAAGCTAATGTTGAAATAGCCGGTTCTTTTTATGTTTATAAGAATTTTGTGCAAAGGTGAATGTGTAAAAGTTGGTGTCCACCACTTCCTTAAAAGTTTTCAATCTTGCATTACCCAGAATTCCACTGTTCTATTTTCTTGGACCATTTGAAAGGGCACCTTGTAAATCTCTGACTTATATTTACTGCATATATTTACACATATTGTCTTTTTTCGTAAAGAATTATACTGTTGAGCAACTGATAGAATACATGCCGTTCATGTTACAGCAAAACTTTCCTTGTGAGAATTGAAAAGTGAACATTGTGTTTCAGTTCAACACTGTGGCATTAAACTACACGTACAATGAAATACAACATGAGAATTCGCCACCTTAAAAAACATATATCTGATATTTTCACATTTGATCCCTTTCATTAATGTTATTTTCTATAGGCAGGCTTTACTCTACAAACTAGAGGTGGTCCTGTATGTTTCTCCTCAGCAGTGATGCAGGCCCATAACAGTACAAACACCACTGAGCCCACCCTGTACGTTTCTCCTCCGCAGCAATGCAGGCCCCTAACAGTACAAACACCACTGAGCCCACCCTGTATGTTTCTCCTCAGCAGTGATGCAGGCCCCTAACAGTACAAACACCACTGAGCCTACCCTGAATGTTTCTCCTCAGCAGTGAGTCAGGCCCCTAACAGTACAAACACCACTGAGCCCACCCTATATGTTTCTCCTCAGCAGTGATGCAGGCCCCTAACTACAAACACCATTGAGCCCACCCTGTATGTTTCTCCTCAGCAGCGATGCAGGCCCCTAACAGTACAAACACCACTGAGCCCACCCTGTATGTTTCTCCTCAGCAGTGATGCAGGCCCCTAACAGTACAAACACCACTGAGGCCACCCTGTACATTTCTCCTCAGCAGCGATGAAATGCCACTGAGCCCACCCTGTATGCAGATCTGTAATGAAGAGCTCAGACTCACCCTTTTCGCAGGTCACTTTTATAACCCTTCAGGTGACCTATGGCATAATTATAAGAAGCATGAGCATGACCCTGGTCAGCAGCTTTCCTGAAACAATGAAGCCAATGACAGACTTAAACAACCAGTAGATATAACAGCTTTAAAACATGTTAATTTGTTTGGAAAGCGCAGTAATCAAAAGTGAAGTCTTGCTCAAGTCTTGGCAGTAACACAAAACTAATGAAAGCTTGTTCTAGACAGAAAGTTAATATTACCTACAACAGATTAGATTTTTATACATCAGACATATACACTTTTGAGCCTGAGAATTTTTGGTAACAAGTGGAAATTCATAATGGCAGCGTCAACCATTTAAATACATGTATGGACCAAGTGAAATATTGTTTACTTTTACACTGTTACAATATTCCTTGATTCTCTTCTCACACCATGGCCTTCTATGTGTTACCCTGTCAAGTTTCAACAGCAGTGTGACATCTCTTTGTATTGTACGTCATTCCTTTATGGCACATAGTAGGGTCAATCTGTCTATTTAACATCGGGAGTACACAGAAAACTATAAATTATATAGGATTTGATTAATCTTTGGAATGTGTTCTGTGGTGGGTTGGAGTGTCAAACGTTGCCAAAATAGCGACAATCTGCCAATAGTTTAATCTCTACACAACTCAACATGTTAAAAAATTGGCAATTAAGTAAATAGCCCTACAATATGTCACAAAGCAAACAAGTCATACTGAACTTAGCCTTCATGTACATAGTTAAGGAAGTGAAGTCAGCTCTTATCTTCTCTTTATTTTACTTTAATAAAACATTTGTGTTTAAACGGCTCAATCTAATTGGTTCAGTACAGTGTGTACCACCCAAAGTGTACCACCCAGTGTGTACCACCCAGATCAGATTTCAGGGTGACTTGCTTGGATACAAATGCACACAGAATCCTTCTGCTTTGGTCATTAGTAACACTGGGACAGGTCTTAAATGCACCCTTTGATCCTGCTGATACAATGCAATGTACAAGTACATGTAGGTGCTCACTGTCCAGCCGAACTTCCAATTGGTCTAATGGTAGTGGCTGAAGTCAGAGTCCTGAAGGTCAGTGGTTCAAACCTCAAAGAAGTTACAATGTACTCACTTGAACCACTGCATAGCTTTCTCTGAATGCTTCTCGGTTCCTTTTCCTGTTAAAGGATGGAGAACAACTGAATTAGTAGACTGGTTAAACATCAACAGGCTCAACTGTATGTACCATGACAATCAATACTCAAGAACTTGAGAAGATATCAACAGCCCTGACTCAAAACTGATTAAATACATAGTAAATCTTCCGCCATCAGTTTAGAATCTCAGAAATTCTGAAACTTTGCCTCAGAGTCAGAATACAGTGTCGTGCAATCAGTTTGCAAGCAGAAAGGTTGAGAATCTCTCCACTTTAACTTTGTGCCTTTTGTTTCCATTCACTGGAAACATGTCACCTTCTATCATATCTAATGCACTAGGAAACTTTCATTTATGAAATATCACTTCTTACACAAACTTGACCATGGCAGAGAGTTCCAATAGCAAATATGTTTGGTTCCAGTGGATTGGTGCGAATGAATTTCACTGATCTACTCTGCACTTAGGTACTTTGTTAACTGGATGGCCATATGTTTAGTACAACATGAAAACAACATTTTAACTGAAAAAGTTGTGCTGGCGCTTTAATCAATTTAAACGTCTGCACGCTATTTTCAGTTAGAATGTTGCATTGCACCGAGTCATATAGTTATATGAGATTTTAAGTTACAATGTCCATAATTTTAAAATGTCAATTCAGTACACTGGCGAATTTATTGAACATGATGTCAATGCCATATTGTCATGTCATATACTGCCTTCTGGTTCTCAGTTCGTATGAGTTTGAGCATATACAAAAATCTGAGCATGTGAATAAGGAGCTAGAGCCATCCAATTACAAATTTCAAATTAAAATTTCAAATCAAAAGTTTAATTTGTACAGAGTCGTATGATTTACTATCATGTTTCCTTAGAGCAATGAAGTTTTTTCTTACCATAAAGATACCTCTGGCCAACTTGGTGTTGTGCCTCAGGATATCCCAGATGTGCATAACCGTGGGTTACATGGAAATGCAGGTTATCAAAGTAGAAATATGCATACAGAGCAAATGCTATGGTACCAATAATCATGCATGCCTGGAAATGGAAAGGAAAAAAAAAAGAATTATTTCAAGGGAAGCAGGTATGCAGTACATTTTACAAGCAGGTCAATATATTTACAAGTTTACAAGTTTACTTTAAAATGTTAAAAAGGTGAATCAACATTTAAGGTGTCTCACAAGTTCCCGCAAGTTCGGACTAGACACGGTGGGGGTTCTCACAAACTAATGCGGCTGAAAGGCGTGATTACACCTGAATTGTGCAAACATTCAATGATTGCTATACTGAAATAATGAATTTCATACAGACTGATTTATACTGAGCGAAAAAAAAAAATGGAATGGCTAATTTAAGTCCGTTTAACCTGTTGATTCAGTAGACATTTTCAGTCGGTTAGCGCGCTGGCGTAGCATAATGACCCAGGAGTCTCTCACCAATGCCATCGCTGTAAGTTCAAGTCCAGCTCATGCTGGCTTCCTCTCCGGCCGTACGTGGGAAAGTCTGTCAGCAAACTGCGGATGGTCGTGGGTTTCCCCCAGGCTGTGCTCGGTTTCCACCCACCATAATGCTGGCCATCGTCGTATAAGTGAAATGTTCTTGAGTATGGCGTAAAAGACCAATCAAATAAATAAATAAATAAATCAATAGATATTTTTAAATTAATATTTACATCTTTCAAAATTTTATGCATCCATACACTAACATAAATGCCATCTACATCACTTATCACACGCAAAATTAGCCCCATAACTCCGATCCAAAACAACACCTTTTCACACAGACAAACAATATTATTTCCTGTTTTGTACAAGCTAATGTTACTATAAATTGATCAAGCCGCACAGTAAGTTAAAAGCGAACTTGTGCTAGCTATACATTGTTTATAGGCCTACACTGCAGATCGATATAGTGTCAAGGCAACCGGTATAAACACACTGACATGGGACACCCAGTGTGGCTTCCACCGTTTTCATCCCAATAACCTTGGAATTTCTGGGCAAAATGCAAACTACAGAAACCTAAAGCAAATTTCACATCTGCGCTAAGGGCTAACAAAAAGTAAACATGAGCAATCTCTTGCTAATGGCGACTAAACATTATCATGATCAAGTTCACTTCCTAACTTCAAATCCGTGCGGATAGCGAAATCAAATAAATGCCGACAAGAGTAGAAAGCATTACCTCCAAAACCCGAACATATGTCGGATCAGCTTTCTTCCTTCGCGCCAAGTAGACTTTTCCGCCGTACGGTAGATCTTGGTACTCCTCATTTTCAGATTCAGGCAGCAATCTTTGCCTCAAACCTTCCTGAGCTGCAGCAGTTGTAGTTGTAGCGGCCGCCATCGTGAGCCTGAGCCTGTGCTGTTTGAGATCGAGAGCAGCTTGTCGATTAGGAAACCTTGCCTGCTGCTTTATTAATGAGATATATTGATTCCCATCGCTGTGTTTCCGAAACACACGTGCAGTTCGGAGAGCCGAGCACGTGACGGTAGCTCCAATGGCAACCGATGGCACTACATTGATGTTTTACATACAATTTATGGTTATATGTATATTTACAAAAATTTTTAAAAAGCCACCACTCTATCTCTCACCAATCAAAATAACTGAATCTTCAAACTGCACCTTTTTTCTGCATTAAAGTATTCAAGCAATATTTCATGACCTTCATTTGCCTCTAAAAACGGACTTTTTGGGGCTGGTCTCATGGTGAAATACAGTGAGTGGAAAATTCACGCGTAAGCTTGTGGTGTCAAAAAACAGTCAGTATTAATACAGCTGGAAAACGCACGCTGTAAGCTGCCACGTACACATTAAGGTTAAACTTTTGGACCAGGAGTACATTTGTTGTTTGGGATAATAAATCTTTAACCATGGAGGTGCAGATTGTTTGTAAACCACATGTTTTTGCAGCAAACCATTTAAATCTGGCAACTATAAGTTCGTCTCTAATTTGATTTATATCTGGTGTATTTTATGCCTGAAGATCATGGTCTTGTACCTTGATCCACTTGCTCAGTTGCCATTCACTTTCAAACAGACAAGACCAACAATTTACCATCTACAAAGATCTCAGCACCTGCATGTACATGTTTAATCGTATCAGAATTTTTTACATGCTGATGTTACATGTATAAATTGAAAATCCACTTAATTCACACCTACTTCGATTCTTTGCAATCAGTTTTGCATGGTTTCTTTGTTTTGTTAGGAGGTAATTGTTGGCCATCTGTTGTGATAAGACTGAGTATCATGGCTCAGCCTGCCAGGTGAGAAGTTTCAAGCATGTACATGGATTCAATTAAACATTCATACATGTATGTGGTAAAAGTGTTGCAGGTAGATCTACATCTCCACTGGTTTTTTGTTCAGGTCTCTCTTCTGCATGTACCTCAGAAACTAAATAAAGGTTTGTTTTTAAAAGTTTACATAACTCAGTTTTGTCCAGTGTATATACATATATCAAAGCTCAAATTAATGACAAGAGCTGATGAGTTTTTGAAATCAGAATACAGGATTGAGTGTGGACATTTGATGAATTGATTTACCTGCCAGGGGCTCATTTATTTATTTATTTATTTATTTGATTATTGTTTTATGCTGTACCCAAGAATATTTCACTCATACAACGGCGACCAGCATTATAGAGGAAGGAAACTGGACAGAGCCCGGGGATAACCCACGATCAGCTTCAGGTTGCCGACAGACGTTCCCAAGTACGATCAAAGGGGCTCATTTAAAAAAGGGCTTGACTCACATCAAACATAACTAATGACAGCACATATAGAAGAGTTAAGCCATGGTGGTTACATTTGACCTTAAAGGGTCCCTCATCAGTGTTTTTATTCGTATTACAAGAAGTAGATGTACTTGAGCAAATTACCTAAAAATTCGCCCCAAAAAGTCTACTTTACACTATAAAGGCAAATAAATGTAATAAAACATTACTTCTGGTGCTGAGACCAGGATATCATCCTATTTTTGATATCAAAGAAACCTCAAACACCTCTCTCAGATCACCAGAGCTTTCGCGCATTTTGCCCGCACCAGAATACGGCAAAATGCGCGACTTAATCATGGGCAAAATTTTAGTTCATTGCCATATTTCTGTTATACCTGCGTCATAATGGTGGGTTGTTAAAATCAAACAGAGCTAAGGAGCCACCACTAATAACAGGTATCCCAACCCACATTGGATAAAAACATATCAGGAATATAGGAATTTTACAACAAAGCTAATAGGTTTATAGGAAATTCTGGAAAAAAATTAGGAGCATTTGTTGGAGTAGAAACCTGTCTTTTGTAAACACTTTTCCTAATATGGTGAAAATAAAATATAAAGAATGCAACTCATATGGTGTGACAGCTAGATAATGGAAAATATATAGAAAGAATGTAATTGACAGGGTGATCTAGACTGTGAGATTAAACACCACCATGAAATTATAAATAAAAGGAGAATAACAAAGAATGCAATGTATATGGGATGACAGACAATGAAGAATAAAGAACAAAGAATGCAATGGACATGGGATGACAGACAATGGAGAATAAAAACAAGAAAGAATGCAATGCACGTGGAATGACAGACAATTGAGAATAAAAACAAGAAAGAATGCAATGAATATGGGGTGACAGACAATGGAGAATAAAAACAACAAAGAATGCAATGGACATGGGATGAGAGACAAGAGAGAATAAAAATAACAAAGAATGCAATGCACGTGGGATGACAGACAAGGGAGAATAAAAACAAGAAAGAATGCAATGAACATGGGGTGACAGACAATGGAGAATAAAGAACAAAGAATGCAATGTACATGGGATGACAGACAATGGAGAATAAAGAACAAAGAACGCAATGGACATTGGACGATAGACAATGGAGAATAAAAATAACAAAGAATGCAATGGGCATGAGATGACAGACAGTGGAGAATAAAGAACAAAGAATGCAATGGACATTGGATGATAGACAATGGAGAATAAAGAACAAAGAATGCAATGGATATGGGATGACAGAAAAGAGAGAATAAAAATAACAAAGAATGCAATGCATGTGGGATGACAAACAATGGAGAATAAAGAACAAAGAATGCAATGGACATTGGACGATAGACAATGGAGAATAAAGAACAAAGAATGCAATGGATATGGGATGACAAAAAAGAGAGAATAAAAATAACAAAGAATGCAATGCATGTGGGATGACAAACAATGGAGAATAAAGAACAAAGAATGCAATGGACATTGGATGATAGACAATGGAGAATAAAGAACAAAGAATGCAATGGATATGGGATGACAGAAAAGAGAGAATAAAAATAACAAAGAATGCAATGCATGTGGGATGACAAACAATGGAGAATAAAGAACAAAGAATGCAATGGACATTGGACGATAGACAATGGAGAATAACATTGGATGATAGACAATGGAGAATAAAGAACAAAGAATGCAATGGATATGGGATGACAGAAAAGAGAGAACAAAAATAACAAAGAATGCAATGCATGTGGGATGACAAACAATGGAGAATAAAGAACAAAGAATGCAATGGACATTGGACGATAGACAATGGAGAATAAAAACAACAAAGAATGCAGTGGATATGGGATGACAGACAAGAGAGAATAAAAATAACAAAGAATGCAATAGACATTGGATGACAGACAATGCATGTGAAATGACAGACAATGGAGAATAAAACAAGAAAGAATGCAATGAATATGGAGTGACAGACACTGGAGAAAAAAAAACAACAAAGAATGCAATAGATATGGGATGACAGACAACAGAGAATAAAAATAACAAAGAATGCAATGGACATTGGATGACAGACAATGGAGAATAAAGAACAAAGAATGCAATGTTCATGGAATGACAGACAATGGAGAATAAAAAACAAAGAATGCAATGGACATGGGATGACAGACAATCAAGAATAAAGAACAAAGAATGCAATGTACATGGGATGACAGACAATGGAGAATAAACAACAAAGAATGCAATGGACATGAGATGACAGACAATGGAGAATAAATGCAAAAAAGAATGCAATGCACATGGGATAACAGACAATGGAGAATAAAAACAAGAAAGAATGCAATGAACATGGGGTGACAGACAATGGAGAATAAAAACAACAAAGCATGCAATGGACATGGGATGACAGACAATGGAGAATAAAAATAACAAAGAATGCAATGGACATTGGATGACAGACAATGGCCAATAAACAACAAAGAATGTAATGGACATGGGATGACAGACATTGGAGAATAATAGCTGGCATCCTTATTGGATTTTCACACATACATGTAGTAAGTCGACACGGGCACAGAGATCCTCACATGTCCATGTGCACATACATGTAGTAAGGCTCTGAGATGCTCACATGTGCATGTGCACGTACATGTAGTAAATCAACACGGGTCCTGAGATCCTCACATGTGCATGTGCACATACATGTAGTAAATCAACATGGGCGCTGAGATGCTCACATGTCCATGTGCACGTACAAGTAGTATGTCGACACGGGCCCTGAGATCCTCACATGTGCACGTGCACGTACATGTAGTAAATCAACATGGGCCCTGAGATCCTCACATGTGCATGTACACGTACATGTAGTAAGTCGATACGGCCCTGAGATGCTCACATGTGCATGTGCACGCACAAGTAGTAAGTCCACACGGGCGCTGAGATGCTCACATATGCATGTGCACGTACATGTATTAAGTCGACGCGGGCAATGAGATCCTCACATGTGCATGTGCACATACATGTAGTAAGTCAATGCACGCCCTGAGATGCTCACATGTGCATGTGTACGTAAGTCAACGCGGGTGCTGAGATGCTCACATGTGCATGTGCACATACATGCAGTAAGTCGACGCGGGCGCTGAAATGCTCACATGTGCTTGTACATGTAATAAGTCGACAAAGGCACTGAGATGCTCACAATCGCGAGTGGTCTTACGCCCAGCTTAACAGCAGGTAGAATGTCCCTGTGGCCACGATCAACATCATTCAATTGACTAAAGCAACAAGATGTGTTTTTAATCTTTTCTGGCTTGAACAACATTTATTTACAGGCATCAATGCAAAGTAATAAATGGGGAAATAATAATACACTGTAGCCCTATGTTCAACCATAACAACAGGTACAATGTAAACACATCAGTGCCAATGAAGCAACAATACAAACATCCCTCTTTTGTGGTTTGAAGAATATTTTTTTTTGTGTGTACAAGTATCAGTGTAAAGTTAAAAGAATTGAAAGAAAATTGATAATAAGCCAACACATTTCCAGAGTAATGCACTTTCCCCACGCTATACCAAATTAGTATGATTTGTAAATATATATATATATACAATATATGTGCTGGAACTTTCTCATATCAGATCTTAGTTATAGCAGACATAACCCATTACATATAAATAAAGACAAGTTCACATAAAGATATCTGCAATTAAAATAGCACTCACAGGAAAACTGACTTAATTTACATGCCGTTACAAACTGCGCAGGTTAATATAGTAATGTTTATCAAGACATGGCATCATGATTGCGCTCAGATTTGTATCCAGTTACAAAACATACCAGTAACATTATCAGCAGATTATATGAATGTGGACTGCTCTTTAATAGTTGAATCATGCAGTTGCAAACCTACTTACTAAGCCAATAACTATACTGTAAAATTCTTTATCAGTAGTGAACATCACGTGATTACTGGGGTCCACAAAGTGATTTCCAGCTTAAGCCAAAACCTAAAATCCAAATTTAACTCTTAATATATACATCAAATAGTTAGTACAATTTCAGCCTATTTGATGCATCTAGCTTCAAACATTTTTTGTTTTGTTAAGATAAAGTTTTGAACCTGAGCCTAAAATGGCTTCGTGGAAGTCTAGGCCCCTGATCATAGCTGTATCCAGCTACAAACTATAACAGTTTACTATATTTATATTTCGAACGATCAGATGACTACATGCAGCTCAGATTACACAATTATTTATTATATTATTTCTTTGGGTACATCAGCTTAATTCAAGACAAGAAGTCACAAGATTATTGGTTATAATTATGTACCACACATGGAATGACCTTGACAACTGTAACATAGGTCATACATTTACATGTGTAATTGTGATCAGGCCATTTGTAATGGTCCCAATTTAAAATCCATATGAACGAACACTATGCAAAGGTTACCTTCCATGGCAACGCGATATACTGACTCTACTGGGGCCACTTTCACATCACTTCGTATATCAGCGTTCTTTAAGCTTTCCTTGTAAATGACGTCTCCTTATGGCAATATAACCTAGACAATCACAAGAAGTCACACGAAATGTGACTTACGAGGTTTGTGACAGTGGCCCCACGTTGCTGAGGTACACTTTCACGTAATGTTACATACAGTTTTCAAACAGACACCACAATTACTTACCTCATACCTCTATCTTTTCACAAAGAATAATGTACACTGTAACTCTGGGTGCACTTCACGCCATTATTATGATAAATTGGTCATGAATTTTAAATTACATCAAGTCAGGGAGTCTAGACAGTACATGCATATTAGTGTACAAATTTAATATATAGTTCTTATGTATAGAAAGTGTCTGAAAGGGTTGTAGAATTAGCTTGCCAGTTGAAAATGTGCAGTGGTATACTACTTTCATCAGTAAATATACCAGTTAATGTAATTCACCACAAACGCGTGCAGATTTGCTGAATGTCTCAAAAAAGTCAGAAGTGTTCATTATGAAAGCACAAGTAAAGGTGAAGGATTCATGTATAGGTATACAGCATATACACTAGCCTACTCACGTCAACTTCATGTACTGATCAGAGTTTTAGTGTTTGCTCTATAGATATTATCCGCAATAACAAAACCTCTGAGACAAAATACTGCTATGAAATAAAAAAACTGATATTAACTGTATAAATAAATCTGTCAAAAATCCCATGATTATGTCAAAAGCAGGCATACATATATGCACACACGTTATATATTGTTATGGATATTGCACCAGCTCATACAAGGGAGGTAAATGAGTATAGACGAACAGCTGGTGCAATGGTGGTCAATTTTATGAGAGGAGGAGGAAATCAGAGTGCCTGTGGTAAACCACCAACCTTTGACAATTCACTGACGAACATGTCACTAGTGAGTTACACTTTAAACACTGTATTGACCAGTGGGAAGTAAGTAATCTTTACAAAAGTCAACCTGAGCAAATAACCATATAAACATTGTTGACAGCTTATTGTCCAAAAAGTCCCAGAAACAGCTAGTGACTGCCAACCAGAGCTGGATTTGATCTCATCATCTCACTGGAAATGAGCTTGCAGCCTACAGTGAAAATGGCACCCTGGCATGCCATAAAATGTATCCCAAACATAAAATAAGTGTCTTTTAAGCAAGTTAGTACGACATTTAATTTTCGTTTATTGACTTAGTGAGAAACAGATAAAATCCACTGTCTATTTAATGTGTTATTCTTCAGTTGAGAGGCACAAGGAGCAATAGTAATACTGTGTATAATAAAAGAAAATATATGATATTAATCACATACACGACGGAAAAACGAGTACAGAAAATAAGGGAAAATGTAGGCTATGTATTATTTTTGGTGCCCATGCAAATGAAAAATAACAAGTAAAACAAATTAACATGTGGGGGGGGGGGGGAGAAAAAACCACACCATGGCACTTCGTAAAACAGGAAATGAACAACAAAGCAAATTACATGTAGCATTTTACACTTTTACATGATTTTCACCTGTTCAAAAACATGTATATACAATGAAATACTTCTTATTACAGATTTGCTGAAAGTGTGATATTTACAGACCAACTGAAGTCTTTCCTATAAATAGTGATTGTGTGGAACTTAATAGCTTGATTTTAAACACTGGCCTTTATAAAACATCTGTAGTTTTGCAACCTACACACACATGTAGCTAATCTGGTATTTCCACAGAACATTTGTTACAAGATCTGTGGAGTGTTCAAAAGTGTAAACAGTAATCATTCCAAGCACTCACAAACTAGACGTAGAAATCTATTTAGATGATATAACACAATTATTACAATACACTTCAACAGAAACATGCAAACTACACTGCAACGTGTTTAAGTCATAGCAGAAACAACGCGTAATTGAAATATCACAAAAATCTACACATTTCAGACATCTTTTGGGTTATCATCAGTATTCGACTTGATTAATGAAATCTCACACAAGGGGAAATGGATAGCTGGAAGTACAGTCATCTTTCCTCATTATTTTATTTATTTATTTCATTGGTGTTTTACGCTGTACTCAACAATATTTGACTTATACGACGGCGGCCAGCATTATGGTCGGTGGAGAGCCCGGGGGAAACCCACAACCATCCGCAGGTTGCTGTAAGGCCTTCCCATTTACGACCGGAGAGGAAGTCAGCATGAGCTGGACTTGAACTCACACCGACCGCATTGGTGAGAGGCTCCTGGGTCATTACGCTGCGCTTTTATGTTACAATTGTACTGGTAGATTGTTGAACAAATAAATAATCAAAAGCTGTCTTCCATGCACATACTGAGTTAAGTGACAGACCTTCCGGCGACCCATTACTTCTAGCTGTCAATTCCTGTTGCTCTCCAGAGATTTCTACTTACCAATACAAATACCCGCTTACAGCTTTAAACAAGTAAGAGTGTTTTCACAGAATTCAAACATTTACAAGTTTCACAAATTAGCATATTTACATTTAGATGACTTTGGAAACCAAAAACTATCTGAACAAAAATCTTACAGTAGATACATTCATATATTTAAACATTGATGCATGATGTGTAGATATGTTCAGAATAATCAACTTTGTAAAACCAGACAAAACATGAACCCTTGCAATAGTAACATTTATCAAATAATACAAAGATTAGCTCTCATGATTTTCATCAATACCCTTGTAATCACGCTTCCCTGTAGCTAAATTCATTAAAAACTGCTCAGCATACAGTTCCAAAAGTACACAGAATGATATATTTGTCTGTAATATCATAGATCAGAGATTAAAACATTATCATTTGGAATTCTCCCAATCACATATTCTCCAGGCACTCAATTTTAAACTTTAGTGTTTATTGATTTTAATGGAATCAATGTAGGATTTTTGATTGCACTCAGATACATACCTATCCGATCACTGGTCCCACAAATGAATTCAATACCAGTATATACATACAAACATTCAGGAGAAACTCCTCCAGAGATTTTTCTCTCTACTATCTACACTAACAAAGCAAAATATGATCACTATCTCCTAACATTATATTTGCTCATTTAACACAGAAATCTTGTTATTAAATTAACATACAAACATTACATTTGTAAAATCAAAACTAGGTTTCTTAGTTTTACAACAAGTCATACCGACGATGGAAATATTGTTTTTTGGTTATGCAAGTGTAGCTTACAATCATGACAAGACAGCCATGTCAGCAAATTTACAATGAGGATGCATAGCCACAATTAATAATGGCAGCCCAAGCAGACACATAACCTGTATAACAGACTGTAAGCTAGGTGAGCATGTGTACAATAGAATTCTTGAGTTATACTACAAGAACAAAAAACATATACTAATAATTAACAACTTGAAAAAAAAAAACATAGTTCAGTATCACCTTCCAATATCACCTGGGAAAAAATCTGACTTACAGGTATCCCATAAGGCAAAGCTGACTTATTATTGACTGAATATCTACACAAAATTAACCTACACAGATTAAGCCTTAATTAGAAGTATGTTCAATGGGTGCAATCTGGCTGACTCCAAATAAGGGCCTTACTCTAAAAGTTGTATTACTTAGATTTTGATAGAAATTTCTTTTTCCCATTTTTTTTTTTTTTTTAAATTTTGTCTCAAATAAGAAATGTTTTCATGTTCTCACAAAGCCGATCTACCCCATTCTGCTGGTAGGGTCAGGTTATGGTCAACAAAGTCTATTATACGGATGGCCTGAATAGCTAAATGATAAAAAATGGCTAAAACAAGTACCCACAACTGAGGGGGTTGGGGGGTCATCTGCAAAGTTCACTGGGCATTACCATGGAGATTCTAGGCAGGTCCCTGCACCAGGCTGACCCTCATTAAGCAGTAGTACATAGCTCTAATCAAGAGAATCACGCCCACCACAAAGGCCCCTGAAAAAAAAAGACCAACAAAATTAATACCTTTTTTTATTAATACCTTAACCTAATCAATGATTACTTCCTGTATGCAGACAAGCAGGTGATTTCAGTTACAACTATTTTTACATAACCTAGCTTTCAGTTCATGCTTGAGCTATCACTTACACTTACTCACTTCTGGTGATCACATTTTTCCCCATTTATCTGATTGTAGCATTTAACATGTATGACTGCAAGCATCAGAAAATAAGTAACACGTACAAAATTCACCTAGACAACAGTCTCCTATCAAACTTCCTAATATCAGAAAAAAAAACTTTTTGAGTGAGTGAGTGCTGGAAGTTTTAACGTCCTACTTAACAATTTTTCAGTCATATAACGATGAAGGAATCCTTAGAGTGCATGTAATGTGCCTCCTTGTTGCAGGATGGATTTCCACAGCTCCTTTATCTAGTGCTGCTTCACTGAGACGCATTACCGAAGGCAAGTAAGCCACCCTACCCGAGCGATTATAGTGATACAGGTCAACCAGTCGTTGCACTATCCCCTCCATGCTGAAAAAACACTTTTCGAAGACGTGTGTTTAAGAACTTCACTTACTCATTACAACAGATGTAGGAAAAAGCCTGGCCTTACCTATCCACACAGTGTAAATGCCTCCAGCTTGCCTGGCCATCTTATATGTGCCAGCCTGCAACAGATCAATACAAACGTCACTGATATAATAAACAGTCAAAAAAAAAAAACAATCAGTTTTAATACTATCACATAAAGAATTCATGAATATTAATGTCTTTGTCTTTTTATACTCTATATCTGTATATAATATGTTCCTCGAGAAATACAGGTACATGTACCTGTGGTTTAATACATGGGTACAATCAGAGATGTACATGTAGGCCTAATAACCGGGAGACCTGCACATCTTAGTCAGTGGCCCCACATGGTGAGGATTTGCGACCAGAGCTGCCATGCGGAGTAATGCAACGGGCGAGGACCTAATCACCCTCTTTTGTCACCTTGCCACTAACCTAGACCATGCAAAAGTAACCAAAAGTAACCAAAATAAACCCACATGAAAAACTTAAGGTCATTTACCATAAGTGAAATATTCTTGAGTACAGCCTAAAACATGAATCAAATAAATAAATAAATAAAACAAACAAATAAAATAAAATAAACAAACAAATTGTCTACTGGCTTTTCAGATTTGACTCGGGATAAACAATGTTACACACATGAGCAAAACCTGAGAAATCAAACTGAGCAGATGTGTTATCATACTTACTGTTATGCCAACTCCAGCAGCAATAAATAAAAACCCCAAACATCCAAACAACAGCGCTCTGTTATGAGCATATCGTGCGCCAACAGAGGAGCTGTTCAAAAAAAAACAAAAAAAAACAAAAAACAATATATAATCAAAATGGTTTACAGCATCATTTACATGTATGTTGAAGCTTTGTGAAGACTTTGCAGGCACTAATAAATGAATGTGTATAGCCAAATGCAACTTCAGCAGTATTTCAGCCATACTATGTCAAACCTATAAAATCAGGCGCTGGACTGATTTTCTTTCTTGGTGGAAGGAAAGTAAATTCTCCAACAAACTTCATCTTAAACCAGTTAAACAGACCTACAAAATGTCAACCATTTACTGCCACCAAGGCATTCAGAACAGTGTTGGCAAATCAAGAAAATGTACAAAATCCAAATAATTTCTTGTCGAGGGCTGAGAATGAAACAATACAATAATACCAATACTCCTGTAAAGGAGTGATGGAAAGACAGGCTTGCTAAGTACTCTGCAGTCATTCAAGCACTTCTGCCCTACATACATGCAAGGTCACGAAAAAGTGATTTCCTGGACATACATGTAGGATGATAGACAACGGAGAATTAAAAACAAAATGCAAATTGGAAATAGGAAATACAGTAAGATTTCGGAAAACATAGGACATTTACAGATGCTATATAAATATGGGAAATATAGGAGGGCTGAGATCCCTGTATGTATGATCACCTATTCTAGGCCTTTATCTGCCTATTTTACTCTTATTTTATAGAACTATATAAAAAAGTATCACTTACACTCGTCTACAATGGGGGCAGCGTGCCAGAGCATTATTCATCACATTAAACTGAAAGAGACAAAAATGTCAATTCTACCTAAATGTACTGGTCAAAGTATGAAATAGGACTTAAAGCACTGACTCTGAATCTTAAGTTCAAATTACTTTGCGGACATCTAATTAGCTGTAAGAATAATCCAGCAAAATCAATCACTAAGTACAGTGGTAATTTTAAATAAGATAAATTTAAAAAGATTTTTAATTTTCATACACATGTCTGGTATTAACCTTGTCACCACTTCAACAAGAAATACAGAATACATGATTTGGAGATCATTATCATTGGTATCAAAATCATGGACCAAACCTGTGACTGTCAATAGTCAGAAGTGAAATCATCATGCTAAAAGTTTACATAGTTTTAATTGTAAATTTTAATGAAGTTTTGATTGTACCCCCTCTGCAAATGATACTCCTATCCTAGAGACAATGGAGTGAAACCCTTCAACATTCCATGGAGACAGAATTCAATATACCAGAATTAAGAAAAGAAACCAGAAATATAAATTTCAATCCAGTAACAGGAACGTAACAGCTTTACATACTTCCACATGGAATTTTGAACTCCTTATCTTCTATTCAACTACAGAGTTACAGGTGCATTTTTCTGATTGACTTTCCAACCTACCAGGAATGCCTCTTGACAGTGAGCACAGACTACTCTGCTCGTCCCAGGGGTTCGCACTGTCACTGTCGGAGTGGGGCCCCCAAGGTTTATTATTCTCTTGCTGAAAAAATGAATCACTATTGATATGTGAAGATTTCCTTAATATTTTTCTCCCGAAAAATGTGCAAATTTACAATAGATGTCAATCTCATCAAAACACAAAGTCTGGTTGTACTTACGCCCTCTTATTAAGCGAATGGCATGGCCAGTAAAGAGGTACAGAGTCCATAAGCTGACTGAAAAAGCAACTTATACAGCTCATGCATCACTGCAATGTTGCAACAGCTGAGAGCAATTTTAAACCTTGTCTTACAGTGATGTGACTGTCGTGTAGCATGGCAGCTATGTAATTTGTACCTCCATCATGAAAATGAAATACCATATTTCTATATGAAGAGAGAAAGGGT
Source organism: Liolophura sinensis (assembly GCF_032854445.1). Lineage (NCBI taxonomy): Eukaryota > Metazoa > Mollusca > Polyplacophora > Chitonida > Chitonidae > Liolophura > Liolophura sinensis. Next base: position 36,012,297 of record NC_088303.1, read on the forward strand.
GCTGGATAACATAATTTAGAAATTTTAGGTACAGTTATCTGACCAGGTCCAGGCCACGTCTGTTTTAGTTGGCACTTGTGAAATTAATATCTTCTGATACTAATATGAATGAATGATTATGGCTTAATGCCACATTGTCAATTTTTCAGCCACATCGTGGTGAATGTCTGGTGTGCAAAAGCATTGTCATTCACACACATATGTATGACAGCCCCTTTAAAATACAATATTGTACAATAGGTAGGCACTCACATTTATCTGTGTTTAATTGGTGTCTTCTGCTAGGAAGATAGAAACTCAGTCAGTTGTTTTTTGCAGATTTCATGTTGACGGAATTTCAGGCATCATTTCATCGGTACATTTATGGCCAATTAAACAGTCTCTAACTCCAATATTAACCAATGACTAATAAACAGTGTTTGCTTATGCCACTGTGACACACTGGCTTTAGATTTGGTCAAGTATAGTCTGCCAGACATTTTCTGTCATTTTGGTCAAGCATAGTCTGCCATATGTTTTCTGTCGTTTTTGGGGGGGAGCCTCCGTGGCTCAGTTGGTTAGCGCCTTAGCGCAGCATAATGACCCAGGAGTCTCTCACCAATGCAGTCGCTGTGATTTCAAGTCCAGCTCATGCCGGCCTTACTTGGGAATGTCTGTCAAAAACCTGCGGATGGTCATGGGTTTCCCCAGGGCTCTGCCTGGTTTCCACCCATCATAATGCTGACCACCGTCGTATAAGTGAAATATTCTTGAGTACGGCGTAAAACACCAATCAAACAAACAAACAATCTGTCATTTTGGTCAAAGACAGTCTGCCATACGTTTTATTCCATTATTGAAAATAAGTCATTCACCATCTACAGCAGCTCTACCCTGACCATGTTACATGTCAGCCCTACTGTGAGCATGTTACATGTCAGCTCTACTGTGAGCATGTTACATGTCAGCTCTACCATGAGCATGTTACGTCAGCTCTACCATGAGCATGTTACATGTCAGCTCTACCGTTAGCATGTTACATGTCAGCTCTACAGTCAGCATGTTACGTCAGCTCTACCATGAGCATGTTACACGTCAGATGTACTGTGAGCATGCGTACTTTGCAACTCTACCATGAGCATGTTACATGTCAGCTCTGCCTTGAGCATGTTACATGTCAGCTCTACCATGACCATGTTAATTGTCAGCTCTACTGTGAGCATGCATACTTTGCAACTCTACCGTGAGCATGTTACATGTCAGTTCTACCATGAGCATGTTACATGTCAGCTCTACCGTGAGCATGATACATGTCAGCATTACCGTCAGCTTGTGTACTTTGCAGCTTTAACATGAGCACAGATTCTCTGTCAGCTCTATCATGAGCATGTCTTGTCTGTCCAAGTCCAAAGGTCACTGACTGTTACTTGTCACATGTGTTGTCTAATCATCAGAACATTCGTAAATTGTGTCAAAGAGTTTTCTTTCTTTATGCGACGGCAGTTTGGTTTATGGGTGGAGGAAAATGGAATGCTCAGTGCATTGCACTTATAAGTATAAAGATCCAAGATCTAGTTTTATTTGTACACTTTTACAACCCACTGTTAGCAGTATGTAATCATTTACCAGTTAGGCCTGGGGCAGGCAATCCGAGAAGAAGTCCCCTTACAGATCAGTAAACAGTTACACGGACACCGCACATACTTTTTACCAGGGGGAGGGGCCTTGATAGGCTGCAAAGAAAGTCACTGGATATTAGTTTGTTTTTCGTCTACTACAAGAAGACACCTCATGACATAACAAGAAACAAGGGTAAATGACCTTATATACATATATGTGAGGCCATCAACCAAGGTAAGATTTATGTATTTATTTCATTATACATATACACCATATTCAGGAGGTTTTCTCTTATACGCGGCAAACCGGAGAACACATGGTATGATGGCAAGTTAATGATGCACATATCTGACATAGATATTCCATATAATTGGTGGTCTTCAATAAACTACACAAGCAAGTTTAACTATAATCATCAACAGTCAACTGCTTATCGCTCAGCTCTACTGTGCAACACCTACATGTACGCTATCATCATTAACACTGAACTGCTCATCACTCGGCTCTACTGCCAAACAGCTACATGTACACTATCATCATCAACAGTCAACTGCTTATCACTCGGTTCTATTGCCCAACAGTTACATGTACACTATCATCATCAACAGTCAACTGCTCATCACTCGGCTCTACTGCCCAACAGTTACATGTACACTATCATCATCAACAGTCAACTGCTCATCACTCGGCTCTACTGCCAAACAGTTACATGTACACTATCATCATCAACAGTCAACTGCTCATCACTCGGCTCTACTGCCCAACAGTTACATGTACACTATCATCATCAACAGTCAACTGCTCATCACTCGGCTCTACTGCCAAACAGTTACATGTACACTATCATCATCAACAGTGAACTGCTTATCACTCGGCTCTACTGCCAAACAGCTACATGTACACTATCATCATCAACAGTCAACTGCTCATCACTCGGCTCTACTGCCCAACAGTTACATGTACACTATCATCATCAACAGTCAACTGCTCATCACTTGGTTCTACTGCCCAGCAGCTACATGTACACTATCATCATCAACAGTCAACTGCTCATCACTCAGCTCTACTGCCCAACAGTTACATGTACACTATCATCATCAACAGTCAACTACTTATCACTCAGCTCTACTGTCCAACAGTTACATGTACACTATCATCATCAACAGTCAAATGCTTATCACTTGGTTCTACTGCCCAGCAGCTACATGTACACTATCATCATCAACAGTCAACTGCTCATCACTCAGCTCTACTGTCCAACAGTTACATGTACACTATCATCATCAACAGTGAACTGTTTATCACTTGGTTCTACTGCCCAGCAGCTACATGTACACTATCATCATCAACAGTCAAATGCTTATCACTTGGTTCTACTGCCAAACAGTTACATGTACACTATCATCATCAACAGTCAACTGCTTATCACTCAGCTCTACTGCCCAACAGTTACATGTACAATATCATCATCAACAGTCAACTGTTTATCACTCAGTTCTACTGCCAAACAGCTACATGTACACTATCATCATCAACAGTCAACTGCTTATCACTTGGTTCTACTGCCCAGCAGCTACATGTACACTATCATCATCTACAGTCAACTGCTCATCACTCAGGTCTACTGCCAAACAGTTACATGTACACTATCATCATCAACAGTGAACTGCTTATCACTCAGCTCTACTGCCAAACAGCTACATGTACACTATCATCATCAACACTGAACTGCTTATCACTTGGTTCTACTGCCCAACAGTTACATGTACACTATCATCATCAACAGTCAACTGCTTATCACTCAGCTCTACTGCCCAGCAGCTACATGTACACTATCATCATCAACAGTCAACTGTTTATCACTCAGCTCTACTGCCCAACAGTTACATGTACACTATCATCATCTACAGTCAACTGCTCATCACTCGGCTCTACTGCCCAACAGTTACATGTACAATATCATCATCTACAGTCAACTGCTCATCACTCGGCTCTACTGCCCAGCAGCTACATGTACACTATCATCATCAACAGTCAACTGCTTATCACTCAGCTCTACTGCCCAGCAGCTACATTTACACTATCATCATCAACAGTCAACTGTTTATCACTCAGCTCTACTGCCCAACAGTTATATGTACACTATCATCATGTACAGTCAACTGCTTATCACTTGGTTCTACTGCCCAACAGTTATATGTACACTATCATCATCTACAGTCAACTGCTCATCACTCGGCTCTACTGCCCAACAGTTACATGTACAATATCATCATCAACAGTCAACTGCTTATCACTCAGCTCTACTGCCCAACAGTTATATGTACACTATCATCATCAACAATGAACTGCTCATCACTTGGTTCTACTGCCCAACAGCTACATGTACACTATCATCATCAACAGTGAAATGAAAAACATCACTGTTTCTTGTGATATCAGAAGCTGTCACTTTAAAGTAGATCACCAGCGCTGGGCCTTTCAAACTGCAGATGGATAGTTTGATGCCCCCTGAAACCATTCCGATTGTTTAAAACGTCGAAAATGGAAGAAAAGCGGCAGAATTTTGTCATCAAACATCAGAAAATCAACTCCACTACTATGACCGTTGCCTTTGTGAAACAGCAGCCTGTGACATGAACTTTAGGGAGCTGCCAGCCTTTGTCTTACAAAGGCCACAAAGCTACAGGGAGGCTCTCCAGCTCAGTTCACACCTTGCCTACAGGCAGCTATGCGCACGTGATACACCACAGCATGCCAGATGTTGAAGCCCGTAACGGGAGCCCATGCAAATTTTAAATTGTATATCTATGTGTTATCAATCAATGTTTCCATTCAATATAATTCAATCCTTATTCATTTTTGTTGGCGAGACTTTTTAAAACACAAAACATTAGCGCTATTGTTAAGCTAGTTTCACTGGCATTGAAGGACAGACTGTTGTCTCAGGTCAGCTCACAATCGACTGGCCTGAGTGCATGGAATATCTTGTCACAGCTGGTATTGCTCAACTTGGCTGTAAGAATTTTCAGTCTGTTAACTGCAAAACCGTGCCAAATTCTCCACTACTACCATCGGTCAGTACTACCATCCTTCAGTGGATGTCCAATTCATGTCAGACAAACCAGACAGGAGCATTCATCTACGTGGCCGATATATGAGTGAAAATCGGCCAATGCATTGCCCAGTCGCTATGCTGTACACGCTTTTCCCGGATCTAATACAACTCCAGTAGCCTATCTTCAAAACATTTGCTGTAAAACTGTTTTACTTATATTATTTTCAGGGTTCTAACTAAGAGGTGTAGATGTAAAGGTAACTACAGATTAATGGCTTCTGGAAAAGCACACAAGGCTATGCTTTGCAGGGCTTGTCAATACATGATCCCAGCAGGGATTCATGGCATGACGTCACTAGGCCTGGGCTCCGTGGTCGACAAGATAGGCAGACGGTCCAACTTTAATGTGTTTTTTTTAATGGAACTATTTATCATAATATTTTATGAAATGCAGCTTACAGGCTAACATAGCATAAATATTGTGTTTAGGGAACATTTAGTGTGAAAATAAAGTTGTTGGGGTTCTCCTTTAACAAAACTTCATAAGTCAAATTTCTTAAAGCGTTTGGGGAGAATTACCTTATAAATCTAGATTACAATGCGATTTACCATGAAAGTTGGAAAAAATCTGACTTATGAAGTTAGATAAAAGCGCTACCAGGAAGACATATGACATATCTCCTAGCAATACATAATTCTATACTCACTGTAGCTTCCTGACAAATGTGACATTTCACCACATGTTGATGGGTTTTCCCCTCTATATTGATCAAAGCCTGGCACACTTTACAGTTGATCATGGGTATTCCCCCTTGAGGGGTTGGTGTATAAGGAGGAGGTAACTCATCAGGACCAATTGGAGGTACTGTGACAACAGATTGGGATGCTGGTGCTGGAAAGAATTATATTTATTTATCAATTTTTTTTTTTCATTTATTCAAATATGTAAGTGATTGTGTAAAGTTTGAACAGCCTATGCAATGAAACTAAGCTTATCTACATCATTGCCTGTCCAGCTGCTGCTCCACAATGCTCATTGTCCTAGATCACCTGACTGTTCAACTCCCTAGCTCCTGATCATCCCAAAGGTAAATTTGCATCTATATTAACATAAGCTCAACTTCTACGCTCACTTGAAGTTCACAACAATGGTAACCTATCATATACACCATCCAGGTTCCTGGGGATAAATTTGGCTACAACATATCTAACGTATCTATCTTGGAATAACAGACAGAAGATAGTTCGGCCTTTTTGGGAATTTCAAATCAGCGGGGAGGTTGAACTTGATGAAATATGGGTTCACAGATCAGGATTTCCAATGTCTTACAAGTGGTCTAGGACAATTAAATTAAACCTTAATGTTGATTTTCAACAATTTCTGATATTTACTTACTACAATCATTAAACTATTCCTTCTAATATTTGGGAAACCTGGTCTGCTCGCTTTAGCCAGAATATATGTAATTGTAGCAGAAATAATTACATGTACTTTCTTTTTTCTCACATGGTTAGGCCATCTAACGAACAACATACTCATATCTCTACTTTTCCAAAAAGGTGGGAAAGAAATATAATATTCTGCTTTGATCACTACTAATACCTCATTCTGTCCTAAAAATTAAAAAAAAAAAAAAAGAGTTAGGGTAGTCAATGAAAGAAAAAATTCAGTTGGGCTTTTCTGGCACTTTGCATAAGAAAGTGTGACTTCAAATCCACTCTGGAACAACAGCACACACCAATTTCTGATGTGGACTGAGAAGAGATGGACCTTTTTAATCACTCAGACAAGTTTAAATCCATTTCAGGCTCGTAATTTGCAGAAAATCTACACAATTGTGAAATTCTCTCTCTTCACAATTGCTGTGTAGAGTAATATTCCATCAGATGTATCCAAAATCCAGACCATGGATGTAAAATGTCAATAACAAAATGGTTGACAACAGATGGATAGCCGAAAAACATGACTGAAACCTTTGGAGTTGACTTTCTCACTTGACTGACTTGGCTCCTTGACGATAATTGATGTAACCATTGCTAAATTTGTCATTTAACACTGATGGAGATTGATTTTCACGTTTTTAGCGCGTGGTTGCAAGATTTTATTTATATATTTATGTATTTACTTTATTGGTGTATTTCCCTTAAATGACAGCAGCCAGCATTATAATGGGAGGAAACCAGACAGAACCCGGGCAAAACCCAAAACCATCCGCAGGTTGATGGTAGGCAAAATGTAAAAGTGCCTAAGGTGTGAGGTGACACAACTACAAGAAAAGTAATTATTTATTTATTTAATTGAAGTTTTACGCCGTGCTCAGGAATATTTCACTTATTCGATGGCGAACAAAATTATGGTGGAAGAAAACCGGGCAGAGCCCAGCGGAAACCCACAGCCATCCGCAGGTTGCTGCAGGCCTTCCCACTTACGGCCGGAGAGAAAGCCAGCATGGACAAACGATTATAACGATGTCATCATGTATAACTACAGTGTACTGCGGAGTGACGGTTCCATCTTGCAGGATTATTCACATCCAAATATTTCTCAACCAATAATCTGTGTACTCAGAATGTATTTAAAAACCCTCTTTGTTCTGCAAAGTGCCTTGTGGAACAGACCAACCAGTTTTATCAGTTTAATGACTAAACACAGAAGGTAGGTAAATATCAAAAATTGTGGAAAATAGACTTCAACGTTTATTCTAGGCCAGGTTCGAGTTGTAAATGTCAGAGACACACGGAGAGGAGAGCCTGTTCATGTTTGTTCCACACTATGACGTTGTTGTTGAAAAGCGAACTGTCAAATACATCAGCTCTCCTTGCGACAAAACTGAAACAAATGTACTTTTGAACGTTTAAAACCATCCTAAAATAGCCAGTTTTCTGCCAAGGGACCATACTTCGATGTTACCTGACTGACTGAGCACTGGATACGGAGGGGGCGACTCTGCCGACTGATTTGTTGTGTGTAACAGCGGGGCCCGCTCTTCTGGGTCAGCCATTTTGTCGGCTTGAGTTTTACGATGACACGTGACTATCACTGACAGTCATGTGATTTTTACGCTTTCTGCCAGCTGGCTCTGTCAAATACAAGACGAGCTCTATCTTTATCTCTATCTGTGACATATTATACATATCCACGTATATAGAAGCCTACAAGTTTCAGAAATTACCACAAGAAATTTTATCGTAAGTCTCTTGTAGCGTACTGGATGAAAACGTGTGATTGCACTTTAAGGCTAACAGCTGATTTTTACACTTCCTTTATGTTATAAAAAGATCTGCTAATACATATTCATTAGTTATTATATGTTCAGGGAAGAGGGAATTGTTTATTTTGATACATGTAAAGTTTCAATACAATTCGAAAAGCCTACCTTTTCTCGTGAATTTGAGCTTTTCTGCTTATATTCGGTTTATTTTGGCGGTTACGCCAATCGATTCCTCATCGCAAAAAGCGTTAACATATTAGCAATTTTACGGAGTTTGATTTTTTCCTCCTAACTTTGCAGATTTTCAAAAACTACAATGCGGTGCGATGCATTTATATGTAGCATATAGGACTGGTGACTTCGCTGTGATTACTTTGCGTTTACATAGCCCATATAGCATCGCAAATGTTTCCATTGGCCATGTATAAACAATAGTGTTAAATAAAATACGAAAAGAAACTAGGCCTATAGCTTGTACATGTACTTAGAGTGTGTATTTATTTGATTTCTTTATTTGACTGGTGTTTTACGCCGTAATCAAGAATATTTCAATCATACGACGGCGACCACACTATGGTGGAAGGAAACCCCCGCATAGCCTGGTGCAACCAACGACAATCCGCGGGTTGCTGAATTTGGGAGACCTTATATGAGCGCTTGTGTGACTGTTAATGCACAAAAACAAGTGCCTAACATATTCATTTAACCAATCCGGAGCCCGTCTTTATCTTACTGGACGTGCTTTTCTTTGCTGGACAGGATTGTTGCTATCCACATCACAGAAGTCTAATAATGATGACTGAGAGTTTTGACATGCTCTCAAAGTAAACGTTGTTAAACGTCGAATGTTTCAATTTTTACCATCTGAAGTTTTGTAGTTATTTGGACCAAGACCTGACTAAATATCCAGATTACAACACATCTGCACTTCCGAATCTCTTCGTGTCAGTGTGGGCCCTACACTAAATTTGGTTTTGTTTCTGTATCGGTTAACATTGTTTTAAATGTCTTAACATGGAAAGTTATTTTAGTGTATTTGTAATCTAAGCGATGTCAAGCTTTGTTGTCACGCAAGACGTATGGAAGGCTCATCTCATGTGGCTGTATGAGGGGTACATCTGTAGATGGCTAGAAATTCTTAAGCAGATACTTAACTGGTCGTTGTTCCAGTGTGGCGGTTTGAATTGACTCATTTATTTCAATTTCAAACCTTTAAAGTTTGCTTGAGGGTGGTAGATGGCGGAATGTTTATTTATTTTATTTATTTGATGGGTGTTTTACGCCGTACTCAGAATATAGGGCGAAATGAAAGTTTGAAATGAGCGGTGGCATTGTTTATTTATTTATTTGATCGGTGTTTTAGGCAGTACTCAGAATACAGGGCGAAATGAAGGTTTGAAATGAGCGGTGGCATTGTTTATTTATTTATTTGATCGGTGTTTTACGCCGTATTTCACTTATACGACGGCGGCCAACATTATGGTAGGAGGAAACGGGGCTGAGCCTGGGGGCAACCCACGCTGGCGGAATACGAATGTTTGATTACTTTTTCTCACAAGAAATTGTTGAATTTGAACGATTTGAATCGAAGTCTGTGATCTGTAACTATCGCTCGTCAGGCAATCCCTCACGAGTAAAATGGTCGTCAAGAATTCAGTAATAACTTGATTTGTCACTCCTCGTGACTTTGGCCCATTTGCTATATAGTATCGGTAGCCAATGACTGATACAGCAAATTTCGGCTGATTTGGTACGTATGCACCAACGCTCCCAATGACTATCATTTTGACCAAGGAGTAGTTACGGGAGCTGATTGTAACGAGTTAGTCTCCCGAGGGCGGAGAATGTCGTGCGCGAATTTTACCGTCCTCGTGTCGCGGGTTTGTGAACAGACAACCATACCATAATCAAGCAGCAACGACTAACTTAAATGAGAGATGAAAAGGTACTAAAAAAAGAATACCATGGTTTTAAGGACAATGCAGACTTAATGCCAAAAATTCATTTTTGAGGCATAATTTCCTTTTCTAAATAGTCTGTCTATTTTATGTATATTTTCCGTCAACAGTACAAAATATTTGGAAATGACGTCATCGATGAACATAGGCCTACCGGGAACGCGGGTCCAGGTTTTCCTCTCTCCCGCACCCCCAGCTATCATCTCAGAAGACCTCACCACAGAAGGATTTTTATCTTTCAGACTGACCGTTTGGTCCTTAGGAAACCTGTACTTTAAATCCACTTTAACGCCACAAGAAGAAAGCTGAGAAGCCTATTTGTACTTCGACAAGTTAGGCCACATCATATACTCCGTGTTCCTCTCCGGCTGTACTTGGGAAGGTCTGTCATTAATCTGCGGATGGTCGTGGGTTTTCCCCGGGCTCTGTCCGGTCTCCTCCAACCATAATGCTGGCCGCCGTCGTATAAATGAAATATTCTTGAGTACCGCGTAAAACACCAATAAAATAAATAAATAAATATATATAATCCGTGTTAAGAAATAAAAAAAAGCAAGCGTTTCATGTATCCTTAACATTTCTCGGGAAACACCTGAGTTCAGAAATTTCATTTCACAGACTTCAGCAATGTCATTGTCAACACGAGAATACGTGTCGGTTTCTCGAATCACAGTGGGGTAGTCTAGAAAGTGCATCTGCTACTATGTTCAATCTGCCTGCTTTATATAGTACAGTGTGGTCATAATACAGTAGTACCAGTGGGTAAATAAAATCACAGTAAGCTCATGTATATGACAAGAATATTGTCGAGCACAAGGGGAATAAATTTGATTTGGCCTATGAACACTTTGTTTTTACGTCAACGTACGCGACAGAAGCTCGTACATTGCTGCGTTTCTCAACGTTGACGTCAGACCATTGTCTCTTTGTCGATAGTAACGTCGATAAGACTGATCATTACTTCCAGAGGAGAAGTACATACAAAGGTAAGTTTTTTTCACACAAGAAGAAACAGTGAACACTTATAAGGCATGAGTTGTGATCTTGGTTATACATGACCTTAATGTAAACTTTTGTGATAGGACTCGAAAAGATTTAAAAGGATATTATTGGAGGAAAGGATTGGGATTGCGTTAGAATTTGTAGCCAGTGTAAGATTATTCTTACATCATAGGCTATTCTGCGCGAGAGTTTGAATTTCATAAATGTGCAATCAAATAGCTTACATCAGCTTGCTCTGGAAAGATGGATAAATGTGATATACGTGTGAGTATTGGAGCTACAAAAATAAACCGAACTGTTTTACCATTATATACTTTTTGACGTTCGTCCCTAAACAATGCCATAATTTGGTCACGCAAATATCAATATACGCGTCAGAAACTCGTACACTGTGACGCTAATTGTTGACGTCACTGCATTGTTCACTCTGACGTCATGTAGAAATATCACAAGAAGTTGGTTGTGGATGACTAACAGGTAGGCCTTTGCACAGACATTTATAGCATCTTACTGAGAATTGACTGAATAGGAAAAGAAAAAAATAATAATTCAGGGTGCAGTTCATATACAGGAAGGTAACAGTGGCATAGAAAAACCCCAAATATGTGTCTTAACGGAAGTTCCATGCCAAGTCTGTTCGATGTAGTTCTAATAAGGGCCGACTTTTCAGATGCATACCTTTTCCACAAACGCTTATTAATTTAAAACTTTATAACAGCTGATTATTTCATTGTCGTAGGAGTTCAAATATTAAAGAATTTAAGCTAACATTACATATGTTTGCTGTTTGTGATAATATCAATCATAGGAACACAAATAACAATAGTTTGATGCAAGGTGTTTCAAAGTTTGACATAGGTCACAAATACTTTTTTGTCTTAAGTAGTCCCCTATTCTTTAAATATTATTCCGTAAGTGAAGATTTCTTACTGGCCCATCCTCCCACATCTTGAAGCCAGGTTAATTTATCTACCATGCAGCTTTTCCTTGTGTCTCAGAAATTTTACTATGTAATTTGAACTTTACATAATCAGGCAAATTTGTGAATTGACAATATGTCGGTTTTTTGACGACCTGTATTTTTCCAGACGGCTAACAATGGAAATGGGAATGGAAATGCAGAATTGGGATGATTATTGCGACGAAGCCATGAGAAAAGATGGTGAGTTTATATCAACGATATGTTTGTGACATTTCCCGTGGTTTATATACATGTATATCATCCCTGCAGAAACGTCCAAAAATAAATGCACCGCAAACAGGGATCTGCGTCTTACTTATTCTCCAGAAATGGTGGTAGAGATGGTTGAGATATTGTACATAATGGTGGCATGGAGAATTTCAGCAGACATCGGCATTAATGTTAGACATGTCATCCAATCCTCAACTCTAGCTTTATTTAGCAGCACCCCCCCCCCTCCCCCCCCCCCGCCCTCCACCCAACCAATCAAAACCAAAAAGAAAATTTTAATAAAAAAAAACAGTTAATTTGAACTACAAATTCCATACTTCATTTTCCACTACACTGCAAAGACATTTTCGGCCATGTGTGTTTTCCAATTCAGTTTTATAATGGTATTTGTGATTTTTGTTAGAGGAGCAATCTTAGTCACCATTACTTTTTCGAGTATATCCAAGGACTGTTGTTATTTCAGAGCCGACTGAGGAGTATAGGAAGGTAGACCTGACATGCCTGTTGGAGTTCTACACGTTTTCTGTGACGGGACCAAACCTGCCTTGTCTGACCAAAGAGGGCTTAGCCGTGGAGGCCTGGATCAGGAATAAAAAGGGACTGCTGCCCTCATTTCTGGCTAAAGACCTGGTGTTTGACGAGGTGGGTGAAACAGAAATGGGCATAGACATAAAAATATAACATCATTCAGCGAGAGGCTCTGATCTGGAGAAGAAAAGCTACATGCAAATATATGGAACTATTGTCTTAAGAACACGAAACGGGGATGATGGCAATCTTGAATTTTTATAAAATTGATTGTATGTATCCAATATATTTCTAGAAGCCCTGTATCTATATTATATTTATCTCCACCAAAGGAGGTTTTCCTGTTACCGGTGTTTCTCTGTCAGAAACTTTACGGAAACAGTTATTGGGCAAGGATCAGTTCATTAAATTTTTATGGTGATCTTGATCTAGAAATTTGGAAACAATTCTTAACCATTGCTATGTCAAATGTCTCTCAGCAAATTTCAAATTTATCCCGCACTTGGCTTTGATTCAAGAATGTACCACTCAGTTTTACTGTGGTGGTGATCCATATCCGGATCGAAGAATTTTTTAAACGATTTCTCACCTTTGCCAGATGTAAAAAATTATAGTCGAGTTTTATGGAAATTTTCTCTTACAGATTTATATATACACCGGACTGTATAAACAGAACTCATTGCCCACCTAATATTTAGTTACATCACAGCTAGATATAAATTTGTATATCTACTTTAGTCTTAGGTTTCTAGTCATATTTAGGCCTTTCATACATATAGTGCAACGTAACAAGCCTTCTCCCCGCATTAACATGTACACATGGCTACTTCTTTGCCTGTAGATTCGGGATCCATGGTTACGGAAAGTCATGGTTCTGTTGGTTAAAGATCACAAAAACCCAGAAGAGCCAAGATCAAGTAAGTTATTGTAACCACATTTTCTTGAGAAATGTTTTTGATTGCATTTTCAAAAATGTTTTCAAGTTGTACGGAATGGTGCAAACGCTGTGTTATACATGTATATCTCCTTGTACATCTACTCGCACGGTTAAGCAGTGCTTTTCCTGCAAATGCCGGAAGAGAGAGTTCTCTCATGCACCTGCGTAACGCGACCATACTTGTGTTCCGCCGGACTTTTGATTTCCACATAATCACTTTATGACTAAAAATACACAGGAAATGACAGATACCAGTCTGCACATGTATAGAAAAATAATAATAACAAAATAAGTCTACATAGAGATAGCAAAAATTCATGCTGACGTTCAGCTGGTCCAATGTTTTTTTGGTATCTTACACTTTGGTTAAATATCATGTTCTGATTTGATAATTTTGCCGATTTCAGATTATTTGGTCAAGTTTTACGTAGAGAGATCTTTTCTCCGTGCTGATGATGAGTACCTTCATTGCATTGAGGTAAATCTGCGTATGTGATAATGAACTGTATAAATATTATGAATATTAAAGAAATCAATCAAATTAAATTAATTTAAAAAACAACAAAGCATTCATATGATCTAAATACTCTTTATTTCCTGTTCATCCAGAATTTTCCAGTACATTCATGTAGAGAAATAGTTGTGATATTGCTGATGTAGAACAATTAGCCCTATGCAGTAATTCTCTGCTCCCTTCATAATTGAGAGTTACTAATAGATGGTTTGCAATGGCAGCCATCTTTGAAGTAAGTTTCTGTATTGCCCACTGGGTGTCTATTGTTAGGGGTACCATAAGCTGGGCAGACGCCCTTGCCTGGTAAGGCATACAATGGTCTATATACACAAACTTGCCTCCAAGATGGCGGAAATGTCAAACCATCTATAACTTGCTTGTCTGTACCTTTCAGCGACCAAATGACGGGTCTGTAGGAGTACACTTAAGTGAAGAACTGACGAACGCTTTTCGTAAGTATTTTGGCTTTTGACGATGTAACTCTTATGTCAGCAAAATACAATTAAAAATGTAGATAAAGGAAAGGAAGAAATAATAACAAATAAATAAATCTCAACTGTTTGAAATTTCAGGGACGGGTTTCCATCACTATACCAGTGGTTCCCGCCGACTGCTATACATTCTGGACGGCATCCAGTTCCAATTGCCCATATTCTCCACACGGAAGCGAAAAGTAAGGACAGTCCATCTTATTACCTCCATGGTAATATTATGCTTACGTAAAATCTGTTCTAAAAACGCAGGAGATCCACACACCCCTGACCAATGAGGTCGAAGGCTCGAATCCAGTTCTGGCTGATTTGTCTGCGGCTTTAAATCATGTATTCTACCTGGCGATGAGCTGAATTTCATTCCGAAAACATCCCATTTGCTCCACCAATAGATCTGACCGCTGTCGTGAAAGTGAAACATTCTTGAATGTGGCGTTGTCACATCAGTTAAATAAATAATAAATCACATTGTACTGGAAATTTCTTGGAAAGGCAATTCACTTTTCAACCCGTTCTGTTTAACACAGTTCGTGAACGGAACTCACGTGCAGATCGGCATCGTGGAAACGGAAGAAAGGGTGACGTCATACATCCCGCCTAATCATTCGATAGGAATTCTGGGTAAGTGTAATCTAGCGGCTGAATTGATATCCAAAACATTAGGTTTCGTCTTTTACTTGAATGTGAATGATATAGAATAAAAGAATTTATTTATTTATACATACAATTTATATGTGCATTATGTGTATTTCCAGATGACTGTGTTGATTCGGTCCTAAAGGCAATATTTCGGAAAGCTGCTTGTCGGGAGACGGGAAGTTTGCCAGAGTCACTCTGTCGGCAACAAACTGTGAGGGCGATAGAGGTGAGTTTTTGGTTGCCGGGAAAACCTCGCCCACGGAGAAGGACATCAAAGGTACACAGCCGCCGCCTGGAAAGAAGGCTCAGAAAATCTTCCTCCCGAGTCCAATCCATCGAAAGCACCATCGGGATTCCCCAATATGATGACAAAGCCTCGCAACTTGAGATATCAAAATCCCTACAGGAAGAGGGTGACTCTAAACTGTCCCAACCTGAGGTCTCCAAACCCCATCACGAAGAGGGCGACTCTAACATGTGTCAACCCGAGGCGTCAAAACCCCAAGAGAGCTACTCCAAAAAGTCGCAACCCGAGGCATCAAAATCCCAACAGGAAGAAGGCGACTCTAAAGAGTTTCAACCCGCGACTTCAGAATCTCAACAGGAAGAGGGCAACTCTAAAGACTCCCAATCCGAGGCCAAACAGTCCCAGTCAAAAGAAGAAGACTCCAAAAATGATGAGTCCGTACAACGTGCATCCCCAAGGAAAAATACGAAGATGGCGGTGCGCTTCGATTTGCCCGGTGAGCCTCGCCCACAGAGGATAAAGCCAGAGTCTCAGCTAACCGATTCAGATGCGAAAGTTCAACAAGAAGCTAAGATTGAAGGATGCCAGTTGGCCTTTGATTACCAGAAGAGAAGCGAGGCAGCTCAGGGCGAGATGAAAGGTTACAAGCCAGCTCAGTGCAAAAAAAAGGACAGCAAGCGCGTGAAATTCCAGCTTACGGAAAAGGTTGGTTAGTGGACGTTGGGGTGTGTCGTTACATGTTGTCACATATACACTGACTTACAACATAAGAATATTGCAGATCGCGCTATATACAAATATACCGCTTAACAGAACAGGTTGAGAGATGCTACGAAAGGAACGAATCTATTGAGACGTGTGTAAACTTAAAGTAACGATTGTTTGGCATTAAAGTAATTACTGAACAATGAGTACAGCTGGTATGGTTTGCTAAATTACCATTGATATCTACTTTGTACAGGAACTCCAAGAAACTTTAACCCCTCCAATGCAGGAAGTCTCGGAATCTTCACATCCTGCCACGCTGGAATCGACAAACACCAGTAAGTTCGATCGGTTATTAGATTACCACGATAAAAAAAAAATAGTACTAGATTCTACATCAGATGTTGTTTATACTCCGTGCATTGGATGTTTTTGTTCTATATTGCTGTTGGCTACGTGATAGTAACATGTCTGAACTGTCTCCGAAACGTATCTCAGAGGAAAAAAATCAATGTATATATTTTTGAGAGAACTTTGGATGATTTCAACCTCTTCATGTATGAACAGAACCAGCACGACCATCCCGAGGGAGGAGACTGAGGGCGTTTCTGGCGAGTCTGTTCAGCTGTGTGCCCAGGAGCAAGCGTTCACACAAAGCCGACAAGTGCGATGGGAAACTCCTGTGAATGGTGTGGTCCTTGCAAAATGCATACTCCTTTAGATTTAGTTTTATGCTATATGTTCCTTGGAAAACTTGTATCTATGGACGTTTTTAATATGTCGCTATTTAATATAAATATTATAATTGTAAATTACAAATACATAAAAAGAAATTGCCAAAAAGTAGTATTAAATAAATAAAAAATAAATAAGAAATAAAAAAAATTGGATACATAATTTTCTTCTAAGCACAAACTGTTTTTCCTCAAAGAATTAAACTTTTCTGGTCAGTATGGCGATATATAACTAATTGCTGAATAGAAGCTGTGATGTTAAGGTATAGCGATTTTAAGGCATACATATTCATTATAAATATGAGAGATTTAAATGTAACCTATGCATGGACATAAGAGATATAAAAATGGGATGGTCTTGGAACCATAGCAATGTAGAGAAAGACATGGCGAAATAAGATGCCAAGATGGAAGTTTAACCCTATAAGAATGAGATGAAGTTACCTGTGAACTCGTGGCCTTGATGTAAGGACCCGTGAGAAAGATACACGTATAGAACAGGCAGATGTGTACCTATATAGATATATGCCTGTATGGTCATAGGGGTGTGAAAATGGACAGATATAGAGGTATGAAATGGAGAATGTATGATTGAGATATAAGAGGGAGGGTAAAGAGACATGACGAATGAATTTTGTGTTTGTATGCACGTTGAGATAGAGATACACCTCTATACACGGTGAGATGAAGATACCCCTGTATATACACTGTGAGATGGAGATACGCCTGTATACACGGTGAGATGGAGACACATCTGTATACATGATGAGATGGAGATACACCTGTATATACACTGTGAGATGGAGACACACCAGTATACACGGTGAGATGGAAACACATTTGTATACACGGTGAGATGGAAACACACCTGTATACATGGTGAGATGGAGATGCACCTGTATACACGGTGAGATGGAGATACACATGTATACACAGTGAGATAGAGATACACCTGTAAACCAATCAGTATCGGTCTCACCATCTTTGTGACCGTTATTTTCAAGTTACTATATATTTTATATAAATGTATATACGACATATAGATGTATTTATATGATGTTAGTCTTCTTTTTTAAATTTGTGTATATGAAAATGTGTATTTTGTATTACTTAGAGATGTTATTAAATTGAATTCAAATAAATTGCAATATTTAAACAAAAATCCTTACGCAGTGGTGTCTTATATACATGTATGTGCTTTTTGATGAACAGGTGGTTCATGCCTTTCCTATCAGTTGTTGGTGGTGGTTAAGGTATGTTTGTTCTTCAATAACACACGAGGTGTTGGTTCAGTCTCAGAATCAGAAAATCCGCGATACCCAGCTGACTGGGCGCACAGCGATTCTGCACACTGAGTGATCCTGCACACTGAGTGATCCTGCATACCGAGTGATACTGCATACTGAGTGATCCTGGACACTGAATGATCCTGCACACTTAGGAATGACGAATGAATCAATGATTGCTTGGGGCTTAACGTCGCACGTAATAATTTTTCAGTCGTGACGACGAGGAGTCATTAGGTATGTGTACATACGTCGTGTCTTCTTGTGGAAGGGCGAGTATATGCCGCCAAAGTGCTGCCGCAACCGAAGTGATGTATTCCGCTAACACCTACGGTTTCATACCTTCAGTTAATCCGTGATCCTGCACAATGAGTGATCCTGCACACTGAGTGATCCTGCATATTGAGTAATATTGCACACTGTTGTTGGTGGTGGTTAAGGTATGTTTGTTCTTCAATAACACACGAGGTGTTGGTTCTCACCCAGAATCAGAAAATCCGCGATACCCAGCTGACTAGACGCACAGCGATTCTGCACACTGAGTGATCATGCACTCTGAGTGATCCTGCATACCGAGTGATACTGCATACTGAGTGATCCTGGACACTGAATGATCCTGTACACTAAGGAATGCCGAATGAAAGAATGACTGCTTGACACTTTAAAAGTGGAAGTTGTAACTTGTCGTTCAGCATTACGGGGACAGTGCAATGACTGGTTGACCCGTATTAGTATAGGCCTAATGGCTCGAGCACATTGGCACATTACATGCACTCTAAGGACTCATTCGTCGTCATGTGACTGAAAAATTGTTAAGTACGATGTTAAACCCTAAGCACTCACTCACTCTACTGAAGTTTTGCATAGCTCACTTGTTACCTAAGCGGGCTTATGCAACTACAGTTCGTACACCGCGGGCAACTTAACCTCGCCTGCTCCATATAATAGTTTACTGGCGCTGTTCGAAGTTGTGGGTGAGACAGGGACGGGACCTAAACTGCTGTTGTGACAAGGGACATTTTTTGTTCGTAAAACCTTACGACAATTAGGAACCGAAAACTGTTTGTCATTAGACAAAGGGTGACATCATCATTAGGGTCCGCCGATGTATTCGTGTGAATGAGCGGTCAGCTACGTCAATGACAAACCATAAAGATTTAATGTTTCCGCAAAGCCGTGTATCTGGTTATGTATTGCTGTCACCCAATAACCTGTGCTCTTACAAGAGAGATAGTACGTGTCTCTCAGGTCTGCAGCAACCTGCGGATAGTCGTGAGTTTTCCCGGGTTGTGCCCGGTTTCCTCCCACCGGGAGGAATGCTGGCCGTCGAGATATTCGTGTCAGGAAAACGTCTATGTAAACTTTGAGTGGCGCCTGCGACTTCCTTCTGAACTTGTATAGATATATGATATACATACACTAGATATTAGGTGCAGCTCTGTCAAGATTCCTAAATAGCACATAGTTGCCACGCTGTCTCTGCGTAGTCATTATTTGTACTCGTTTGCCTAGGTATTTTGCTAGTACGAAGAGTTCATTGTCACTAATACGGATAACGTCACTTTCTGCTCGTATCAGAAAATCTACAGTTTTGCGATAGACTATAGAATGGATAGATTCGAATGGTCTCTCGTGGAGAGTATATGAAACAGATTTGGTCTGAAGAAGGCGATAAAAGCCGTGGGTACTGGCCTAGTTATTAATTGTCATCAGTCATCAGTCTGAGCATGTTTTTCAGTAATGGTATGATCCAAACTTATAAGCTGATTATTGAAACGGACTAAACAGTTTTGACAAGCAGATCACAGAGGTCTGCTCTAAGGATCACCAGTGCTATTCGAGAAGAAGGCTATAACATCGGATGGCCATATTTATACACAGAATGAAACGAACGAAGATCTATCAGTGCCGTCAAATCCTTCACTTATACAATGAGAAACAGAGCATTAATCCGTGTCAGCATTAACTTTATATAAGACAGGATCCAGGACTATATGCACGTTTAACAGTAGCTCTTCTATAAACATGCCTACTCAAAATGTTGGCAATTTTATTGTCATGTCATGTCAATATATACAGGTAGGAATAAATGCAGAAAAAATAACCTGCATAGATTAACGAGCACATTAGGCCAGCTATATATTATTTGTGAACTACTTTAACACGTTTGTCTGTGTGTAACACTACGCCAATGTCACAGCCAATCAGCTCACAAGACACAGCTGACATGACTGCCATCCAATGAATTACTGCGATATTTGCACCTTTCACTGAGCCCAAAACCATCGATTACCACCAACATGCTTAATTTTGCACCAGTTAAAATGTAACAAATCAGCATGACTTAACTTTATATAACATAGCTTATCGAAAAAAAGGGACGAAAAACAATACACTGATCCGTGATATAACCTGTTGATAAGTTTGTACAGCTGTTGATATTCCAGTCTAAGAATTTCACACGAGTTTTCTCGAAACATTGGTGATATTTTTGGCGGTTTTACTGTAGGTAGACAGTTGGGACTTTCATCCAAGGTGACCGTCAGTTAGCTGGGTTCGTGGGTACAGGCCAGAAGGGCGTGTCCAGTGGACGGGATTTTAACCACACGTTTATTTTAATACTTGGCTGCCAGGTATGTCCAAACAAATATCAACAACGTTCTTGGTTATTCTGTTTATTTTATAGTAAATTTTATTTAATTTTCTTTTTTTGCCTCCGAAATCAGCTTAAACTTTGCAGTTCTAATGCTAGTTTCCTCGATGGGAAGGGGAAGATGGTGGATGGGAGACTGGGTCAAATTCACCCACCCTTTTTCTAACATCATGACAGGACTACATCACTCTTCACAGTAATATTACGCTTATATTTTCGTTTCCTACAATTCATTATGGTAGAGCTAGTATAGTATCTGTGAACCTGGTAAACACTACAGAGGGTTATATGTGCCCCATGCCTAAATAGCCTCGGAACATCCATGGGTAATTATACGTCAATTTAGCTCAAGACACCTCGCTCAACCAGCAGCTGTCAGCAATTGATGTACATGCACACGAACATGTAGTTCCGACATGAAATATTGGCTTCTTCCAGTAGAGGACTTACAACCTGACTGCTTCCGGCAGAAATGGCTATTCCGCCAAAATTACTGCAGTATACAACGTGGGCGATTAAATAAATATTCTCGTAAATATTCAGCCCCACCTGAGCGGACTGTTTTTCTATGACCAATCGTAGTGAATATTGTTGCAAACAAAGGCGGTTGTAAAGACTAGGGTTGTCTTTCGTTAGTCAACAAGCCCCTTATCAGATGCTCATTGTAAGAAGCTAGTTTTTCAATGAATTGATGTCACTTTACCATGTCATCGCAAGCTCCATTTTCACATTGCACGAAATGTCACACAGATAGGCAATGTAAACTTTGAGATGACATGATGTCATGAAGGCTTTCAGCAAGAATGGATGAAAACGTGCAGTTTGCACGAACTTTGCCGAGCCGCTGTCTGCATCCATATATGGCAATGCTCATTAGTCTTCGCCTATGCATTAACGTTTGTAATTCGGGTCGAATGTGAACTACATGTATTTGAAAATTCACTGATTATTGCAGTGATTAGCTTATGATTTGCTTATGTAATTCTTCAACCTTTTCCCAAGTTTGCAAGGTGTTTATCGAAGCATATTATGAAGGCATTATTCTGTGTTGACTGATAAAATTATACTTTTTGCGAAGCTCTGAAACTGGCTAGTTCAGCGATTGCATTTTTGTACCCAGTATTCAATTAAAAATAAGCATAAATCGCTCTGAAAGTTGTTCTTTCATACGCGAAAAGGTTGAGTAATTAGGGCGTGAAAACATAAAATAGCATGATTTTAAGGATTGCACCTTGTGAAAGTGCATATTAAAGTCAGCTGTTTGAGGAAGGATACAGAAAATTCAGTTTGAATTGGCTAAACTGAAAACTTACGATCATTTCCTAGTATGGTCACTTTTAATGAGAGGCCCGGGTCCGTGTTAAACCATACATGGATATTACTACTAGGCCACTGCTCCGGATATCTGCATCCAAAAAAAAAAGCCACCTCCGACTCCTGAATATGGGTGTTTCAAACTTTGATCTATCTTCTATTATTATATTACGTGTGAAGACAACTAACTGTAAACATAGAATAAAAGTATTGTTTTGGTAAAATACTGCCTTGTTTCTTGCAGTATTCAGTTAAAGAGGGAGGGAAAAACAAGCACCAAAGTTATTTCTTCAAACTTACTCAAACTTACAGTGACCTCTTGTATTAGATTAGTTGTTGGCTAATATTTAAAAAGAAATTTTTGAGTGCAGTGTAGGCATTTGACAGCACATCGATTGCATGTGGCCACAGGATATGCATCCTGAATCTCCAGTGAAGCCCACATGATTCTTCTGGGAAAATGCACATTGAAAACTCACCATGTTTTTCATCAGACTTATCAAATTCTTCCATGTCCCTCTGTTGCTTTGTGCTGTTTATGTTCTTAATCATCGTCCATACATTTGAAGCTGATTCAGTGCAGATTATGGCCTCTTTGCCTTGACAGAAAATTTATCTGAACTTGCACCATTTTTTTTCACCTTTCGCCATAATACAGAAGTATTATCAATGTATTCTTAATTTTGCATACAAACTCTGTTTTATACTTCCTCTTCATCTATCTTTTAAAGATACATTAACCTTCCCAGATGTAAAATTTTTGGCAATAACAACGAACATATACCTGTTTGATGCAAAAAGAGGGATTTTCTTTTATTTCCACTGAAGAAATGACCACGAGGAAACTTTGTTAATGAAACATTGGGGGGAGGGGAAGGGGGGGGGGGGAAGGGCAGAGGGTTACAGGAAATCCTAATGGTGCATTACGATGAACACAAACATAATTATAGCCCTAAATTTAAATCTTAAAGATACAGATTCAAGACAATGAAGTTACTGTGGCCTAATGGTCTGTAAGTCACCAATGGAATCTGTAAAATAGCTGCAGCAAATTTGTCCAAGACTTTCTTGGATCTGTCTTTATGAAAAGCAGATAATGAGAATATGATGACAAAAAGACAATGTTCATGTGTCTAAGTGAAGGCTGATAAAGCAACACCACACGATTCCATCCTTCCTTTGCCTTCCAATTGTTAAATTCGTGCCTTTTCTGCACCCATGGAAGGTGTTTTTCGTGGGTCTAATATCTCTGTTTCCTATCGCTTTCAAGCACAACTAAAGTATATAACAAATAATGTGATGATTTAAAAATAGATACCATTTTGGTAGCTTATTTTTCAGTCCATTCCAAACATATCCCAAAATGTCCTTCATCCAAAAATAAACTCTTTTTCAAGAACTTGAAAACACTTATTACACTTTCAAGTACATGCACTTTCAAGGACCAGTGGAAACCCTGAATCCCAAATGCCAAAAATACACATCTGTGTCTGCAATTCTGCTTTCGCAATGTCATTCACGATGGTGAGCTCTTTCTCCGCGTTGACAAATTTGCTCATCCATCAGCTGATTGTTAGCACATCGCTCCTGATTTCGTGGCTCAGTTGCGTCTGTAGGTCGCTCAGTTTTTTCTTCAGAATGGACAAGCAGCTGTACATGATGTTTTCAGGACGAAGTGAACCACACGCTTCAATGTTGTAGTAAAACTTCTGCGGTTGACCATTGGCTTCAAAAGGAGCTTCATCTGTTGAGAAATAAAACGTTACGATAATAAAACACAAAAATTGACCAGCATGCAGTCACATGCGGTGATGCATGCACATTTCAAAAATGCAATCATTATACCTAACACCACACCTAACAACATTCAATGTCATTCTACCATATTCATTGCAGCTTAAAAATATCCATGAAATTAGATATGATACAAATTTCTAAAGCTAATGACATGCCCACACAAAAGCAGTATTTGCTTCAATGTTTAATCAGTAACTACACACATCTTCCCTGAGAACAAGAACAGCACCACCCTCTCAAAAAGCTGTTTGTTGCAGCTAAAAATATTAAATATGGAATGTACATGATATCTCCATGTTATTTTCCCTCACCATATGAGGGAAGGTCTGTCAGCAACCTGCGGGTGGTTGTGGGTTTCCCCAGGGCTTTGCCTCATTTCCTCCCACCATAATACTGACCGACGTCATATAAGTGAAATATTCTTGAGTAGGGCATAAAACACCAATCAAACTAATGAATAAAAGACCTAGCTGAGTAGTACTCATTCAACTTTGGAGTCTACAACAACAATGACAAATTCAACAACTTAAAGAGAGGTGCAACACCACAAGTGCATGGTGAGAGCATTCCGAGAAAAACTTCTACTCATGAGAATACTTACGCTGATCTTCATCCAGTTCAGAATATTCACTTTTTGGCCTGAAAGCAGGTAAAGAGTAAGGTTTATTTATTTATTTGACTGGTGTTTTACGCCGTACTCAAGAATATTTCACTTCTACGACGGCGGCCAGCATTATGGTGGGTGGAAACTGGGCAGAGCCCAGGGGAAACCCACGACCATCTGCAGGTTGCTGACAAACCTTCCCACGTACGGCCGGAGAGGAAGCCAGCATGAGCTGGACTTGAACTCACAGCGACCGCATTGGGAAGAGACTCCTTGGTCATTACACTGCGCTAGCGCACTAACCAACTGAGCCACGGAGGCCCCCTAAAGAGTAAGGTAATTGCATAACTGTATTGAGACAAGAGCTACAATCTTATTATATTTCATTATTTTTCACACCTTGCCATACGATATAATACATTTAACATATTCTGAGAGAGAAATCTATATATGCAATACCAACACAGGTATTAAGCATAGGTTAGCCCCTGACTGACCAGGCTGACAAAACATTACATCGAGACGAAGCCGAGAAACTTATTTCGACTCAACATGTTGTATTACTGAAAATGAAACTTTCAAAGACCATGGGTAGCATAGGCAAATCCTGTTGATTGGTTGAGCGCAGCAAGAAAAAAAGATTGTATGTGCTAAAGTTGTATTGCTGTCAGAGCAGCTACTGAATGCACTTATATACAAGATGTACAAGAACTATTTCATTACTGTACAAAAATGTCAGTAAAACTGCCTGTCATGTGTGAAAAGGTTAATAAAACAGAACATTCCTATGTTTAGCTGCAGCAAGCAGCTCTAAGTTTGCTCTGTCCCTCGACTGGTCAAATTTTTAACATACATGTACTGCCTTCTAACACAGGCCATTCACTTATTAATTAATGCGGGGAGTTAGTGCACAACGACATTGCAAATTTTATACGTGAAAGGTTAGATAAATACATACCACTCCTCGGGTTTAGGGTAGGTCGTGTGACGCAGAGCATTGTCTGGATCATACTCAAAAGCTATCCCTGCTGTAGGGTTCCACTTGGCATGCTCTTTGGCGAAACCTTTGCGAGCAAAGGCCCTTAGCTTCAACTCCTGTCCTTTCCGAAGTTTTACAATGAGAATATCTGAAACAAAGATCCGTAGTATACAAGTGCTACACTTAAGTACAGTGTGAGTGGAATCTCCACTTTATTTGGGGATTACAACGGCTATCGGGTCTGTGGGTAAAGGGAACCACCACCTGTCCACCCATGTTTGACAAACAATGAAACATTCCAAGTGTAAGCCATGGACATGTGACCTTATTGGGCAAGGCCATGACACCCACAGTATATCCTCATTTTACCACTCTGATCCAGTGAGGACTTGGAATCTGAACCTGGCCAGCTCTCTCCATCTTTCTGCTTTAACACTACCATATATCCTTTAACTGATGTAACAGTAACCTCTACCCACTTAATAATGTGATAATCATAGCTGGTAGTGTTATTCAAATAGGCAGAGGGAGTTACTCCATCAGTTACATGATTTGCATCCTTTTGCAGAGGGCTGATGAGCCTGGTTTTGTACTTTAAGAAGATAACGGGGAAAATAAATAAATCTTGGAGTTTCTATTTACCATCAGTTTCATCATACTCGCTGGCTTCTTCTCTGTGTCTTGAGGTCACCTGAAATGTGTAATGTAAACCATCCTGCAGTTTCAACAACATGAAGCAAGAATTTCAGAAATATCTCCTGCCAGGTTTAACATTAGGAGTCTTTTGTATATACCTGGAATCCTGTAACTTCCCGAACTACATGTCAATAAATGATGTACATGTGCATTCCATTCAACTGGCTACACATCTATGCATTTCCTCTTAGCTGCATTTCAGCCGCCACCCATCAATCTTATTGCCAATGCATAAGTGAAGAATTCTGAAATATGGCATAAAACAGCAATCATATCCGGTGTCGCCTTTCAACATTCATAGCTGTGACCAGGAGATTTCTGTACAATCACATTATAAAAAGCCTTGCTTGACAGTGACCTTGATCTTGTGTTTTAGGGTGGGGCCATCACTGACAGAGGTGTGCCCACAACAAAATGGACCAATCATTCAACCCCGTCACTGGCCAATTTGAGCCCCAGCACCTCAAGGTCCGTCTCCAGTCCTTACAGAAAATCTGTCTACAGGCCATAGGCAGGGCTGTTACCATTCTCCGATACCCACATGTAAGTTGCCAGACAATCCAACCAATAGTGATTAACAACAGAACAATATATTATGCTCCCTCTGCCTAAATCACCCCAAAACTGGCTCCTTAAAATAATATTAAACATTAGCAACCAGAGGATCCAGGTGTACTACCACACCCCACAATTTCACAGACTTCCCTTCCTATATACCAACCTGGATAGCACAGTTGGTAGAGCATCTGCTTCGGGAGCGGTAGATCCAGGATCAATCCTGGATCGAGTCACACCTAAGACTTTAAAAGAGGGAGTTGTAACTTCCTCGCTTGGCGTTCAGCATGAAGGGGATAGTGCAACGACTGGCTGACCCGTAACAGTATAATGGCTCGGGTGGGGTAGCTTACTTGCCTTCAGCACTAGATAAAAGAGCGGTGAAAATCCGTCCTGCAACAAGGACGCTTACATGCACTCGGATTCCTTCGTCATCATATGACTGAAAAATTGTTGAGTACGACGTTAAACCCCAAGCACTCACTCTTTCCCTTTCTATAAGCCTACTGTAGGAGTTCATGACATAGAAATAAAGCCCCTATTAGAAACCTAAGAATTTGGTGCTAAAAAAAATCAAATGGGATACAAATTAGAATTGTGCAAATCTTTAAAGTGTTGAACTACCAAAATTTGAGTTTCAGAAGCATCCCTTGCTCTACTTTAGGAGTTGATGTACATAAAATGAACATACTCTGATGGATGGATGGATGCTGGTCATTCACAAACTCCCCCTTTATATCGGATGAGGGAAGTTCAAGAAAAGGGCTATATAGAGGAAGAAATATTTAAACGTGCCAGACGAGTCTACTCACCTAAGCCATTTACTAGTATGTAGCTAAAATGATAGCATCGTGCCGTTACCACATGGGTCTTCTAAGATGTCTGCATGTTTTATAATGTTTACTAAGAAGTGATCTGTTTCTTCAGAGCCAGAATAGTGAAAATCTTTTCAAATAGTCTGTCAAGGACTCTAGCTAACAGTTGTGATGACATCCACAGTTTCCTCCCTTTATAAACTGGAGACCTATATGCTAAAAACATCACTCAAACAAAAACAAAACAGTTTGATAATGCATTAAAATGAAAGCTGGATATGTAGTCGCTGATCTTCATCCAGTTCAGAATATTCACTTTTTGGCTTGAAAGCACGTAAAGAGTAAGGTTTATTTATTTATTTGATTCACTTCTAAGATGTCTGCATGTTTTAAAATGTTTACTAAGAAGTGATCTGTTTCTTCAGATCCAGAATAGTGAAAATCTTTTCAAATAGTCTGTCAAGGACTCTAGCTAACAGTTGTGATGACATCCACAGTTTCCTCCCTTTATAAACTGGAGACCTATATGCTAAAAACATCACTCAAACAAAAACAAAACAGTTTGATAATGCATTAAAATGAAAGCTGGATATGTAGTCTTAGGTAGCTACCTAGAAAAATTCTTGTCTGTTACACTGAGCATCAGGATATTTTCTCACTGGTGAATGGGACTCCAAAGCTTGTTTTGTTTTCAGTTCAAACAAATGCAGTATCCAGTTACCATGCTACAGGAGCTTGAAGTTTCTTGTCTGAAGGAGATTATGGATATTTGGAACAGAACTATTCACCGACAACATAGATGTCTGAATGAAGTAAAAATGAAGTAAAAAAACAAAGTAAAAATAACAAATATTTCAGTATCTCCAATTTCTCTTGTTTTCTAATCTACCAGCAACCTGCGGATGGTCGTGGGTTTCCCCCGGGCTCTGCTCGGTTTCCTCCCACCCTTATGCTGGCCGCTGTCACATAAGTGAAATATTCTTGAGCACGGCGTAAAACACCAATCAAATAAATAAATCTTGTTTTCTAATCATGTTTTGGGATATAGAGTCCTGAACCTGATAACTCAGGTTGCCCAGCATTTCCAGCCGGGTAATGCAGTACTAATCATCTTCTATTTACCCTACAGGTGAAATGCCTTCCTCTCCCTCCCAAACTTCTGGAGGCAGTGCAGTCCCTAGAGATGGCAGACTTTTACATTGACCCTGAGCACCTGCGTAGCAGCCACCATCTTAGCCATTCCTACCCAGCCACATGTACCCTGGATAACCAGCCTGTGACACTGAAGGTCACAACCAGAGGTAGGCAACATGTGCCATCAGGGCCACTTGTTCAAAAGTGTATTAATAGTTAAACCAGGCTTAAATCTCAATACCAGTATTATTTTTACACAAAACCAGTTGAATTTTAGTCCAGCACACAAAACCAGTTGAATTTTAGTCCGGACTTAATACAAAGCTTAACTGCCTTTATACACTTTTGGACATCCCCTGTGCTCTACTGCAACACACAATATATGTATGTATGTGTATGCTTTGGTGCATGCTATATATATATAAATAAAATGTGTGTTGTTACCACAGACCACAATCAATCACCTGTGATCTGCTGGAAACTATCCTAGTGACTAGTCTGCCCTAATACTTTCTGGATTTCTCTCTGCAGGAACAACTTTACCAGAGTCTGACCCATCCTACATCACAACATTTAACAGCTCTGACAAAAATGTTCACGTTTTCCGTCGGAAAACCAGCCTAAGGGAGATCATCAACAAGCACAAGCGAGAGGGAGCTAAGCTGGAACCAGAATTTGTATGGTCAGTTGTGTCCGCTATGGCTGGAGTCTTACAGAACTGCCACCCTTCACTGGGCATCAATCCGGACAACATTTATAGTCACCACAATGGCATCGTGACGATTGACATGGATCCACCAACCAACAATAAGATACCTCAAGACCTGGAAGAAACACCTGTATATGACTCCCCAGAAGTACTTCTCCAACAAGATCCTGATTCCAGGGCTCTCAGCTGGGTAATTGGCTGCATACTATACGAAATGTTGGCCATGAAACCAGCATACTATGTAAGGTCAGACACCTCTTTGCTTGAAGTGATGCAGAATATTATTCAAGGGGAACAACCCCCTCCCCTGGGCTGTGGTGGAAAATTTAATAAACTAATTACATACTGCCTTTCACAAAGAGAAAGTAGGATATCTCTTGAAGGTATCACAAAAATTGCCAACAAGGGATGTGAATAAGGGCTTTTTATGTTTTTTATCTTTTTTATATCAACTTTTAATGTATATAATTGAAAATCCTTTACGGTATATATTATTGTTATTATTATAGAGAAATACCAGAAAAGTATCTCCTATAACTGTTATGAGCTGGAGACATATTTACAAATCTCCGGTTACAGTCTTTATCAAACCATATAGATAAAGTACTATTTGTTCTTGACTTTTAACTAGCGTTTTAAAAAAATTTACAATGATATGGTTTAATAAAGTATGATGTTACTTGTAATTTTTAACCCTGTGTATGTCAATGTTTACCATCAAATGAATCCCAGCACGACTGTGCATAGAAGTTTTTTCCCCTCTACTGAACTAAATGTTTACAACAGCTCTAATGTGAGTGTTAAAACTGGGAGCTGGATGTTGAAATATGCCCATTATGTCAACAATAAATTATAATATACATGTTGATTTTGTGCAATACTTGGTGCAAATATTGTCATAGCCATTCAGCAAAAAAAAAAAAAATGGTTTGACCCAGATCAGTCAAATGAAAGGGTATTTCCCACTTTATACCCCCCAAAATAATGACAATCTCAAAATGTTGATCTGTTTGGTTTCTAGAAAACATTAACCATTTTGGAGTACAAACAAGCATGGTAAAAGCTGAGCTGCTTTCTGAAGTACAGACTTGATATGTTTATGTTTATTAGCTTGGTCAACTAATTACATTCATTTGTCAAAACTACATATACCTGAGAGCTAGTGATGAACATGTTCCTACATGTATTCATAGAAATAATGGCTATGCAAGGATGTCTCACCGCTTAACAGTGTTTGGGTAATGACATACTTGATGTTTGTGTCTAAATGCTATTACAACTACTGTACCATAAAGGTGAGGTTAACTCATGTACATATTTTATGTCAAACATCACAAAAATGATAATATATTTCACTTTTACACCAATATTGTTTGCTTGTTTTGGTGTTATATTATGTTTTTAAATTTTTGGATATGTTTTTTTGTTTTTTTTTCAGGTAAATAAAGTAATATTGAGCACATGTTATTTGTACCCCAGGTTTCCTTACAACAGAAAGCAAAGGGTGTTAATTCACGCCTGTCTATCTTTGTTCTCTGCAATATCTGCACCAAGTCTTGTCCACCTTTCAAATTTCATGAGCAGGTTCATTTTCTGCAACCTCAGATCAAGTCTACAAACCAGCCAGCCTGTGCAAAAAATAACTGAACAGATACTCAAGCTCTTTAAGTAATCCACAATGAACGGAAAACCGCAGATGATTTTTCACTAAAAATAACCTTTTGCTATTCAATTGTGGTGTCATTTAGAACATGAAAGACATTTCCAATGTATTGGCTACGTTGTGTGTGAAAATGTGCATTAGGCTACACCAATTCAACTTTTGGGTATGGGCGAAATAAACTTTTTTCTGATGCCAGTGTAGTGTATAAAAATAAAGATAAAGTAAAAAAATCCTCTAATTTGTGGGAAATATAAGCTATCCTAGCAATTGTCCCTGTTAGTGACATTTATGTGATCGGAGAGCCTTGACAAACAGAAACGTGAAAAGAAAAAACAAGACCTAATTTTATATTTCACTTCTATTCCATCCTTACGTTTTTGCATCAGTTTGCCCATAAAATGCAAAATTAAACTGATGTGGCCTAAGGTGTTAATGTGATTGGCAAGGTATGAGATGTGTTCATTGCAAAGTGAAATGCTGCAAACTATAGACACATATCAAAGATGATTCAGAACCCCAAAACATAAAACTAACGATTAAAAGCAAGGACTGTAAAATATCTTTGAAACTTTCCACTAAATTTGAACAGTTTTAATTAGTTCTCTCCTTTTTTTCTACTAAATACATGTAAAACTTACCGGAACAACTTTGGGGTTACTGGAAATGAGGTCTGCACTTGTAACATGGCACGTTTGATCATCCATACATTTCACCTCAAGTGTGAACTCCACTGAACAATCCTGGCAAAACTCCTCGCAAGTACAATCCTAAATAAACGAACAACCCAGACACTTTTTTTTAAAGCATTTTTAATGCATCCTACATGTACCTCTTGCTGAAGTGTGTCAGAGAATCTCTACTTGTTATTTTCATTGTGTTCAAAGGAAAAAAAAAAACAGAATCTATATCTGCTCTGGCACATACAATGTCCAGCAGCAGTCCAGTGAATCTGTTGTAAATATATGAAGATTCCACGTAGTACAAACAGTAATATAGTAAAACAGAGGATCAGCTAAAGGGTGAAAGTAACACCTCCATTAACTACATGTATATCTCTATGACTACCTCTATCTATAAATGCTGCTTTGAGAATCTAAATTTGAACCTCATCACTGAAATCCTACAGACGTCCAGTCAGAGTGCCACATAATTGACTGCTGTACCTGAATACCTATTACACACTACAGTGTGTGATACACATCCAAGAACTACAGTGTCCTTGCTCACATGTTCTTTTCTTTACTACCACAAGTCTTACCCTGCAGTACTGCATTCTGTCCACCACTTCATCACTGGTAAGTGGAATTAAGCCAACTCTATGAGCAATAAATTCATCATGAAGGACAGACGAGTTTGCCTCTATCTGCACCCAGTCGATGGCTGAAAAAAATTAAAATGTCTAGAAAATGAATGGCTTGAGTGGTAAGGCTAATCTTCAGAAATATGAGGACCTAACAGTTCTTTATTTAAACCTCGTCACCAAAGAAAATTTCAAAAAATCTTTTTATGTGTTGTGAGAGTTGCAAGATCCCTAAAAAGTAAGCATGAAATAAAAATGACACACAGGTAAGAAAAACGGAAACAATAGCCAAAACGTACTATTTCAAAACAAGTCTTTATAAACCTAGATCTTTCTTTATTTTGCCAGCAGACTGTCAACTGTTTAGTATTCTGCTGAAAATATTCTGCTGGGGTGGAAAAGAATTTATTTCTTTCATTGATGTGTCACTGAAAATATTTCACTTGAGCTATAATGATCACATTTATGCTTACCGTGATAATTAGCAATAAACTTCTTGCATTTAAAGTGCATTCTTTAAATTAATATTATGTTGAAAGTAAGTGTCAAAACACACACAAAACTCACCAATGGTTGGTACTTCCGCAATGCTGACCCTTCGTACAGCATTGGCTACACTGTAAATCATAACAGCCAAAAAGTAAAAAATGATGACTGATAACTGCACAAGAAATGCAACTAAATTCAGCAATATTGTACAGGGTCCCACATTCACAATCTTTGATTTTGAAGTAAAAAGATGCACTGCATTTTGATAAGTGACTTTGCATACACTGTGTATTTGTCTTCGTTTTATATCCAACTGACAGCCTACACTGCGATAATAACCACACCCAAGGATCAATACAGTTGTGATCGGCTATATTGGCAAATCAGCTCACATTCAAAAAAAAAAAGCAATCGCACCCTGTTGTTGAACTGAGATCAAAGAGCAACCGTTTTCCTCACCATTAACACTTGTTAGTATTATGCTAAAAATGTATTTGAATTGTCCATCCTTGGTGGGTTTTTCTTGTGACTGCATGAGCATGCCCACTGTGCTACTCTTGACCCTCTGGGGTCATTCCTCACGTATGAGTAAATTCATAATTTCGAGCATCCGGGTTCTTCACCAGGAACAGGTGGTGATGAAATGCTAATTTTTGCCGATTACTAAATTTTAATAAAATTAACATTGGAATAATACTATTTGGAGGATAAACACATTCTGTTTACATTCCCAGAAAAAAAATTCCTTCCTTAAAGCTTTTCTGTGCTAAAGTCTTTTTCAATGTTTATTTCATCTGGGTTAAAATTGCTTTGTTTTTGCCTCCAGTACTCTAGTCACATGTGCAGCTGACTGGCTCAGAGCAGATATGACATCACTGCAAACTATCAACATAAGCCAACCTTAGACCAGAGTTTTCGGGCTGTGTAAAATCACAACTTTCAGTGCATTGATATGCAAACCTCTCACCTTTTCTGGCTCAAACCCGCATGACCTTACGATAATGTTCCAATGCTAATTTATGTTTATACAAGTGATAGTTGGCCTACATGATAATTATGTTGATTTCGGTTTTCATTCACAAACATTTCTGGTTCACCGTTCTGTTTTCCCACACCTGCCCATTTTAGTGACCCTTCCTCAGCGAGAGCTACTGCTGAGACAACAGTTAAGACAGTTTGAAGACCAATCGGGGTTAGATTTGTGCACCAGATGTAAATAAGTAGCATACAAATATATTTAATGAAAAAAGCAAGGATCTTATGTCTACACGTAGTCACTGCATGAAGTGGCTGTTCAGTTACTGCGCCACAAAATTAAAGACAATAAATCAGACGAAAATTTCGAATTTAACGTATAAGGCTGAATTTAAACAAGTAATCACCTGAGATTTGTATCTTCGATTGTAAACTTGAGATTTTCATCAGTTAAGGAGGTTATTGAGACGATGGGCTGATTAGCGTACGGCATTTTTAACCTAAACCCACGTTTCCGTGACAGTTCCCTCCTGTTGTTGTTGAACTGCTACAAGACGATACTGACGCCCTCTGGTGGACGCAATTTGATTCGACCATACCATTACAAGTTTAAGGTAGATCTACACCTGTCAAAGAGCTTTATAAAACCATATTATTCAATTTTAAAAATACTGTTTATGAAAGTGCAAAAACATTCATCTTTACAGTTGTAATGGGGATGGAAATACAAGATTAAAGGCTGTGTTTCTTATTCACCACCTTAATGTAGTTCCCACTCATCACACCTCTGATTTGGATGCGCCCAAATGATGTTGTTGCTGTTGCGGCATCGCGTGCTGCGCCGTCTGCAAATGTAAACATCGATAATGTCTTCATTCTCTGATCAAAATTTTGCCAAGAAACTCAGTGACTTGAATAATACTCAGCAGAGCATCCAAACTCTGTCACTCTGGTTGATACATCATCGAAAACATGCAAAATCTATTGTGAACGTGTGGTATCGGGAGCTGTTGACCGGTGAGTAGTAACATACATGTAGATAAGATTTTACTTTGCAGGCCAATGGATCGTTTGATTTGGTGAACTAGCAGATAGGTATACTTGTAAACGATGTTAAGCCAACTGTGCGGCACTTACTTAGACCATGGAGGTATATGTACCATATCTACCTCAATGTTTAGATAGAACTAAGACATACACCTCAATAGAAAGGGATAAGTGGCATAATTCTGGGGAAAAAGTGTTAGTCCATCTAGATGGACTTGGTGTATTATTTTAAATTTCTGACATTCATCGTAACACAGTTATGATGAATGTCCGAAATTTAAAATACCACGGGGTTCATCTAGATGGACAAGAGAAAACATGTATATTTTTATTTGCATATTCTGATATGAATGCATATTTCGAACTATTTCTACTTTACAGTACCTTTGCTCAAATATGATTTTTTAAGTCATTACAGTACAGTCATTTAGTCCCACATCCTTATACTTACTTTTCTTGGAGCAGTGCTAGAGCTCTACCCCCTTCCACCTCAGGGACTTATCGTGTGTCTCCTGTGAATGTCGACACCTCCATAAATATGCACGATACAATTTTGGCGGCCTCACGAAGATCATTGCCCCACGTTAAAATGTTTCGCACCATGTGTAAGCAGAAAATAAAGCTTTAATTATATGTACAAAGATAGTGTGTATATATATATATATATATATATATATATATATATATATATTTATATAGCCAATGTGTAATGCCAATATGGTGTTAAAGTTTTGAAATGGTTTTGATTTTATGCACCAGCAGGATAGGGTTAACTTTTATCCACACAACCTTTTACCCCCCACCAGCTTCGTTCCAATCTTTTGTGAAATCATACCCAACTTGATCCAGTAATAATCTGCTACACGCTTCTCTAAGTTATTGGATTGTTGTTTTTCATTGGGCTCAAGAATATTTCACTTACATGTACAGTGTGTGCTATGGCAGCTGGTGCTATTGATGATGGATTTTTTTTTCCTGTTTTTAAATTTGAATGTCAGAAGAAATTGTATTGATTTTAAGATTATAGACAAAAGGCAACGTATAAAAAGAAATCCTGAATGGATTGGTCACTCCTCTGAGAAATCCGAACGCTTGACTGCCATGTTATACACACATGGTATTGGCCTAACCGCAGTGCTCATCATGTCAGCAGTAACACTTTATGACTTTTAGCAGATTGAGGTTTCCAAATGATGACTGCGACAGCTAATCATATTTTCCATTAAGTTTAGACTTACTGCTGTGGAAGTGTCTTCCAAAAATTTATTATTTTTATTTATTGTATGTTTTTAATGTAAAAACAAGGAACAAAATTTTTCTGAATTACAGTTCGTGCCAGTCAAAAGCTGACTTTCCTGTATTTAGCAAATGATGTCATACAAAACAGCAAGAAGAAAGGCCCGGAGTTTCAGAGAGAATTTGCTGCCATTTTGGTAGAAGCCTTTGGCACTGCAGCTAAGTATGTGGCATTTATCACTATTAGCTTTTGTTTAATGTGTCATGATATTCATCTGAAAAATTGATGTCATTTTAATTCAACACGTTAAAGTCCACCCCTCTTTATTTGACATTCTGATATTCATTGATCGACAGGACAGAGATAAGACAACATTTGATGCTACGTCTGGCTGGCACTTACAGAAATAAATAAAAGTCTGCTACCCATCTAAATGTGACTTTTGACGTATTCTCTTCCAAGGTTTTCTTAATATTTAAAAGTAAAAGGATTGGTTGGTTGCTAAAAGTCAGATGTCCGGTATTGTCAGGGAGATCATTTAGCTGAATTATCAGGTCAACAAATTACTTATGTAGTGTTTGATATGTTAAAGGACCATGCATCTTTTCATGTGGAAAAACTGTGAATTTGATTTGACTCTTACATCTGCCTACATGCACGTATAGATACTGAGGCTACAGGCTTTGTGGTCTTAAATTTGACATGTATCAAAAGTTAATTTAAACATCTTTTCAAATAAAATATAAACTGAAATTGGTAATAAAATCCTTATTCGATATAAAATTCATTTTGGTTGAACATTTTTGGTGAGCATTCAGAAGTAAAGGGCAATGGGTACATGTATTTATGATGTCTATTGATGATACATTTACATACGTGTAGACATATAAACATGCATTTACTATGTTTATTTGTCCCACATTTTACCTCTTCCCCTTTGACAGAGATGCTGACAGTAAAATGACAAAATCTTTGGAGAGGTTGCTGAACATCTGGCAAGAACGAGGCATTTATGACAAAGAGCTAATTAAACAGGCCAGACACAGATTGAGTGAGTACATTCAGTCACAAAATTGAATAAACTCGGAGCACGTAGCATCTTAAATGTGGTGTAAAGTATCTTGATGTGCAGAGACGCATCTTAAGAAGTTTTAAAGTTCAAATCACATTGGGCCAGTGTTGCAGTTGTTTTATGTATTTTTAGCCTTATAGATACAATATATTTATCACAATTTGAATCACTTAAATTTTGTAGCCAAAGGTGGGAAGTACAGAGCTCTTAGGAATTTCAAACAAGGTCAGTAAATTGTGGAAATGTGACAGAATTCATGGACATGTTATGTCACATCTGTTGTGTATTTGGTGTTACCCTAACTCTTCAACCTTTTCAACTGTCTCTGAAACCAATATTTTGAAACATTCTGAGAGAGCTTTGGGTTGTAGAGAAATAATTTGCATGGTTTTATGAAGCTTACATTTTTAATGACACAAACAAATCATTTCAGCATCATTTCCTTAATAACTGAATGAATAAGATTTACAGTTCATGTACTGGACATTTCTGTGAATACTACATAGGTGATTTTTAGTCTACCGTACTGGGGCTCTTTGGCTAAGCGTAATTTAGAAGTATCTATCCTAGATCTATCCTACTTGTGGAGTTGATTTCTTGAACTTACAAGAAGTAAGATTAAGTGTGGCATTATGTTAGGAAAGTAGATAGCCAAGCAAGATAAACCATGGTGTGGCCAAAGTGTTTTTAGGTAGTTAAGCACTACTGACATGTCCCAAGTTATTATGTAGTATGAAAATCACTGGTCGATTTTTATACACACCTTTAAGAAGCTGTACAACCAAGTTGTGGCTGCCTACTGAAAAATTGTCAATGTTCTGACACATTGCAGACAGTGCACTCCGTGCTTTGTTGATTGCACTGTATCCAATGCACTTATCGAATTAATGTACAGTATCAAGAAATTCAACACTGCATTTAGAGTGGGTTGAATCAGATCAGTGTGTTTTTGACTAGAGAATGAAATTCATTGTTTGATATAACATAGTTGGTCGCCAGGAGTTACAAATGAGACTGATTAACTCCTCGAAAAGTCCTTGATCCTGGAGAGATTTCCTGACATACGACATGCTAAAAGTGTCAGCTTTCCCCCAGTGGGTTGCAAGGGGTCCTGGTGTGGCAACTGAAGAAGTGTGTTCATTGTTGGCAATACCAGTGGCTCCTTCACCAGCATATGCATCCGCATTGGCTACCAGCACTGGGTTGGCCAGTGAGGAGCTATCACCAGTTCCTCCTCCTCCTCTGTCCTGATCTTGCGAAGGGTCTTTATGACCAAGCTGAAAGGAAAAAGAACAATACACATAATTTCCTGACAAGGTCATAGAAAAAGCATCTACATGCCTTACTGAGGGGTCAGGCCTCCAAAAAACATAATTAGGCAGTTGTGTGTTAAGTCTATAGGCAAATATGTCAATGTCTGGTGTACCAAACATTTCTGTTAGGCCGTTAAACACAGATTTGTTTAGCATGTGTTCCTTACTATCATCAGATACTCGACTTTCTCTGTCAGCCTCAACATTTTTTACCTCAGGGATGTGACATGCACTTAGCCATAAATTCCTGTCTTTACACCACAGCTAGATTTCCTGAGCAAATTTATTACATTTCTCAGATTTACATCCACCAAAATTAGAAATGTAATCTAATGCAGTTGTGTTATCAACCTGTACTTGCACACTCTGAACCTTTGGTTTGAAACCTTCTAAGAGCATAAAAAAACTGCCAATAATTCAAGATAATTTTTAGGACTGCTCATTTCCTGGGCTATCCATCTACCCTCAGTTTTTGCTTTGTTCACTACAGCTCCCCAGCCAATCACACTTGCATCTGTGGTTAAAATTATATTTGGACTCCCTTGTATTAGATTTACACTATTTTCCACATTGTCTATCTACTATTATAGATTTCCTTTGGGTGATGCCGATAATTTCATAAGTGCATCAAAATTGTCCCTTTCTTGTTTCTTGCTGTGAACTTGTACCTCTCTATATTTTTATAGAACAGCTGACCAAATTGAACTGTGGGAAATTTGGAAACAATCAAACCTATCACATGTGGTGTTCGTCTTATACCCACCAAATTGGCCTTGTACAAAGTTAAACATTCCTGGCAGATGTTCTCAGATTTTTCAGGTGTAAGCCGAACTGTCATGTCGACTGAATTAAGTATAAACCCCAGCAATGGTAATTCTTGTGTGAGTTGCAGCACTGATTTGGAATCATGTACAATGAAACTTAGTTTTGTTAGCAAATCAAGTGTGTCAGAGGTGTTTTCTTGGCACTGTTCATACATTTGGCCCTGTAGGTAGCTCTGCTCTATATAATCCACACTAATGTGACCTTTCTGTCGGAGTGATAAATAAACTGGTTTTAGCAACTTTGTGAATAGTCTAGGTCCCAAAGACACACCGTTTGGAAGGATAGTAAATTGATAAATCTGACCTTCCCAAAAAAATCTGAGATATTTCTGATGTTCTGACGTAATTGGGATGCTGTAATAAGCTTTACAAAGATCCACAGATCCTGTGAACGCATTTGGTTGCATAAGATCGATGGCAGACTGAATACTACTTGTTTTAAAGGGGCGAAATACAACTGATTTGTTTAAATCTTTCAAATTTATAATATGTCTGAATTTGCCATCTTTCTTTTTCCGGACGAAAATGGGGGACAGAAACTGTCCTTCACAATGTTGATTATTACACCTTTATTTGGTAAAGATTCAGTTTCATTATTGACAAAAGCCATTCCTGACGGGATATTTTAACCTTGGGCACACCGTGCTTTGGTTGTCGCATTGGCATGTTATTAGTGAATTCTATATGACAATGTTGGACTGTGTTTAACATGGCTTTGTCTGACGTGAGTTTTTCCCATTCCGAAACAAAACCTTTCAGTCTACCCCCTATCGGCAGTGTTTTTTGCCTCTTTTACTGTCCTTTACCTTTGCCCACTCCCCATTTGGTAGGTAACCTGTATGGCCTCTGTAATGTCCGCCTAAGGGACAGCTTCTGAAGTGTGTGTAACCCCAGTCCCTGCACTGACTCCAGCTAGATCCATGAAAGTGTTTTCCCCTGAGGCCTCAACGGAATCCACGACCAATATTGGGGTGCCATAGATTTCTTCCAACTTTGTTAAATTCCGTCATCTCATGTATTTCGATACATCTGGGCCAAACAGCTGGAGTTAATAATTTCTGCCAGTTTTCTGAGTCGATTGCAACTCTTGTTGATTCCTCTTTTAGAATCTTTTCATCACTTATTAACATGTCGCCCTGACGACCGTCTACGCTTGAGCTATTTTTAGCTTGCTTAGCTGCCTGGGCTGCACCAAGCGACTCGTCAGGTCATTCGAGTTCAGTTTAGGGTTATTAACCTGGGGTTTGGCCTCGAAAGAATCAACAACCCCACTTCATAAATATCTTCTCCATACCGGTATTGTGAATGATATTCGTACTAGTCATCATCATAGTCCATTGCCATGTTCTGAGAAACCTACATTTCGAAAAGACTTTTTTAGACTTTTTCTAACATTTTCGAGAGCAAGACTTTTAAACATGAATTTGTTTCGTACACGCCTGACTGTGATTTATTTCCAGACTATTGACTTGCCCTCAGATGTTTTACTTTTTGCAGGTCCTTTGTCCTTTGAGTTTTTGCTTTTACCAAAGTCATTATGCTCTTTAATGCTCTGATGACTCGTAGTCTTGAACAACATGACATAATCATGATCGTCAGCCATATCATGCTGAAATAAAGTCAGGAATTCCAAGGAAATTATTTTTCAACTGGGGAGTAATTTGAGTCAGTTATCACAATGAGAGCTTGGGCAATTATGCCAGCAACTCTTGGTTGATTACACACCAGTCCGCAACTGATAAATTATTATCAGAATGTAGACAAGAGTTTACGTCTTGTCCGCCTAAATTTACAAGATGCTCTGCCATGACGCATGTGCCACTCAACTCTCACATGATCCTCTCTGATTTAAATCCACATTTTATATGGGTAGTAAAAGATACATGTATTTATTAATGTATATGTAGTTATTCTGGTGATATACACGTATTATTGTGAAAAAAAATCACGGTACATAAGCCCACTTTACAATTTCAGCATTTTAATAGAACTTTTCTAGGTAAAGAGGGTTTTTTACCGGGAAAATTCCTTTGAGATTTCATACATGTAGGTAATTCCTTTTTTTAAAATAAGAAAATTATTTGTTATTACTTTTAAATGTTGAGATTATAATGTACCATATTTTGGTGTAATGATTGATTACATCATGATTTTTTTTTCCACAATAATATGTGTGTTATACAAAAAAAACTATTTTGTAACATGTTCCATGAATAGATTTCACGAAAATGCAGTTTATATGTAGGGTAAAAAAAAATACCTGGTTTCACATCATTAGACATTAAGTAAGGCCCATAGACTGCACCTTACAATCTTAATATATAGGTGGACAGTTTGTGCTTTATAAAATATAACTTTTAGCTACAGTTATGTGCGGGCCTGACATCATTTTTTCTCTACTTTTTCTCTACTTCCACTTTAAAAATAAATTGTGAATATTTATTTTTTGCAAGAATAATGTTTTGATAGGATTAAAGTGAAAGTTTGAATTTCATCAGACAACCAAAATACTTGAACTGTTGTTTAGCAAACTCAGGCTCAGAACCTCCGGCCCCTAAAAAGAAGAAGCAGGAGCCCATACTGTCTTTACTGGAGGAGGTGGAAAAAGAGCCAGGAGTAGGCGTCCCAGAGGTAAGGGAGATAACTGACCCTATTGTGTCATGTCAGCAGATTCCTGGGATGCCATTTATGCGAGCTGTATTTGATAACTGCTTTGCTGTTATCAATTCTGACTGTTGGATATAATTGTTCTGTGTAGAGGTTGTGCACTGGAGGCAATGTTGGAATTCTAACCAAAAAATGTGATGATCTTTCTTGAAGAGTGCCTTTTCACAAAGTGCTCTGGGCTTTAACGGTTTTTTGTTGAAAATCCAACTTCATGAACATCTGTACAAGCCATCTGTACACTGATGTGATATACATGGCCATAAGTTACATGTATATTTTTTTATGATAAAGTTTCAGTCCAGAAAATATATTTTTCTTTTCAAACTTACTTTTTTAAGCATGGGATGTTGGCATATTTGGTTAACTTGTTTCACTGTAAAATATACTGTAAGAGTAACAAAATTAGTTTACTTGATATGGTACTATAGGACAAAAGTGCTAAAAAATAATAACACGACTACAGCTTTAATAATCAACAAATCTTGATACTACTTCTCTTGGCATGGCACACAGCCTAAGGGAATATTTATTTTTATTCGTGTGTTACGCTGCACTCAAAAATATTTCACTTATATGAAGATGGCCAGTATTACACTGGGAGGAAACCAGGCAGAACCCGAGGGGAAACCCAAAACCATCCGCACGGACATTCCCGCTTACGGCCAGAGAGGAAGCCAGCATGAGCTAGACTAGCACTCACACTGACAGCATTGGTGAGAGGGCTCCTGGGTTATTGTGCTTGGCTTGCATGCTAAGCCCCTCAGCCACAGAGGACCCCAGAAGGGAATAGGCCAAGTAGTGATTGCCTCAGACAACACATGAATGCAGGAAGGGTCAGGTACTGGTGAATGAGACTGTTGATCAGGGTAACCTGTTGTATTTCCTCAGGCTGATGTGTTGGTGAAGGCCCTATCTGATCTGGACAGTGCTGCCTCTAGTGACGCCGCTGTCAGAGAGAAGATTGCTGCTCTCCCCCCAGAAGTCTCCGATATTTCAAACCTGGACAAGTTGCAGGGTAAGCACTGTTTGTAAAGGATTACAAGAAAAATGTAAATGTATTTTCCAGCAATACATGGTAAGCATGCCCTCCAAATCGTTTGAACAGTTGATGTACATTACAGGCAATTACATGTAGGTGGCTTACTCTGAGGTCACTGGTTCAGAACCCACCAATTACGCCCTTACTTTAGAGCCATTTTAGTTCGAGAAAGCATTTGATTTATTGATTTGTTTATTTCATTGATGTTTGACGCCGTACCCAAGAATATTTCACTTATACGACGGCGGCCAGCATTATGGTGGGAGGAAACCGGACACAGCCCGGGGAAAACCCACAACCATTGGCAGGTTGCTGCAGACCTTCCCACGTACGGCCAGAGAGGAAGCCAGCATGAGCTGGACTAGAACTCACAGCAACCACATTGTTGAGAGGCTTCTGGGTCATTATGCTGCGCTAACGTGCTAACCAACTGAGCCACGGAGACCCCGAGAAAGCATTTAGGCACTAGATCTAATCAAGCTGTGTTAAAACTAACAAGTAAATTGAACAAAAATATGATGAATTACCAATAAAGGCTTAAATTTTTAAATAAGTTTCTTTCTTTCACAGACTTAAAAGCTCTCAGAAAGCATCAGAGTTGCATTTTATACAATTTCTTTATGCATGGTCACCTTTAAAAGTTTAGGCTCAGTTTTTTTGTAGAAATGACCCTGCCATCAGAGGTCTCAGTCAATTTTTAGCTCTAGAATGTTTGCTATTCAGAGAATGTGTATTAAAATCTCAAATATAAACCGTACCGCTAAACCACTTAAAAGGATATTCACCAATCCAATGTATTCATATGTTTTTAACACAGTGGTGATTCTGTGGACCACATTGACTTGGTCAGGCTGTTCAACTTTCCTTTAACATTCAGGCGTTCAAATAACATGGCTAAGATATTAAGATTAGAATGTTCTGTGAATTTAAAAATTAGGAAGAAGAGGTTGTTTGATGTCATCTGAATATACCTTTAGAATCATGTTTTTGTGTTTAGATTTTGCATCTTGAAGGTGTGAACATCCAGCAATTGAATATTTTTATTTCTTAGAGTGATAACTTCTGATAAATGTCCAAAGATTGTCTTAAAATTGTCTGCAAGAAGTAATTTCTTCACTTTGTGTTAGCTGTAGTGGTGTTCAAGTTTTATGCTATATTTGTAAAGACATGAATTTCATTTGTTTGACAAAAGGGTCATTTGCTCAGTTCTGAGGAATATTTTCTTTTAGCCAGAGATTTTCACATTGCCTCTCTTGTCTTGCACCTGCACTTGAATTCCTTGCATATTTCTCCTGGTGACATAGTGTAAATATCTCTAGGCTACAGATATTTCCCCTCTGCTTGGCTTGATTTCTCTTTGTGACACTGCTGGATTTCTCCGTGTTTAACAGGGATTTATTCTAGGCTAGCTACAGATATTTTGGCCTGGTACTGCTTGATTTCTCCGTGTGACATTGCTGGATTTCTGTTTACGATGTTGCAGCATTTACCCGGGGCTACTGACAATGCTAGATCTCACCTTGTGACATTGCTGAATTTACTCTGGGCTGCTGACATTGCTAGATCTCACAGTGTGACATTGCTGAATTTACT
Source organism: Liolophura sinensis (assembly GCF_032854445.1). Lineage (NCBI taxonomy): Eukaryota > Metazoa > Mollusca > Polyplacophora > Chitonida > Chitonidae > Liolophura > Liolophura sinensis. The sequence goes on from NC_088303.1 coordinate 36,056,874, forward strand.
CTGGGCTGCTGACATTGCTAGATCTCACCTTGTGACATTGCTGAATTTACTCCGGGCTGCTGACGTTGCTAGATCTCACCGTGTGACATTGCTGAATTTACTCTGGGCTGCTGACATTGCTAGATCTCACCTTGTGACATTGCTGAATTTACTCTGGGCTGCTGACATTGCTAGATCTCACAGTGTGACATTGCTGAATTTACTCTGGGCTGCTGACATTGCTAGATCTCACCTTGTGACATTGCTGAATTTACTCTGGGCTGCTGACATTGCTAGATCTCACCGTGTGACGTTGCTGAATTTACTCTGGGCTGCTGACATTGCTAGATCTCACCTTGTGACATTGCTGAATTTACTCTGGGCTGCTGACATTGCTAGATCTCATAGTGTGACATTGCTGAATTTACTCTGGGCTGCTGACATTGCTAGATCTCACCTTGTGACATTGCTGAATTTACTCTGGGCTGCTGACATTGCTAGATCTCACAGTGTGACATTGCTGAATTTACTCTGGGCTGCTGACATTGCTAGATCTCACCTTGTGACATTGCTGAATTTACTCCGGGCTGCTGACGTTGCTAGATCTCACCGTGTGACATTGCTGAATTTACTCTGGGCTGCTGAAGTATCCCACACTTCTTTTCTCTTAGAAAACTCTGCGTCAGAATCAAGTAATCACAGGTTTGGCTGCTTTTGGTCTGTTTTAGCATAGATAGATCAAATAAAGAGTGTATACCCTGAGTGTTATTTTTATTATTTGATGAACTTACCTTAAAGACAACCATCACATTTTGAATTTTCACAGATAAAGAAGCTGCAGAAAAGCTATCCAACTCAGTCGACGCTGCTTGTTGCATGTTGATCGAGTACAATGGAAGATTGGCTGCAGAGTTAGAAGATCGAAAACAAGTGGCTAAATCACTGCGGGCCTTCATCGCCGAGCAGAAAAATCACCTGATCAGTGACGAGAAAAGATTAGCCGTAAGTTCCGCTGAATCTCTTAAAGTCCTTTTGGTATGGCTGTAATTCTTCAGCTGTTTCGTGCATTAGATAAAAATACATGTATATGTAGCGTGTTTTATGTAGCACTATTCTGCCTTCAGTTATTAAAAGTACCTGTGCAGATGTTAGAAATAAAGAAATGAACCAACCCCGCTGTAAAGTTTCAACTCTAACATAATAATATAGAGACAGACAATTGTTAATACAAACATACAAAAACATTGCAGGGGCTTAGTACATCATATCATACCAATATTTACTTAAATCAGACTGTTGTAAAATTATTTGCTTTTAGATATTTTTTTCATAAACATTTTTGGAGTGAAAGTTAAAATTTGTAAAGGGGCCTCCATGACCTAGTGGTTGGCGTGTCAGCACAGTACAATACCCCAGGAACGGGAGAAGGTCTGCCAGCAATGAAGGGAATGGTCGTGGGTTTCCCACAGGCACTGTCCGGTTTCCCCCCACCATAATGCTTTCCGCTGTTGTATAAATGAAATATTCTTGAAAACGGCTAAACACATAGATTAAATAAATAAATAAGTAAAATAAAAAATCATTGCAAATGTGTTGCAGCTACACACTACAGTGTATCCTGAATGGTCCGTTCTTGTTAATGTCCTGGTAACAAAAAAGTGTTTTATGTTGCTGTTCATGTTTATTTCTATAGGTGTAGCTACCAAGACATATTATTTCCATATCTAAGGTGAACGAAAGCAAAACAGCTGACTGAATGACATGAAATAAAATAAGCTCATATAACATATTGAACCTGATAACCGCGGCATCCTACAATAATTCCATGTCATCATCTACTTAAGTACCTCATTATGAAGTAAATGTTAATGGCCCATGACGAAGAAACAAGATTTGGCCGATGAATCAAGTGACTTATAGAGCTGTTGTCACATAACATGGCTCTGTGATGAATATTTCTCTCCCTTTGTTTGATATCTCTCTATGATTGAGAGGAATCCTCTCCAGGCCAGCAGTGTAGTGAGTTCTGAGTCAGGACAGCCATGGGTTCAGCTACGACTTTCCTTCAGGTAGTTTAATGTAAAATTAAAGGGTAAAACTGCCAAGCAAATAAGACATAAGATTTGAAAGTACAGCAAACAAAAGTTAGGCATGCCTATCCGAAATTCACAGATTGAACTTGTTACCTCAAATAAATAAGTTTTGAACATTGCCTTAAATAAACTCTCATTGGTTGATGTTTTTGTGTGGTTTACACCCCTCAATGATTGACAGGAGTACAGGTTAAAGCTGTCTAATGTGACGAGTGTGAGACAGGAATTACAGGCACACATTCAAAATCTACCTGACCTCACCCTACTTCCTGACGTGACCGGGGGCCTGGCCCCACTGCCTTCTGCCGGGGACCTCTTCAATGTAGATGCACTTCACTGACAAAGGAGATAAATGCTGCTGTAAATAGTGTCACGGTGAGTGCCATTACCCTTACATGCAAGATTATGGAGGATGTTGGCCCTTTAGCAGTTGTAGACTACAGCATTGTTGTTCTGCTTCTGTTTTCATCCAGCATATATGTACATGTCCACAGATTATTGTGATCATGCTTGTCCTTGTATCCAGTATTAAGGGCCTCGGTTGCTGAGAGTTCAAGTCCAGCTCATGCTGGTTTCCTCTCCAGCTGTACAGTGGAAGGTCTGCAGGCAACCTGCGGACGATTGTGGGTTTCTGCTGGGCCCTGCCCGTTTTCCTCCCACCATAGTGCTGGCCGCCGTAGTATAAGAGAAATATTCTTGAGTATGGTGTAAAACACCAATCAGATAAATAAATAAATATATCCAGCATTGGTAGGCTGTTTTAATCTTGCTTGTGGGTTCATCCAGCGCAGGTAGGCTGTTGTAATTTTGCTTGTCTGTTGTTCCAGCATTGGTAGGCTGTTGTAATCCTGCTTTTCTGTTGTTCCAGCATTGGTAGGCTATTGTAATCCTGCTTGTCTGTTTATCCAGCATTGGTAGGCTGTTGTAATCCTGCTTGTCTGGTAGGCTGTTGTAATTCTGCTTTTCTGTTATTCCAGCATTGGTAGGATATTGTAATCCCACTTGTCTATTTATCGGATATTGGTAGGCTATCGTAATCCTGCTTTTCTGTTGTTCTAGCATTGGTAGGATACTGTAATCCTGCTTGTCTGGTAGGCTGTTGTAATCCCACTTGTCTATTTATCCAATATTGGTAGGCTGTTGTAATCCTGCTTGTCTGTTGTTCCAGCATTGGTAGGCTATTGTAATCCTGCTTGTCTGTTGTTCCAGCATTGGTAGGCTATTGTAACCTGCTTGTCTGTTTATCCAATGTTGATAGGCTGTTGTAATCCTGCTTGTCTGCTGTTACAGCATGAGTGGGCTATCGTGATCCAGCTTGTGTGCTCATCTGGCTTAGATAGACTGTTGTAATTCTACTTCTCTGTTCATCCAGCATTGGTAGGCTGTTGTAATCCTGTTTGTCACTTCATCCAAGACTGGTAACCAATTGTAATCCTGCTTGTCGCTTCATCCACCATTGGCACAGATAGACTGTTGTAATTTTGCTTCTCTGTTTATCCAGCATTGGTAGGGTGTTGTAATTCTGCTTATCTGTTCGTCCAACATTGGTAGCCTGTTGTAATCCTACTTATCTGTTTATCCAGCAGACCATGTCTCTGTTGTAAAATCTTTAAATTATTGCATTATTTAAATTTAATTATGGCAATTAGAGATTTGATTGTGTCTTTGTTTTACATGTCAGAGCGGCAGGTTTTGTTGTACAAGAAAATTGACGAGAAAGGAAGCATTCTGTTGATCTCTTCTCATCCAAGTCCTCTCCTTGTGTGAAAACTCTTTGAGGAAGGGACAGTCATCAAAGGAATGATCTAAACAGTGTGTGAAAATCAACATGTTCAATAGTGGGGCCTTAAGCAGGGCTGCATCCAAAATGATTTTGTATTTTCTAGATAAACTGTAAAATATTCATGAGGAATATTTCATGAGGAATTTAAAATTGTGATGCCAACAGGTAAAATATTTAGTTCTTTTCATTGTGATTTTTACTGCTTTGATTTTGTGGAAATATGTTAATTGAAGAATACACTGAGATCTTATAGAACACTGTCAGGTCATGTACTTTTGTTGTCTTTTTTTTTGTCAGATAAGGCCATTCCATAGCATTAATGAGTCAATCAAACAATTTATTGATGGATTATTTCATCCATCAGTCAGTCATGTATTTATGATGTTGCATCCAGGAGATTGAATACTCTGTATCCCACTGCCTTGTAGGAAACATCCTGATTTTTTCTTTTCATCTTATACACATTTGTGTATACATGTACATGCCAGATCAATCCTAACCACTGCTGTGGAAGACTATGCATCCCGCATAATGATGAAGAATCATACCTGATCATTTTTGTTGCCGAACCATATCTCAGTTCAAAGTAAACTACATGTAAACTGTGAACATTGAAAAACTCAAAAATGCCCTCATGTTATCAGCTTTGACCGTTCAGGCAGGGGTTATTTCTATAAATCCGAGAGCACAGCACTAATGTGAAGCAAAGCATGTCTTACCTTGTGGCCATACATACTTGTGTTCAAATGAAACCTCATCATTTTTCCGGTTTCTCTAACATGGCATGTCCGATGGCAATGTAAGAATTCCTGATCAGAATTTGGTTTCTAGTTACCGAGCACATCGGAAAAAATGATTGAGGTTATACTATTTGTTTTTGAAATTTGTTCTTGAAAGCAAAGAAATATTAAAGGTGAAATCAGCATCATGGGAAAACCTGTTATACATTTTTTTAGATTTTTTCCACAAAATTTTATGATGTGAAGTGTAAATAGATATACTAAAGTGCACGGGCTTCAAGGACCACAATGTCGTCAGTGATGTGAAAAAAATTTGTTCATGTAAACTTAATAATGTAATGTGATGAAAAAGGTATACAAAAGTGGAGTCCATGAGGTGAAACTTACGATCCAAACATTTGACGGCATTTAAATTTGAGGAAAGCAAAGCAAATAGTAAACCACTGCCTTTTGCCATGTACGTGACAAACCTAAACTAAGCCGAAGCAGCGAGAGTTAGTTTTGTTAGTGGAAGAAATACTGTTATCATACAGTCTTTTAGACAGGCATTTTGTAAAGTTTGTACAATTATATCATATATAAAGATTAGTGGTTGAATTTTGCTGAGATAGCAGATGTATCTGTATGACTGTTTACTGTGCTGTCTGACTTTAATTTTATAAATCCATTGAATTTCATGACTCTGGTCTCCAGAATAAAATAATTATGCTTTTAAGAATCAGTGTTAAGTTTTTTTCTTTCTTTTAGATGAATATGGGAAGTATGTATTTTTTTGCTACAATTGATCAGTCCCTGACTTACGTGGTTGTATGTTGAAATCCATCTGCAGCTGGCCTGTGCATTTTATCCACGCTTGTCAGGGACCTTGTAAAAGGTGGCAGTTGATGGGTTTTCCCCCGCCCATAAACCTCATTGCTATCACATTAGTGGCTGGGGGGCTCAGTTGGTTAGCGCAGAAGCCTCTCACCAATGGGGTCGCTGTGAGTTCAAGTCCAGCTCATGCTGGCTTCCTCTGGCTGTACGTGGGAAGGTCTGTCAGCAACCAGTGGATGGTTGTGGGTTTCCCCCAGGCTGTGCCCCGTTTCCTCCAACCATAATGCTGGCCGCCGTCGTATAAGTGAAATATGCTTGAGTACGGCATAAAACACCAATCAAATAAATAAATATCACATTAGTGAATTGTTGAATAATACCACCTCAAAGAAATAAACAGATGACACATTATCCTTATGTTAGGATAAGTATTGTAACTGGCTAGTGTTTGGTGCTTATCAAGTTACATTAAAGGAAAAGGAAAGCTCATTCCTGGTTGAGAATTCCTTGGTCAAGAATATTGCACATTGGGAGGAAACTGGAGCAAAGAATAAACCACCACCCTTTGGCAAACACTGATTAACTTTCACACCCGTTGCACACATATTTTCAGCTGTAGGGCAATCATATTGCTGAAAAACAAGTAAACTGCCTGACAGCTGAGCAGCTGTCAGTCTCTAACCAAGACACAGTGGACAGATGAATATGGATAAAAACTGGAACTTTTCCAACACCTTGTGTAAAAAGCATCTCAAGACACATTAACTTTTGAGGAGGGTTGTGGCTTACATGGGTCCCATAGCCTTGCTTGCCAGAGCTTAACTGGGCAGTTGTTCTCAAGCTGAACTGCTGAAGGAGGGGTGCAAATGCACTCGTAATATCCATACGTTACCAGTTTGTTCACAAAAATCATAGCAATGAGAGGAGCAAACAACAAATTACACAGCTTTCACCCAAATCACTTTATGTGGGAAAGGTTTGCCTCTTTAAGTGGGAAAGGTTTGCCTCTTAATTGTTATTTTATTGGTGTCTGGCCAACAATCTTGCCAGGCCGAGAGCTTGTGTACATGAAGAACAAAAATGTATGAGCTGTTGATTCTGAGCCTGATATGGAAAGATGAAAATGCAATAAGTCACAAATAACTGTAAAATATTTATTTCATGTCTTATACATAAATACATTTTCCCAACATTTTTTCAAGTTATTTGATTGGAGTTATTGCTTCCATTCACCTAAGCAATAAAGGTTGTTTCAAGTCACGCTCCAGTTGTAAGTTTATGCAAAGTCTTTCATACTCTTTATCTTCCCAATGACTTTACAAGTTGATAAACATTCATGGTACAAAATACATAACCAGCAGCAAGCATTCGAGATAGTAAAACGGAATTGCACTGGCAACCATTTTGATTCCCAGCATATATAACTTTTAATAATCACCACAAAACATGGTGAACACACGTATTCGAAAAAAAAAGGTGAAATTTATCGAGTGGCTAGAAAAAAGAAAATCATAATTATGACACTGCATCAACAACCACACTAATTAATCTTGACAGGAATGTTTGGTTCTGTTCCTTCAGAGATCATGATACAGTAGGAATGTTTTCATACAGTTTTAGACTAGTATGTTCCACACTTAATTGCAAGTGTACCTTACAAATCTGATGATAATATTCTGTAATATATTTTGAAAAGTCATCGGTGTCTTTCAGGTAGCTCTGTAATTCAATTCATCCAAGAATTATCGCTGTCTGCATGGTCATGGAATTTTGTCACTTCTTGTAATCAATGTGAACTGTAAAGTTTCCGCCACAAGAAATAATTTGATTTAAATGGTGTTTACTAAATGCTTGCAATTTCGAATTTTTACTTCCACATGTAGGTGTATATGACTATGTATGGTCAGTTTTATAAATGTACATGTAGGTAGAGGGAAGAGAAGTGCCTGGAGTTAACAACTGCCTTTCTCCTGATACCCGACAAACCACAGCCACAGTCAATCTAGCAAGAGCGGGATTTGAGCCTGTGGCCTCACTGCTTGAACTACCATTATTTATTTATTTATTTATTTGACTGGTGTTTTACGCTGTACTCAAGAATATTTCACTTACAAGACGACGACCAGCATTATGGTGGGAGGAAACCCCGTGAAAACCCACGACCATCCGCAGGTTGCTGGCAGACCTTCCCACATAGGGGGTTGAACTACCATGGCAGGAACATTAGCCAAATGAGTAAGATTAAGGCTGCTACAAGAAATGAAAGGGACAGGTTTAGATAACCTTAAAGTGGGCATTCCTTGCACTTAAAATTTGGGTGGATGCATTTAATTTAACATATTAAATGGTCATTACACGGGAAAACTTGGTTAATCTTGCATTCACTGTCCAAGTTTGTGAAGTGAAATGAAATTTTGTATCTTTCATTTCATAAACAAGAAGATGTCCAGCTTTTTGAATAGCTGATCTGAGATCTTTATTTCGGGCACATCTTTTCTCCATTATGGAAGAAGTGTATTTTAAATCCCTCGGGACAGCATCTTAAACAAAAAGGTCCTGTTTACTCTCTCATGGTTAATATATGCCTCAATATAGAGCTTACATCATGAAAACACAATTAAGCTTATATATAAGTCTGAGAAAACAATGCTATGCTATTCCCTGAAGCAGACATATCTGGACACCTGCTTCCCAAAACAAGTCATCACATAAAAATACATTTGTGAGACAAGAAATCTCATACTCTGCCTTTTATATACAGCAACTTTCCCAATTTACAACAAAGATGCCACCAATGTGAGAGGGGCAAAATGTTGTAATAAAATAATCTGTCACTTTGTTGAACAAATGTTGAGCAGTCTACCCCATATACATGTATACATAGCTTTAGCTATCAGTGCATTAGCCCTCATGTCTGTTCTAGTTACCCTAAAGCTGGCTTCTAAATTAACTGTTTTATATGTTACAATGTATTAACTGTTTCAAGGAATTAAAATGAATGATGTTTTGAGAGGGATTTGTATTCTTTAATACTGAAAGGCGTTTCTTGATGCTTTAAATTGAATTCACTGTAAATGCATTTACTACAAAACAGAAAGAAAACAACACATGGCCCCCCCAAAAAAACAGGTTGTAACATACTTGTACATGTAGAACAGCTTGCATATACCAAACCATGAATGATCTGACTGATGGATTAGTTGGTTGTTGTTGCTATACATACAATATCAAGAAAATAACAAAATATATTTTCTGAAGCAATCTAAATTAGCGGCTTAATAATACCCTACAATTTGCATGTATCTTCACTGTTCAGTTATGTAATGTCAATGTATATAACCTGTATATAACAGATATGTGGTATGTACCATACTATAAAGGAGGATATGTATTCTCTGTGCCTTTTCACCGATACATATATTGTACCATATATTGTGTACAAATATAATCTCTCACAGATATATCACATGCTAAGTAGATGTACATGTGTATATATATATATATATATATATATATATATATATATATATATATAATACACGTATGTGGTACACTATATAGGTGTATAATCTGTAACAGCTTTTTGTTTATTTACTTTTTGTTGATTATTGTTTGACGCCATACTCAAGAATGTTTCACGTGTACAAGGGAGGTCAGTATTATATGGGCAAAGGAGCTAGGCAGATGTTCCCAGGCAAGGTACTGAGAAACTCTCCCACATGGGACATAAAAAAGCTACCAATACCCAAGATTAATCTAGTTTAACCAAACAAGTAATTTTCAGTTTTGGCTGGATAAAATTTAAGGGTGGAGAAAACTCTGATTGTCAAGAGTACGTGACCGCTGCTCTTTGTTTGTACTTGACAACAAGCCACCACTGAACTAGTAAGAGACTGACATACTAGCTGAATGAGCCAGCAAGACTCCTCAAAGCTACTAAGTAGGAAGGTCTGCCAGCAACCTGCGGATGGTCATGGGTTTCCCCTGGCTCTGCCCGTTTTTCTCCCACCATAATGCTTGCTGCCATCGTTAAAGTGAAATATTCTTCAGTAGGACGTGAAAAAACACCAATGGAATCATAAAGTAATTAGACCTGCGTCACACCTGGTAATGTGTACCTACATGTAGTCTACTTGTAATCAAAGAAGCATAAAGATCAAAGAAGTGATGGTTTCCTGACAGTGTGTTAAAAAATAAAAAAGTAAAACATAAACTAATTTTGTAACAATATGTTAATGAGGGCCTGCATCTCCAAACTTGGAATGTACGTTGATGAAATACCCTATGGTCATAATCCCGATTAACAAAGCAAGAACCGAAATTTACATACAATAAATCAGCTTAATTACGCCAAAGCAATATGAATCTTCCGCTAATATAATCCCAATGTTGAAATTGACAAATTATTCAATAATAATGATAATGATAATGACTAAACATGAGCAATATCAGGCACATTTTATGTGCTCCACAATAGTGAAGGAAAGCAGTTCATTCACACATTCAGTTAACTGTGCATGCCATAATATCAGCATTCACAGGTACAAACTCTATGTGCGCATAGGTGCCCTACAGGTACGTCTCCTAGGAAATGTTTGCATAGGATCACATAACAAATATAGCCAAATGTACCAGCACTATTAAGTGTCAATTACTACCTACACGTATACTTTCAACTCCATGATCTGTAAGCTAGCCTGGTTTTCATCAGCATGTCTTCACTATGTATATTCTGATATTGCAGACAATCCTTTGACGAAAGAATGCAAGTGACAAACAGATAAAATTGAACTACCTTTTGAAGTTCTAATACTATATACTGCATGCATGTCTGTGCAAAATGACTACAAAAATGAAGTTTTCATTGTACAGGGATGAGAAATGAAATCAAGTCCGTGTGTGAATGTATCTGAAATTATCCCATCTCTTCATATGAGAATTGCTATAATGGTATAAAAATACAAAATAAAGCAAATGATGGTAACTAACAGCAATCCTGTGTAAATAATGATGTTTTGGTAAGTAAATTTGTATATAAAAGGACAAATGAAAAGTCATGGGTCAAACTCGTTTGCATATTTGGCAGGAATACCCAAGTTTTAATTCATATCATCTAATGTGATAAGTTAAAACAAAATTCACATTTGAGATTTGTTTAAAGTTAATTTATCATTTGTTTTATAGAAGTTCTGTCTTCAAATTAATTGCAGTTTGTTTTTTCTTGTAAAAACACTGAATTTACAGCTGTACAGCTGCAGAGGAAGAGACAAATTCCTTCTTATAATGACATACATTTACATTTAGCAAAAATATCAGTGATCCTGAGTCAAGCAACTGTTAGAGTTTGATTCTGACTCAAGATTTCCCAAACTAGTATCAGTTTTCTCATAATGTGCCTTGAAGCATGACTATTTTCACAAAACAAAAAAAAACCCTTTTTATGTACATGTAAATGAAGGCACATTGGATAATGATGATGGCAGTGAAGTAAAATTCAGAATTATCACAACTGAGGAGACCAAACTGAAGTTCAGTGAAATTATTACAGTCTACTCAGTAAGCATGTACATATAATCAACACAAAAATAAAAAGAGATGTGGGGCAGAGAGGTATATATGAGAAAGCACAGACAGAGGTATGGAAAAAAAATAAAGTCTTTCTGATACCGGTACAAGAGAAAAGTGGCCAAGGTAGAACCTCGGAAATGGATGAGCAAACATCAACTACTGTAAAGTAAAATATCAAAGAAAAGCATATATCTAACTTGAGAAAAGGTTAGTATTATATGATCACCAAAATTACTTGAGGAAAATGATTCTTGAGCAAACATAACATGCACAAATTCCACACTGACTTGTGAAAAAGAAAGGAAATTGTGCTTTTGTAAAACATTCTAAATCAAAGGTTAAACGCTAAACATTTCAGACCATAATGTTTGGCAATGATATCATTGTTTTTAAAATTACAAAGTTGACTTTGAAAAAGTAAAAAAAACCATTCTACCCTTGAGAATGGTCAATATATGACATGAATCAAATTCCATGTAACCATGACGGATACGATCCTAGGTGAATGACTTTATAATTCACACACATAGACACAATGTTCAAAGATGTCAGCTACAGTGTAGTTCAACTGTGCCACTGATGTCAGCTACAGTGTAGTTCAACTGAGCCATTGATGTCCGCTACAGTGTAGTTCAACTGTGCCATTGATGTCAGCTACAGTGTGGTTCAACTGTGCCATTGATGTCAGCTACAGTGTAGTTCAACTGTGCCACTGATGTCAGCTACAGTGTAGTTCAACTGTGCCACTGATGTCAGCTACAGTGTAGTTCAACTGTGCCATTGATGTCAGCTACAGTGTAGTTCAACTGAGCCATTGATGTCCGCTACAGTGTAGTTCAACTGTGCCATTGATGTCAGCTACAGTGTAGTTCAACTGTGCCATTGATGTCAGCTACAGTGTAGTTCAATTGTGTCATTGATGTCAGCTACAGTGTAATTCAACTGTGCCATTAATTCTCAGTTATAAGCACATTCCTTAAGGATGCCTAATCTACAGAACAATCTCTGACTGAAAACTGCTACATAACTCACAGGTTATTACCCCTGGGCAAAATCTGTTACATATCTGTCTTAACATAACACTTGTTCAGTGTTTTAATGCATACGATTAGCAATAATTTCCTAAATAAGTGCCTATCAAACTCTGACTCTGGTCAAAAATGGCTTTGCACAATTGGTCCCTTAGGTCCCTGATAGTACCAAAAAATTGTTCCTAGTGATATGTTTTTATAAAATTACTTTTGGATTAGAGACTTATGTACTTATATCGTGCCAACAGTTTTCAGTTCTACTTGGGAATAATTACATGATGTATGAATGCATGACTCAGAAATGTAGAAAGACAAAATTCAGATTATGATAAAAGATTCATCTCAAAGGATACTCACTCAGAAAACATGACACATACATGTATATGACATGTATGTAGCTTACAGGGTCTCTGTTTTGAAAATCTAAGCCCTCTAAATACAGAAACATTAAAGTATAGCCTAATATTGTTGCAATTTTTTTACCGGTAGTTCTGGAGAACATGTGCACATATCCGCTAATAAGTATCACAGTTTATACCCTGTACACATAATATCACCCAATATACCAGCAGGTACATAAGATATTAAGCAAAATATTCACAATTAAAAGACATGCAAACTTGGTTGAGTATATACACATATCACATTTTATAGTTTGCACTTTATGGAATAACAGCAGATTTATTATGGAATGATACATGCTTATATAACAATTAAAATTAAAATATTATTTACAAAGTTCAGCCACAGGCCTTATAATACATTTATATAAATGTTAAAGAAAAGATTAAATATCAGTAGGCAGATCAGCAGGTTTGCAACAGCAACCAATCCTTTCCTTTCAGACAACTGGTGAATAAGGTATACCAAATGATCCTCTCACTCATGATGATTGGTCAAGTAAATACATACATATGCATATATCTAGATACCCACATTATTGGTTATGAAGAATGTTTTGTTTCAGCCATTTGATTGGTCAGCATTATCGGACAAATATCCTGCATTGATGTTCTGAAAAATAAGAATCGAAGATTAAGTGAAATCATTTTTACTGTGAAAATTTTGTTGTTCATTAACATAGTACTGGATACTGGTATGAAACCATTTATCTATATACTAGTATTTGATTGGTTTTTGATGCACTTCCGTACCATTAAAGCTGAGGAATAAATATATATCTACTATGGGTGACTAACCACATGGTGACAGAATCCTCAGGCTGAAAAACACGTTTTCTGGCACCACACCCAGCCACAATGTACTCACTCCCAAAGCACTAATCAGACATAACACTACACCCAGCCACAGTGTACTCACTCCCAAAGCACTAATCAGACATAACACTACACCCAGCCACAGTGTACTCACAAAGACTTATCAGACGTGACACCACACCCAGCCACAATGTACTCACTCCCAAAGCACTAATCAGACATAACACCACCACCCAGCCACAATGTACTCACTCCCAAAGCACTAATCAGACATAACACTACACCCAGCCACAATGTACTCACTCCCAAAGCACTAATCAGACATAACACTACACCCAGCCACAGTGTACTCACAAAGACTTATCAGACGTGACATCACACCCAGCCACAATGTACTCACTCCCAAAGCACTAATCAGACATAACACCACACCCAGCCACAATGTACTCACTCCCAAAGCACTAATCAGACATAACACCACCACCCAGCCACAATGTACTCACTCCCAAAGCACTAATCAGACATAACACCACACCCAGCCACAGTGTACTCACTCCCAAAGCACTAATCAGACATAACACCACACCCAGCCACAATGTACTCACTCCCAAAGCACTAATCAGACATAACACCACACCCAGCCACAATGTACTCACTCCCAAAGCACTAATCAGACATGACACCACACCCAGCCACAATGTACTCACTCCCAAAGCACTAATCAGACATAACACCACACCCAGCCACAATGTACTCACTCCCAAAGCACTAATCAGACATAACACCACACCCAGCCACAATGTACTCACTCCCAAAGCACTAATCAGACATAACACTACACCCAGCCACAGTGTACTCACAAAGACTTATCAGACGTGACATCACACCCAGCCACAATGTACTCACTCCCAAAGCACTAATCAGACATAACACTACACCCAGCCACAGTGTACTCACAAAGACTTATCAGACGTGACATCACACCCAGCCACAATGTACTCACTCCCAAAGCACTAATCAGACATAACACCACACCCAGCCACAATGTACTCACTCCCAAAGCACTAATCAGACATAACACCACACCCAGCCACAATGTACTCACTCCCAAAGCACTAATCAGACATAACACTACACCCAGCCACAGTGTACTCACAAAGACTTATCAGACGTGACATCACACCCAGCCACAATGTACTCACTCCCAAAGCACTAATCAGACATAACACTACACCCAGCCACAGTGTACTCACAAAGACTTATCAGACGTGACATCACACCCAGCCACAATGTACTCACTCCCAAAGCACTAATCAGACATAACACTACACCCAGCCACAGTGTACTCACTCCCAAAGCACTAATCAGACATGACACCACACCCAGCCACAATGTACTCACTCCCAAAGCACTAATCAGACATAACACCACCACCCAGCCACAATGTACTCACAAAGACTTATCAGACGTGACATCACACCCAGCCACAATGTACTCACTCCCAAAGCACTAATCAGATATACCACTACACCCAGCCACAGTGTACTCACAAAGACTTATCAGACGTGACATCACACCCAGCCACAATGTACTCACTCCCAAAGCACTAATCAGACATAACACTACACCCAGCCACAGTGTACTCACAAAGACTTATCAGACATAACATCACACCCAGACACAGTGTACTCACTCCCAAAGCACTAATCAGACATAACACTACACCCAGCCACAGTGTACTCACAAAGACCTATCAGATGTGACACCACACCCAGCCACAGTGTATTCACAAAGACCTATCAGACGTGACATCACACCCGGCCACAGTGTATTCACAAAGACTTATCAGACATGACACCACACCCGGCCACAGTGTATTCAAAAACGCAACACTACACCCAGCCACAGTGTAGTACTCAAAAACACCTATCAGACACGAGACCACACCCAGCCACAGTGTACTCACAAAGACCTATCAGACGTGACACCACACCCGGCCACAGTGTACTCACAAAAACCTATCAGATGTGACACCACACCCGGCCACAGTGTATTCAAAAATGCGACACTACACCCAGCCACTGTGTACTCACAAAGACCTATCATACCTATCAGACATGACATCACATCCAGGCACGATGTACTCAAAAACACCTACCAGACACACTACCACACCCAGCCATGATATACTCAAAACACCTATCAGACATGACACAACACCCAGCCACAGTGTACTCAAAAACACCTATCAGACATGACAAAACACCAAGCCATAGTGTACTCAAAACACCTATCAGACATGACACCACAGCCAGTGTACTCACACCAAAACCACCAATCAGACATGAGGTACCACAGAGTACTCAAAAACGTGACACCACACCCGGCTACAGTGTACTCAACAAAAACACCTATCAGACACGACACCACACCTGGCCACAGTGTACTCAAAAGCACCTTTCAGACATGACACCACAGCCACAGTGTATGCTCACCAAAACCACCAATCTGACGAAACCACACATAGCCACAGAGTACTCAAAAACGTGACACCACACCCGGCTACAGTGTACTCAAAAACACCTATCAGACACGACACCACACCCAGCCACACTGTACTCGAAAACATGACACCACAACCAGCTGCAGTGCACCCACAAACACCTATAAGACATGACACCACACCCGGCCACAGTGTACTCACCGTCACCTATCAGACATGACATCACGCCCAGGCATGATGTACTCAAAAACACCTATCAGACATGACAGCACACCAAACCATAGTGCACTCAAAAACACCTATCAGACACAACACCACACCCAGCCATGATGCACTCAAAAGCACCTATCAAACACAACACCACACCCAGCCACAGTGTACTCAAAAACACCTATGAGACATGAAACCACACCCGGCCACAGTGCACTCTTTAATCACTTATCAGACACGACACCACATCCAGCCATAATGTACTCACACTAAACAACACCTACATGTATCAGATGTAACACCACATCCAGCAACAGTGTACTCACACCAACACACCTATCAGATGGGACACCACACCCAGCAACAGAGTACACACACCAAAACACCTATCAAATGGGACACCACACCCAGCAACAGAGTACTCACACCAAAACACCTATCAGATGGGACACCACACCTAGCGACAGAGTACTCACACCAAAACACCTATCAGATGGCACACCACACCTAGCGACAGAGTACTCACACCAAAACAACTACCAGATGTGACACCACATCCAGCCAGTGTACACACACCAAAACACCTATCAGATGGGACATCACACCCAGCAACAGAGTATTCACACCAAAACACCTATCAGATGAGACACCACACTCAGCCAGTGTACACACACCAAAACACCTATCAGATGGGACACCACACCTAGCGACAGAGTACTCACACCAAAACAACTACCAGATGTGACACCACATCCAGCCAGTGTACACACACCAAAACACCTATCAGATGGGACATCACACCCAGCAACAGAGTATTCACACCAAAACACCTATCTGATGTGACACCACACTCAGCCAGTGTACACACACCAAAACACCTATCAGATGGGACACCACACCTAGTGACAGAGTACTCACACCAAAACACATACCAGATGTGACACCACATCCAGCCAGTGTACACACACCAAAACACCTATCAGATGGGACATCATACCCAGCAACAGAGTACTCACACCAAAACACCTATCAGACGGCACACCACACCCGGCCAGTGTGCACACACCAAAACACCTATCAGATGGGACACCACACCCAGTGACAGAGTACTCACACCAAAACACATATCAGATGTGACACCACACCCAGCCAGTGTACACACACCAAAACACCTATCAGAAGTGTGACACCACACCCACCGACAGAGTGCTCACACCAAAACGCATATCCGATAAGACACCACACCCAGCGACAGAGTACTCACACCAAAACACATATCTGATGTGACACCACACCCAGCCAGTGTACACACACCAAAACACCTATCAGATGGGACATCACACCCAGCGACAGAGTACTCACACCAAAATTCATATCTGATGTGACACCACACCCAGCCAGTGTACTCACACCAAAACACCTATCAGATGGGACACCACACCCAGCGACAGAGTACTCACACCAAAACACATATCAGATGTGACACCACACCCAGCCAGTGTACACACACCAAAACGCCTATCCGATAAGACACCACACCCAGCGACAGAGTACTCACACCAAAACACATATCTGATGTGACACCAAACCCAGCCTCAGTGACTGCTTTGACTTACCTGTTGTTGTTGGATATTGTTATGAATACTAATTATGCTAATAACTGGGACTTCATCGTCATTGCTATAAGAGGTGGAAGGCGTTGGTTCATTTGTGTTTGGTGTATGGGGCGCTGTATCAGCCTGCTGTACTTGAACTGGCTCCCAACTTGGCGATGGGTCATTCTGCATTTGGATTTGCAAATTATGGTACGCCATCACATCTACAACAAAAGGTTTCTTTAATAGCAAGATATGTTTTACCTGAAATTAACACAAAGGGGGAAGGTGGGAATGAATTATCACAGCAAACCTTGGCAAGAGCCATACCCTAAAGTTGGGCTGTTAACGTGATTTTTAAAATATTTTTTCTCTTAATTTTATGTTTTTTAAATTGCCCATCTTTTTCGTTAAGCTTCATAAAAAGAATCCTTTCCCTACCAACCCAATCTACTCTTTCTGACAGATTAGGGCATTTAAGGAATGATGGCAATGCAAATGAGATACTCACCTGATGACATAAAACAAATGAATCTATAATCAAGTTTGTGGTAAGTTCTTCAAACAAGGATGAAGATTAAACAAAACAAATTTGAAAGGAAAGTCCTGACACAATAACTGAAACAAAACAATGAAATAAAAAAAATTTAGAAACTCAAAAAAAAAAAATAAAAAAATAACCCACAGCAAAACAAAACATTATATGTAGAAAATCTGACTCACTTGCTCCTAATGTGCTTGCATACACTGCTGGTGTTCCGTTGAGTTGTTCTCCTTGTTGTTGTTGTCTTCTTTTCCTCAAAAGTCTGATGATACAAATGATGGTGATAAGCACTGTGGAGGCCAGGATGGCAATTGTGACTGCTGCCACAGAGTCCGCCAAAGTGAATGCGTCTCTGGACACAGTAGGCACCCGAGTATCCCCTGGGTCTTCTGTTGCATCAGTCCCATTGGCTAAAGGAAGGTTTGTCCTTGTTTCAATATCAACCACCATTGTGCATGTTTTATGGCTTAGCAACAGTCTCCATCTTGGTCCGTCACCTTGACAACGGATTCCCCCACTAGTGATAAAACACTAGTTGGCAGAAATAATAATAAAAAAAAAAAAACAGATGACTTTTATGACTAGACCGACAGGGAAATAGCTTTTTGGTAAAACATCCCCATGTGTTTTTGTACATTTATAAACGTCGTCTGTTCCTATGATTTGAAGATTGTGATGTTTTTTACCCAACTTTCTTCATTATCACAGACAGAATTACCAGCTGGTTCAGGTGTGTTTGTTATTTTACCAAGTCAGGTACTCGTAGCTTTATTTACCAGTAAAAGTTTTTCGACCATGAAACTTTGCACAGTCCAAGTGACCAGCTAAGATGATGATCACACTGAAAAGAGTTATAGAAATCCTCAAGTAGAGCCGGACAAGTTCATCTGACATCACAAGAATTAAGGTATCACTAGAAAGGCAGTAGACAGCTTCTTGATGTTATTTTCATTTCACAACAAGTCTGATCATTTTCCACTGCCTGATACTTATTGCTATATTGTTTACAACAATGCTCCTTTGTTCATTGGTGCCATATGGTAAATTTGCATATTGTAAAGGCCAATCAAAATGGAAGGAATGATAGCTTGCAGACTAATCAGACAATGGTTATTCATGGAGGGGTGGGAGCCTTGTAACATGTGACTGACAGGTGACCGCTAATTAGTTCAAGTTGCTTTCCTCTTTTTCCATAAATCTCTAATGACCCTGTTAAAATAGAGGGAAAAGCAGTGTTATGTCCACACATACGTTGATGAGCCCCCTTCCCCCTCCCCCTTCTTTAGCCAAGAGGGCTTAAGCGTTTTGCTGAAAGTTTCCTAGAACTGTAACAACAAAGTCATGTACATAAACATATGTGAGTCCAGCTACTGCTGGATTGGCTGCAGTCAGGAGGTTTGTGAGTTGTATGTACCAGCTGATCGAAGGTATCTACTCCCCCCCCCTCCCACACACACAAATTAGGGGCCTGTCATGCAAAGCAGTCAAATACTATATTCTGACTGCATGGAAGCCTCCAGCACTTTGTGTTGTCTGGGTTTATCGTCATGATTTTAGTCAAACCACGCAAATTTGGTGTGTATATAACCGTGACCTAATACATGTGCCTAAATAGCCATACTGTGCACCTACAGAGCTTAATTCTCTTAATACCTCACCAAATCAGCCGTCTGTGATTCTCATTTGGCTTATATTTTCTGATCAATAGCCAAGACTAATTTCTTCAATTTTTAAACCCCGATATTTTGCTGATTAAGTGTTACGTGTTTAATTCTAAATATACTCTGTACGCCTACAAGTACAATTAGAGTTAAACGAAAGGTTGACATTGTCAGGTAGACCTATGTAGTTGTATATATAACTTTAAATTTAGAACCAATATCATATCAAGTTTCTTCTAAGTGTGGAAGCGTGTTGACACAGTCACGTAATCCGATCGGAGACAAACTTCGCCAATTACCTGTAGATTTCCTACCTGTTTATAACTGTAGACATCTTGTCTTCGCAGGTGAAACGGACCTCTGTACCCAACGCCCCCTGGCGGACAATCACCGCCGTAAACTGCTACTGATTGTCACCTGTCACTGTGTACTAAGAATAGGCCAACATGTATTGGGGACGGATCATATAATCGCCCGGCGCTTACAGGACCTTTGTTGTATGTAACCGAAACCTCCAAACCGGCAGAAGATTTGTACATGCGCTCAGTGCTCGCATCTTTTATGCTAAGAATACAGCCTATCTGGGATTCCCTCAAAGGCCGAAGTGAAATTCTGCTGGGGAATCCCGTTTTGAGTCGAAACTCCGAAAGGCACATAACGTGGTTATTGACCCAGCAAATCTCAGGATGCCGAAAACCAATTGAAGTGAAGTGAATCATATATAGGCTTATATATGAGACCTGACCATATGGGGTGCTAAAGAGCGTTGTGTTTTTCGGCATGCAGTATAGAAACTGCAACCAGCGTCGGTAGTCTTTGTGCTCAGAAGTGCGGTACATGGCGTGTGGTTTCTCACCGGTTGAGGGCTCGTCCTACCAGGCAGCGCACACAGCCAACTCACCGTAGTTGGCGCTCGAATAGGGTAGCTTTGTTTGCGGAATTTACCTGTCAGAAATGATGTAGAGCAATTTGTTTTCGTAGGCATAACCCACTATTGCAATTAAAAAAAACAAAAACAATTTAGCTGAAACTTTTGTTGTTTGTTGAAGTAGAATTATGTGTAAATTTGTAAATTAATTCTATGATTTAATTTTATTTTTTTTACATTTAATATTATGCAGTTATGATCTTTTCATGGGATTAAGAGCTTTACAGATCATTATTATCTATCTATTTATGCTTTCAATTTACACTGAATTTGTCTACAAACATTGTAACTGGGTTTATCATCTGAAACACCAACTAATAATGATGGAGATCAATGATGAATGGCTGCGCATATGCATATACAATAACTGAAACAATATTGTAGATTATCTACATGTACATGTATGTAATGTACAACTATCTACTTGTAATCATAAAAAGCACATTAGTGTGACTTTATAACATCCCTTGTTTTAAGGACAGCTATGACCATTTAACAGACTTTTCTGAACTCTTACTTAAGAACTTGCATTTGATCTTTTACATAATACTGTTGCATATTGGAAAACCTCAGATGCTTCTCCATTTAGACATTAAATAGCTAGATCTGTTTGTGAATTCATGTCATCACAGTTGATCTTCACAAGAATGGAATGAGGTGTAATGTAGGAGTGGTGTAACCAAACATCAGGCGTGTGTCAACTGTTCCTTTTGGGGCAGAAAACGGCAATTTTGTTTGGTGGTGGAGGGGGCTGGTGTAGGGGTGTTGTTACTTATGAAAATCATGGTTCCTAGCAGTTTAAGAATAGATTCTAGTCACTGCCTCTTTCTGCGTCTTGTTATTATGGCTAAAATTTGATTTCAACTTTTTGCTGTGCCATACTCAAGAATTTTTCACTTCTGCATTGGCACTTGTGGTCTCCGATCAGCGAAGGACACTGGCATAGCCAAGACAACCTGTGGCAACTGAAAAACTTCAGGACATTTGTTTGTACCAAGATTTGAACCAGCAACCTCATTTGTAGGAAAGAGGAAAGGGTTAAGAAATTTGCAACAAAGGCATGTGATAGTGTATCCATGACAAAATAATTTCTGTATGGAACACTTGTAGACTAATAGTTACCAGAAGTGTACACATTGTACTGAAAGACAGGTAGTTCCCAGAAGTGTACGCATTGTACTGATAAACTGGTAGTTACCAGAAGTGTACACATTGTACTGATAGACTGATAGTTACCAGAAGTGTACACATTGTACTGATAAACTGGTGGTTACCAGAAGTGTACACATTGTACTGATAGACTGATAGTTACCAGAAGTGTACATATTGTACCGATGGACTGATAGTTACCAAAAGTGTACACATTGTACATACCTCTCATTAATGCTTTTAAGCTGAAAGCAAAGGATTGCATGAATTACTTGTTAATGTGCATTTATTTTGCAGTACAACTTAAAGTATGTATATAGACATGCATTTTTTTTAAAATGTATTTGTTTGATTGGAGTTTCATGAGGTGTATCAGTGTATACTAGGGCTTGCCCGAGCCAATGTGGTCACTGTCTGAAATCCAGTTCTTGCTGATCATGATGCAGTTTGAAGTCAGGTACCTTTGCGGAGAGTTAAGGATTACCCTGGTCCCTAATTCTTCTAAAATTTGGGACAGATATTAGTAGTGTTGAAAGTAGTATGTTACATTTCTTTACCAGCCTTTTGGAAAAGTAAAGTTATTTATTTATTTATTTATTTGATTGGTGTTTTACGCCGTACTCAAGAATATTTCACTTATACGACGGCGGCCAGCATTATGGTGGGAGGAAACCGGGCTGAGCCCGGGGGAAACCCACGACCATCCGCAGGTTGCTGGCAGACCTTCCCACGTACGGCCGGAGAGGAAGCCAGCTTGAGCTGGACTTGAACTCACAGCGACCGCATTGGTGAGAGACTCCTGGGTCATTGCGCTGCGCTAGCGTGCTAACCGACTGAGCCACGGAGGCCCCTTGGAAAAGTAAAGATATGAGTATGCTTTTCATTAGATGGTCTAATCATGTGAGAAAAAAGAAACTCAACATTCTTGCTAGAATTATATATATACATGTATGTATATATATATATATATATATTCGCTAATATGAGCAGACCAGGTGTCTCGAATTTTAGAAGAATTACTGCAATTTAAAATTGATAATTACAGGTTTATTTAGAAAACACGAATACAACACAATAGTTAAATTTCCTCTCCTCGCAGGGCAGTCTCATCAAGGAATTGTGTTGTATTTTTATCTCACATGGTGTTTTATGTCTATTGTAATATTTTGAAAGTCTGATTTGCGTTGTAAACCATCATTTTATCAGTGACCAACAGTCTTTAATACTGCACATTGAGTCTGTTACCATAGATGCATTTAACTCCACATGATGTTATGTTTATCAGGCTTGTGATGGCGGGTGGTGAGGAAGCCAAATGCACAAAAATGATCAACCCAGGCGGAATTATCTCCCCTTCATGTGCATGTGACGGCCAAACAGAAGAAGCCATAAGACTTACTGAGGTTTTATAACTGAAAATGTGTTGTGTTGCTGGTATTTTTTAAGTACAAACGTTAAAAATCTCAAACCAGGCAAACGTGTATCACATTTTCTTTGGAAGTGCAGTTTTGAAATGATGAGCTTTGTTATCTCCCCATTAAGTGCGCAGGGTTCTCTGACACGTAGAGATAGCTAGTCCTTCCTTATCCACATTCCTACGTGCCTATCCCGTCACTATCCATGTACTGCCGTTTTCATTTTCATTTTCCTGCTCAAACGATTTTTCTATTAAATCTAAAAGGGAACAATTTTGTGATAAAACATAGCTAGTATACTATAACATCAATGCTTTAAATAAGCCTGTACTAGTAGAATGCTGCTAGTGAAACGCTGTTTGTACAATGCTGTGACTTACCAGAATTGAAAACAGACTTCCACTTAATCAAAATTGACCTGAACTAACATAGTCTGGCACACCAGGTAGTTTCATACATCCAAATCATCTGAAGTACTAGTATATATAATGCGATGAAAATTAACAATTAGGTCAATTGTTTTTCTTTTTTAAAAAAACAAAAAAATTCCACTGGACAGAGAGGACACTATTATGGTATGGAGCAAACATTGGAGGATAGGCAGGAAACAACACACACACAGCTTTCCTGTATGCAGTATTTGCCTGAAATAGTCATAGGAAACATTTTGGGACTGATAGGAAACATTTCAGGACTGATGGGAAACATTTCAAAACTGATGGGAAACATTTCCGGACTGATGGGAAACATTTCAAGACTGAGAGGAAACATAAGGATACAGCAAATTAATTGAAAACGTTCAGTGTTTATGATATCATTTTTGTGAAACCACCAATGGAAGCAACCAGGACATAGGGAAAAATCAGGACAAACAGAAAACCAAACAGGAGAGAGAGAGAGAGAGAGATAAACTATACACCAATACAAATAGTTCTTTCATTCTGTTTAATTTTATTTTATAAAAAATCACTGAAAAATAAACTGAATGGACGATCAGAATGAAGGACAATATACACATGTCTTTCAGAACCAAACTGTCTTCAAGACAGCAAAACTACTAAATTCAGACTTCTTGGTCAATTAAATTTAGATTTACATATCTTATACATAATTCTTTGCATTATTAAATTATACACATTGTTATCAGACAAAAAAATAGCACAATATGATGTAGAAGATACATACACAAACAAAACCCCAAGAAATTTTTGAAGGGAAAATACTGGAAGCAATTACATATGTAATCACATTCATGACGCTGAATAAAGGAGATTTATTGTCGTCATATAAGGGAATGGCTAAGTACAACGTTCAACCCTAAGCACTCACTCCCTCACTAAAGGAGATTTGAAAATGAAATGTCAATTTTGTGGATAAGATCTACACAAGCTGCTCCTTCTTGCAGGATTAGTGAGTAGAAGAGTGGTGTGACATCTAGCCCCTCCTCAGACCCCATTCTACCTGATTTATTTATTTATTTTATTGGTGTTTTACTTACATGACAATAGCCATCATTATGATGAGAGGAAACCAGGCAGAGCCCAGGGGAAACTCATGACTATCCGCTGGTTGCCGTCAGGCCTTCCCTCATATAGCTCGAGAGAATGCCAGCATGAGCTTGGCATTGACTTTACAGTGACCGCATTGGTGAGAGGCTCCTGGGTCATTGCGCCTCGCTGGCATGCTAACCACAGTGGCCTCCTATATACCATTGACTATAGAAAGACAAATACACATTTCTGAAAGTAAATTCGACATTCCAGAGAAATGTTTCAAAGAAGGCAATGTCTGTTCAGATCCTGACAGTTTAACACAGAGTTTCAGTTACATGTAAGAGCAATATATACTAGCATACAAGCAAATCATAATCACACTGTATTAATTTCTGATTTTTAGCTTGCTGAGTTGATCAAATAATGAAGACAGCCTTCAATAAGCGGCTTATAAATTGGATTAAATAGTATCAAATCAATATTAAATACAATCAAAAATAATTTGGAATGCATGACAAAATCTACTTGGTTTAAATGAGTTTAAGCAAAGTATTGATGGTATATAGACATAGAGTTCTTGTGCAATAAAGGTGGACAAACATTGCAGACTCAAGATGGAACCTTAACTGTTAAACAATCAACAGCAATTGTGCTTCTCGGTTTATCATTATCTCCAGATGTCCATACAATAATTTCATCATACAATTTACACTTACATATGATTACATGAAATACACGTAATCTTTAGAAGAATCACAATTATCTTAACAAATTGATGATAATGACACTGGCAGACATTTATCAATGGAGGTCATGGGGCATTGCATGCAATTTGTTTTTCTGCTAATTATGTCGCAGCTCAATGTGAAGTGTAGATGTCACACTGGTGTCACAATTTGTGTGACGACCAGGATGGCAACACTTGGTACGCTTGAGGATTATGTCGCAGATCAGTATAAAGTATAGATGTCACACTGGTCTCACAATTGTGTGATGACCAGGATGGCGACACTTGGTACGCTTGAGGATTATGTCGCAGATCAGTATAAAGTGTAGATGTCACATTGGTGTCACAACTGTGTGACGACCAGGGTGGCGACACTTGGTATGCTTGAGGAGCTGGATACATTACTTATCTGGGCGACAGAGTACTGACTGGCTGTCTGTAGTTTATTCAGGTTGTGATACATTGGGTGCGAGGATGAGATTCCTTCCTCTGAATTTTTCAGGGTTTCCTCACTGGCAGAATTGGAGGGAGTCCGGTCATTATCGGGGTGTTTTACTTTCGGAGCAAGTTGAATCAGAGAACTGGAATTGGAATTGAGGTCAAGGTCAGATACAACAAAGCTGCCTTCAGAGAAAGAATCCTCATCTAAACTGGACACAGAGCCCTGATAGTAATCATCGTATGCTTCAAATACTTCCCCTTCCTCTGGGATGTACTCCTCATGTGGTTCGTACCCTTCATCTGGGTCGTCACGCACAATCACCTCAATGCTATGTGAAATTGGAGCACACTGCGCCGCCAGCACACCCGAGCGAGTCGCACCAATGTCAGATTTCACCGTATCAATACTGGCCATACTGCTGCTTTTGGCCCTCGCCTGATTCATCTGATGGAAGAGCAGTGCATCACGATCAACGGTTGGGCCAGCATAGCGTATGTACTCCTCATCATTCTGTGTTGGAGGCGGGGATGCTGGCTCAGCGTTTGCCTCCTTCTCTGGTGACGAAGCTGCCACTACCTCCTCTAATTTCATCACCAACTGTGACTGCGACCATGGCGGGCTAGTGATACCTTTAGCGAACAATTTCTCATTTTTTTGGTCAATGGTGGTCAGAGATTTGTTTGTCTCGTTTATTTGTGCAGCAATGTGATCTCCTTTCTTCTTTCCCACTGTTGACCAGTTACTCGATGTGCCATTGGGTGGGACTGCCCCAAAGCTGCTGTCCATGTCAATCGTTTCCTCTTGCGCACCCCACATGTACTGTAACTCTTTATTCTTCACCTCCTCTGAGAGTCGGTCCTGTAATATGCTTTCCCATTCTTCCACTGGGTTCTTATCAGTTATCCGTTGACGTGGTAATGGACGGATAGATATCTCTGCAGGGTGAGTTGTAGGAGACAAAACGGATTCATCTTTCTTCTCTTTTTTCTTCATTGATACATTTGTTGGTTTCTTTGGTATGGCAGGTTTAGTGACTGTCTTCATTGAATTTGGTAGATCAGGTTTTTGTTGAGTATTTTTCAGTTTTTTGGAATTTCCCGAACTGACTGAGTGCTGCTCCACAGCAGTTGACTGAGATGTGAAACTAAGCGGTTCAAAGTCACTTGTGGTCGTCGTGGATAGACTGTACACACTCCCCCACTCATCATGGCCCCAGTTGTCATGGCACTCAGCAGCCAATCGGAAGCCTTCCAATGGCTTTTCAGTCATAGATGTGGGTGGAGCTGACTTGACATGGCCATTAGTGCCATTCACTTTGGGTTGTCTCCCTTTGATCCTCAAAATAAGGATCCCAATATTTTCTTTGGAGCCATATGCCTGTGCAAGGTCTTGTAATTTCTTTGTCGCAGCAACAGGATCATAAATCCCACGCACCTCTTCCACTGCTTCTTGGTAGCCGATGAAATCCCACAATCCTTTGTTGGCCATTATGATAAACTCATCGTCTGGATGAAGTGCGTAGCTGAAGAAGTGTGGGTTGGGGATGACTTGAGGGTAAAGGTAGGCACACCCAATCATGCGCGTTGTGCAGGAAATCCCATTCACTTTGTCATCCTAGAGACAAAAATAAAATTGTGATGAGTGCAATTTGTTACACTTAGTGTTCGTTACATATCGTTTGCACACCATCCTCATGTAGATGTCAGTAACCTTCCATCTACTACCTCTGCTGAAAGAGCACACAAATCAGATGATTGACATCATCCAGACTGAACAATGGAAATGACTGTGCCACAGTAAGCTATAGCATGTTGCTGTTATAAATTACTGTGACTGCACAGGATGGACACATCTCTGAACCTAGTGGGATGGAGAAAGCCAGGTTTTCATCTAACTGTTGATGGAGAACGAGTTTGAAATATGGAGACTATTTATGAGTTACTTGAGTTAAGCACTAAGCTCATGTTAAGCACTAAGCTCATGTTAAGCACTAAGCTTGACAGCCAGAGTTAGCTCGTGTTCAGGACGAAGCAGGACAGCCAGAGTTAGTTCGTGTTAAGCATCAAGCAGGATAGCCAGAGTCACCAAAGAGGAAAGTCAGAGTTTACCTCAAGTACAAAGCTGGAATGCCAGAGTTAGTTCGTGTTGAGCACCAAGCAGGAAGGCCAGAGTTGGCTCATGTTAAGCACCAAGCAGGAAAGCCAGAGTCAGCTCCTGCTGAGCACCATGCAGGGCAGCCAGAGTTAGCTCCTGCTGAGCACCATGCAGGGCAGCCAGAGTTAGCTCCTGTTGAGCACCATGCAGGGCAGCCAGAGTTAGTTCACCTTAAGCACCAAACAGTAAAGCCAGAGTTAGCTCCTGCTGAGCACTATGCAGGACAGCCATAGTTAGTTCACCTTAAGCACCAAACAGTAAAGCCAGAGTTAGCTCCTGCTGCGCACTATGCAGGACAGCCATAGTTAGTTCACCTTAAGCACCAAACAGTAAAGCCAGAGTTAGCTCCTGCTGAGCACCATGCAAGACAGCCACAGTTAGTTCACCTTAAGCACCAAACAGGAAATCCAGAGTTAGCTCCTGCTGAGCACCATGCAGGACAGCCAGAGTTTGTTCACCTTAAGCACCAAACAGTAAAGCCAGAGTTAGCTCCTGTTGAGCACCATGCAGGACAGCCAGAGTTAGTTCACCTTAAGCACCAAACAGTAAAGCCAGAGTTAGCTCCTGTTGAGCACCATGCAAGACAGCCACAGTTAGTTCACCTTAAGCACCAAACAGTAAAGCAACGGTTAGCTCCTGCTGAGCACCATGCAAGACAGCCACAGTTAGTTCACCTTAAGCACCAAACAGTAAAGCCAGAGTTAGCTCCTGTTGAGCACCATGCAGGACAGCCAGAGTTTGTTCACCTTAAGCACCAAACAGTAAAGCCAGAGTTAGTTCCTGCTGAGCACCATGCAAGACAGCCACAGTTAGTTCACCTTAAGCACCAAACAGTAAAGCCAGAGTTAGCTCCTGCTGAGCACCATGCACGACAGCCACAGTTAGTTCACCTTAAGCACCAAACAGTAAAGCCAGAGTTAGCTCCTGTTGAGCACCATGCAGGACAGCCAGAGTTTGTTCACCTTAAGCACCAAACAGTAAAGCCAGAGTTAGCTCCTGCTGAGCACTATGCAGGGCAGCCAGAGTTTGTTCACCTTAAGCACCAAACAGTAAAGCCAGAGTTAGCTCCTGTTGAGCACCATGCAGGACAGCCAGAGTTAGTTCACCTTAAGCACCAAACAGTAAAGCCAGAGTTAGCTCCTGTTGAGCACCATGCAGGACAGCCAGAGTTTGTTCACCTTAAGCACCAAACAGTAAAGCCAGAGTTAGCTCCTGCTGAGCACCATGCACGACAGCCAGAGTTTGTTCACCTTAAGCACCAAACAGTAAAGCCAGAGTTAGCTCCTGTTGAGTACCATGCAGGACAGCCACAGTTAGTTCACCTTAAGCACCAAATAGTAAAGCCAGAGTTAGCTCCTGTTGAGCACCATGCAGGAAAGCCTGAGTCACTGAAATAATTCAGTCTTAACGGCCACTACAGAATGAACACTGATTGGGTGGCATTGCAGATTTCCTGAGTTCAACCATGCAGTCTTGGTCACTACTGAAAAAAGTGCAATACATAAAATTAAGCTTAGGAAAGGCATACCCTGATCACACCACCTAATCAGTGACTATCCTGTATCCATTTAACTTTCAAAGATAGGTTCATATAGAAAGCAAAATTTAAAATTAAAAGCCTATGTCTAAACATTATAAACTTGGGTGTTGCCACATTTAATGGTCATTCAAAATTTGGCTTATCTTTAAAATTATGATTCTAGGATTTTCACTGCCAAGAAATTTGCACCACAATTCCAAATGCATCTTTGATAACTTTGCTAATACCTCAGTAATAATTCCATCAGAGTTGAGAATTCGTTTACAGTCCTCTCTATCCCGTGACACCATAAATGGGCGCGTCAAACAGTAGCCGTGACCACGGCGACACATCACAAGCTCGCAGTCTCCCACGTTAGCCACGTTGATCAGCAGCTGGTGTGGCTTCTCTCCCTTGATGATATGACAAAGAACAGCAGACGCCCCCAACTTCTGGCCTGTAACCTTTAATTTCCTAAGGAACAATGAAAATTTGCTGAATTTTACTCTGTTGATGGTAATTCATGTTAAATGTTTACAAAATAAATTCAAAGGATACTTTGACAACTTGATGTTGTAGGCCACTGTCTCTACTGTCTGTAGGCCACTGTCTCTACTGTCTGTAGGCCACTGTATCTACTGTCTGTAGGTCACTGTACTGTCTGTAGGCCACTGTCTCTACTGTCTGCAGGCCACTGTCTCTACTGTCTGTAGGCCACTGTCTCTACTGTCTTTCACTTTAGGTTTTGCTGGCATAAGTAGTAATTCACTCAATGTTTTGTAACTCTTAAAGAAAGTGTGGATACTAATGGTCTTGCAAAGCGATATACTATATTCTGTAATGTTTAAAAGCTAACAATGATGCTACAAGTCCCTGTGGTGTGACAATGTTGTCACAAAGAGGTGAAAGTGGTGTGACAAAGAGGTGAAAATGGTATGACAAATAGGTGTCAGTGGTGTGACAAAGACGTGAAAATGGTATGACAAATAGGTGTCAGTGGTGTGAGAAAGACGTGACAGTGGTGTAACAAAGAGGTGAAAATGGTATTGCAATGAGGTGTCAGTGGTGTGACACAGATGTGTCAGTGGTGCGACAAAGACATGACAGTGGTGTGATTGGAGTAACAAGGGTGGTCTGACAAAATTGTTTATGGTGTGACAAAGATGTGACATCTCGCATGTGATAAGAGGTCAGTTGTGTGATAAGAGGTGAGAGTGATGTGACAAAGAGGTGACAGTTGTGTGATAAGAAGTGACAGTGATGTGACAAAGGTGTTAGTCATGTCACAAAGCTGTCACTTACATGTGGAAAAGTTTGTCAGTTATTCGTCTCAGGCCAGTGGTTTACGAAATGCACTCTGATTTTCCTTCAAATCCTTTGTCAAAGTATCTATGAGTATCTATATTCCTGAGAATAATGTTAAACACCAATCAATCAATCAATCAATCAATGAGTGTAAACTAAGTAACTGGTACTCACTTGTGAGCAGTGAGGACAGCATATTTCATGTAGAGTTCCTTCTTCTTACAGTTGGCCAGTTCATGTTGAATGATGCTTGGGAAGTTGTCAAGAAGAATTTGGGCAACTTCTTCATTCCGTCCT
Organism: Liolophura sinensis; assembly: GCF_032854445.1. Classification (NCBI taxonomy): domain Eukaryota; kingdom Metazoa; phylum Mollusca; class Polyplacophora; order Chitonida; family Chitonidae; genus Liolophura; species Liolophura sinensis. The sequence goes on from NC_088303.1 coordinate 36,088,040, forward strand.
CCATCAAACACAGCAAACAATCCGTCTGACTCCGAACGTAGCTGGGCAATGCTCAACACTTTTACGGAGAGCCTGAGGGAGGCAGAAAGAATAACTCTGAATGGCAGATTACCAACACTATCATATAAGCATAAAGAAATCTAATAACGATATACACAGTATGTAAGGGTTTGCATTTGTGGAATATCGCATAAATATAACAATAATAAAAAAAAAACCCAAAAAAACATTGAAATACCCAACTGTTCACATTATAATAGTGTTTTTGGTGGCATTTGTTTCACAAGATTTTACAGAAATCTAAAGTTCTAAAGTATCCTGTAATCCAAAAAAGTTGTCAATGTAATAGATGGATAAGTTTGTATTTCCTTCCTAACTTGATAACTACAATATGTACATTGTCTTTGAATTAAAATCAGTTGAAAAAGTACATTTTTACAGGTCATTTAGGGTCATAAGATATTATACTTGGTGCTAGGATGTCACCCTACCTTCCACATATACCTCAAATCACATTTCTAAGATCAATAACATTCCCAGAATCAAGAAAAACTTCAGTCATGGGGTAAATTTCTGGTCAAATTATTTATTTATTTATTTATTATTTATCAAGCAACTTAGGACTTAGTCATCAGTCAACTTAGTCATCAATTTCAAGTCCTTAGCCAAATTCAGAAGAGGAATATACTCACATTGTGGGTTAGTAGATTGTTATGCAGTGATGAATCTGTGCATCTAAACTTTTTAGAATGAAACATTTTAATTGTAGCTGTGTTTGAATTTTTGATTTAAGTTTTAAGACGTCTGATAAATATGGGCCAGGTTGAGAAGTGGTGTCCTTACTTGTTTCTGTTGCCAGAAGTCTGTGAGAATCCAGCCAACCAGCGCTGTCGCTCTGCCAGACGATCCTCTGCTTCTTTTTGCTGATAGGTCAGATCCCACAATAACCGGTTTGTTCCAGTTGGATCAACCGGCCGCAGCTTCTTGTGCTCTCTGGCAAAATACAAGATTGATTGTATGTCTCTTAACTGTTAATGGGATACTGTTTGAGAAAAAAAAGTGTATTTATTACCCAACTATAAATTGGTTTGAGGCACAAATTCCAGATACAGTTCTCATCTTGAAAGCATTCATTACAAAACGTGAGTTTCACAAGCTTTCCAAGTCTACTACTGAAGAAGTTGATTACCAAAAAATATAATCTGTATGACCCATGGTCACAATTCCAAACTTCCCCTTCCTTTTAAATGAGGGACAACAAAGCTGAGTTAGTGAATAGATGGGTGTGCGTGCCGACATACCTAAGACCTTCGATGTCGTGGGAATCAACCAGGAGTTTGGGGTTGCCTGATACATCCAGTAGGTTGAGTTGTGAAGAATGAAGGTTTGACATGGATACATTCATCAGCTGGTTACAACCAACCTCTAACACCTGTGTCACATAGATACATAGATTAATTAATATATCTAGGTAGTTAATCCTCTGTTTCACAATGACGCTTTTACATGTCACACTCAAGAATACCACTGGAATATCACTGTAAAATTTATTTATTTATTTATTTGATTGGTGTTTTATGCTGTACTCAAGAATATTTCACTTATACGAAGGCGGCCAGCATTATGGTGAGTGGAAACCAGGCACAGCTCGGGGGAAACCCATGATCATCCGCAGGTTGCTGAAAAACCTTCCCACAGCCGGAGAGGAAGCCAGCATGAGCTGGACTTGAACTCACAGCGACCACATTGGTGAGAGACTCCTGGGTCATTACGCTGTGCTAGTGCGCTAACCAACTGAGCCACGGAGGCCCCCACTGTAAAATGTGTTGTCCCAAGAAAGACGTCTATGTGCATGTAAAAACGGAGGATTAAAATAGACATCTGTCTATGTTAATCTCAGGGATCGCTGTGAGTTCAAGACTAGCTCATGCTGGCTTCCTCTCCGGCCGTACGTGGGAAGGTCTGCCAGCAACCTGCAGATAGTTGTGGGTTTCCCCCAGGGCTCTGCCCGGTTTCCACCCACCATAATGCTGGCCGTTGTCGTATAAGTGAAATATTCTTGAGTATGGCGTAAAACACCAATCAAATAAATAAATAAATAAATAAATAAATAAATAAATAAATAATCTCAGGGAAAAACCCATTATTCTGCTGGTTACAATATGAGGACAGAAGAAACATGTATTTCACTTACAAAATGTAAATGGTGATGTACAAATAAAGACAGGCAGGTTAAAAAGTACAATATGCATAATCGTAAATACAGTTTGTCACTTTGTGCAAAACCAATAAGCATCCTCTAAAAAAGAATCTATTAGCCTCTTCATCACATTAACACATTTCAAATCTTTGTTAGTAAAGAAAACAAAGAAACCGTACAAAATCTAAAGTTACACTGCTGATACGATGTATTTTTAGCTGCTGCAACAGATGCAGAAATCTGTCTCTCAGAAAGTTTGTCAAATTTTTGATATCCTACCTATTAACATTAGACATTCACTTAACAAGGAACCTGGGTGAATGGCAAGTGAAACTCAATATTGTGGACTTCTTTAATGAATATTGTAGCTATTCTGATTCTGGACTTGTTTTCTCAAGTCTTGGGTGTATAGATGAGGCTGGGGTGCATGTACACATGTTTACCCTGAGGGACATGGCATTGCCAAAGTCTGGCAGGCTGTGAATCTGGTTTGAGTTAGCACGTAATATGGTCAGCTTGCTGTTCTGCATGAGGCAGGAAGGGAGGTAAGTCAGCTTGTTCCCAGAAATGTTCAGCTCCTGTAACAGCTCCAATTTACTGACATCCCTGTGTGAAAGAGTAAAAGAAGCATCATCAACAACCAAAACATTATTTGTAAATTTAACTGATCACGGGGCATTTGTAATTCAACACAAGTTAATGTGTCTTTATAATACAATTCACAGGAGGGTTATTCTAAGCAAGATTTATCTGAAAGCTTGAAAATTTACAACAAAAGTCCGTCTTTTTGTCTTCTTCAAAGTGTACACAAGAACATAGTTTGGTTATTTGCATACATAAGATTTACAGACTAATGTTTGTGTGATATTTGGCCTGACCTTTCCCTGATCTCTGTGATGTTGTTGTGAGCCAGATGCAGTGTCTTGAGGCGTGGGTAACCACACAACACCTGTACCGCCTCGTCTTCTATCTGGTTACTTGTCAGGTACAGCTCCTGCACTTTGTTGAGGGACTCATTCCCATTCAAGGGAGGCAACTGTTGCAGGTTGTTATGTGACAAGTTCAGGACACGCAGCCTAGGTAAAAGATAACCATCAGCTGTTAGGTGTTTCTTGTCAAAGGCAGAAAAAACTGACCAAGTGTTGTAAGACACATTAAAAACCTACACTGTAGGCTGAGTAATTAAATTAATTACCTTTTCTTGCTGTATTCAAACAAGAGTATTTTTATATGCATTTATTTCTCATACTTTTGGGGATGTCTTCATCACCTTTCTTTTACATATCCTTACAAGTCGTTCTTGTTTTTGAGAATTTCCTTACTTGTTGGCCATGGCGAGGAAGTCTTGTGGAAGCTGTGTCAGTCTGTTGTGATGTAAATACATTTCCTCTATACACAAAGGGTTGATGTTCTCAGGCAACTCTAACAGGTTGTTGTGGTTGGCATGGAAAAACTTCAGCTTTCGGCAGTTCTCAAACATGCTGAAAAAACAAAAAGACCAAAATATTTACTTATTGCTTTATTTATTTACCTGGTTGGTGCTTAGCCCTACTTTTCACATATATTACAGAGATCAGGTTACTGGGTGTAGATGTAAGAAACCAGACAGCCTAGTCAGTAAAACACTGCCCACATCAAATACCGGCAACATTCCTTTAATACATTAAAACATGATACGGTAAAATTTGTTGAAGACTTAGTGTTGTCCTATATACATATATCAAAATGTATGTGTTAATACAAGGAGTTTGTGTCTTTCTCACTTGTCAATCATCCATTCATTGCTTCTTACTTACTCTGGAGGAAAGCGCATCAGTTGATTATGACTTATGTTGAGTTTGACTAGAAAGAAAGAGTCCACAACCCAGTCTGGCAGCTCAAAAATGCTATTACTGACAAACAGAAGAAAAACAATTACCAGCATGATGCAAAACCTGTAAATTATCTGAATAAGTATTTCATGCAATTGCGAATATACAGATCCCGCTCTTATCATTCATTCTGATGTATTCATCCGATTGTTAAACACAACACTCAGCAACTTTTCACTTATACAATGTCTGTCAGGACTATTGTAGGAGATGGGATTACCTGGAGAAAACCGAGGAACTTTTCCACATATCATGTACAGATATACATACCACAAATGGTCTTCAATGAAGGTTAGATTGCCTCACTGCAGCACAAGTATCCCCAACTGCGTATTGTCACTCAGGACCAAAAATCAGTAAGCAGAGTATGCGAATCAACAAAATCTCTGTCCAAGGCTGGCTTTGTGTCCAACCAATAGAAAGGAAACCACTCCCTGATATCTCAACACGTCATCACAGCATGTGATCAAATCATAATATGTGTATGTGGACATGTTATTCTAACCTACAGTTCACATGTTCTTGCACATGTCTGCAGGTTTCAAATGACTCAATAAGGGAAACCTTCAGATTTTTTATCTTGTTCAGACATTGGATCCATCAGCCAAAGGTTCTTATGCTCATGACATTGGATCCATCAGCCAAAGATTCAAATGCTCAAGACTGGATCAACCAGCCAAAGGATCTTATGCTCATGACATTGGATCAACCAGCCAAAGATTCAAATGCTCAAGACATTGGATCAATCAGCCAAAGGTTCAAATGATCAAGACATTGGATCAATCAGCCAAAGGTTCAAATGTTCAAGACATTGGATCAACCAGCCAAAGGTTCAAATGATCAAGACATTGGATCAATCAGCCAAAGGTTCAAATGATCAGGACATTGGATCAATCAGCCAAAGGTTCAAATGATCAAGACATTGTATCAATCAGCCAAAGGTTCAAATGTTCAAGACATTGGATCAACCAGCCAGAGGTTCAAATGATCAAGACATTCGATCAATCAGTGAGAGGTTCAAATGATCAAGACATTCGATCAATCAGCCAGAGGTTCAAATGCTCAAGACATTAGATCAACCAGCCAGAGGTTCAAATGATCAAGACATTGGATCAACCAGCCAGAGGTTCAAATGTTCAAGACATTTGATCAATCAGCCAAAAGTTCAAATGTTCATGACATTGGATCAACCAGCCAAAGGTTCAAATGCTCAAGACATTCGATCAATCAGGCAAAGGTTTAAATGATCAAGACATTGTATCAATCAGCCAAAGGTTCAAATGTTCAAGACATTAGATCAACCAGCCAAAGGTTCAAATGTTCAAGACATTGGATCAACCAGCCAGAGGTTCAAATGCTCAAGACATTGGATCAACCAGCCAGAGGTTCAAATGCTCAAGACATTCGCTCAATCAGGCAAAGGTTTAAATGCTCAAGACATTCTATCAATCAGCCAAAGGTTTAAATGCTCAAGACATCAGTTCAACCAGCCAAAGGTTAAAATGTTCAAGACATTAGATCAACCAGCCAAAGGTTCAAATGATCAAGACACTCGATCAACCAGCCAGAGGTTCAAATGCTCAAGACATTTGATCAATCAGCCAAAAGTTCAAATGCTCATGACATTGGATCAACCAGCCAGAGGTTCAAATGCTCAAGACATTGGATCAACCAGCCAAAAGTTCAAATGCTCCAAACATTCGATCAATCAGGCAAAGGTTTAAATGCTCAAGACATTGGATCAATCAGCCAAAGGTTCAAATGCTCAAGACATTAGATCAACCAGCCAAAGGTTCAAATGTTCAAGACATTAGATCAACCAGCCAAAGTTCAAATGCTCATGACATTCGATCAATCAGCCAAAGGTTTAAATGGTGGAGACTTTGGATCAATCAGTCAATAAGGTTCTTATGCTCAAGACACATGTTGGATCAATCGAGGGGAGGTTCTTATGCTCAAGATTTTGTTTGTTTAAATGGTGTTTAATGTTGCTTTCACATCATCATGTGTCTGACTGAGAAACACTGGATCAATTCAAACAAAATTTTACAAAGAACTACAGTGATAGTATGTTTTAAAACTTCATTCATAACATGTGTATATAAAAACTTACTGTGATACATCCAAAGTTTCTAGGTACTCAGGTTTAGGATTTATTGATAATGCCTCCAGTTCTGAAATAAAAAAAGAATTATACACATATGCCCAGAAAATGATCATGGTTATCAGAGATCGATCATCATCATCATCATCATCATCATCATCATCATCATCATCCCTTAATCTTTCCTAACACCATCATCATGATCATCATATCACTACCAGTAATCTCTCCTATCATCATCATATCACTACCAGTAATCGTTCCTATCATCATCATCATATCACTACCAGTAATCTCTCATATCATCATCATCATCATCATCATCATCATCATCACTACCAGTAATCTTTCCTATCATCATCATCATCATATCACTACCAGTAATCTCTCCTATCATCATCATTATCACATCACTACCAGTAATCTTTCCTATCTTAAACATATCTGTAAACTGAAATTATATATTCAACAATTATTATACATGTATGTACACCTTATTGGCAACAGGTAATGCGACACTTGCTTATGTGGAAGATTTCAGTCATACTGCCAAAAGTTTCATCAGCAATGCTGAACTTTATCTCCACTGATAACTTTACCAAATTTATCAGATGTCCCAAAATTATAACCAGCCTCTGACATCTGCCAGCCTGAATATTGTCAAATGATAACCTTGTAAATATTGCAATTCACTCATTAAAAACAGAAAATATACTTACGATTGTGACTTGCAAGAAGTGTTTTCAGTGAAACGCCGCTCACTTGAAGGGTTTTCAGTCTGTTACGACAACAGTTTAAATATTCCACTTTTTTCAAACACCTTATATCCAAGTCTGTAATGTTATTGTCTCTAAGATCCAAATGTGTCACCAGCTCCAGACTGGATAACTTCCCTTGCTCACTAGGGGGCAGCACAAGTTTGTTCAATCTCAAGTCAAGTTTTCGCACATGCTTCATTCTTTTTAAAGTGTCAGAGGAGAATCTGACAATATTGTTCCCTGCCAGAATGAAGCTGTCGACCTTTGGTCTATCAGACTCTTGGGATTGCAGCAAGGCCACTGGGACAGTGGTAAAGTTGTTAAATGCCAACGTCAAGAGAACAAGTTTCTTCAGCATGGACAAAGATTCAGGTAGTGAGGATAAATGATTGTTGTGTAGCTGGAATATCTGCAAACTGGAAATTAAAATGGTTGATTCACTGATAAATGAAGCAGTGGAAAGGAAAATAACATCCACTCTGTGATGGATGTTACAGACTCAGACATCACACCCAGCTGACACACTTTGTGACAGCAGACAAAGTGTGAAGAAATGCAGGGTGACACCAGACCTGGTTGACACATTGTGTGAACCCAAACCCAGCTGGCACACTGTGTGACCCCAGACCCAGCTGACACACTGTGTGACCCCAGACCCAGAAGAAATGCAGGGTGACACCAGACTCGGTTGACACACAGTGTGATCCCTCACCCAGTAGATACACAGTGTGACACCACACCCAGCGGACATACAGTGTGATGCCACACTAGGCTGACATACAGTGTGACACACAGTGTGACAGCAGACACACACACACTGACAACACACACAGTGAGAACACATCCAGCTGACAGTGTTACAGCACATCCAGCTGACACACAGTGTGACAGCAGACACACACACTGACAACACATCCAGCTGACAGTGTTACAGCACATCCAGCTGACACACAGTGGGAGAGCAGACACACACACTGACAACACATCCAGCTGACAGTGTTACAGCACATCCAGCTGACACACAGTGTGACAGCAGACAAAGTGTGACACCACACCCAACAGACAGCACATGCACGCACACAAGCTGACACACTTTGTGACAACACACACAGTGTGACAGCACACCCAGCAGACACAGAGTGTAACACCAGACTTTGCAAACAGACAGTGTATGAAATCTTGCCTTTGGCAAAAATCACACAGTATTCCACCATTTGCCAATAATATGAACAGCACTCACAATCACCAATCAAGCTGAAGTGTGTTCAATATTACAGTTGTAATCAGCTAAATGTCTATAACTGTACTGAAGACAATTGATCGGAAAGGTTTTTGATGAAAGCTGGACTCAGGAGGCCAAAAAAAACCTAAATTTGTCTAAAAATTGTAGTTTTAGTCAGTCACAAATATTCTTCTATTGAGGGGAATTTGAAAGTTACTTGTCTGATAAAAGAGCTACTGATCTATTTAATACAGTCGCACTGAAGTGAGGTTGCAAGTGGTTCTGTGAGAGCTGGTTAAAGTTCAAAAGAAAAAGGAAAAATAACTCCACACTAAGTGGATGGTTATTGTTATTTCTTTCCATTATTTATTTATTTATTTATTTTTTTGATTTCTATGAAATATTTCTTGTGATTATGAAACATTCTGTCAGTGTAAGTTCTTACTTTTTCAGATTGCTGATGTCGGAGGGGATTTCCTGTAGCTTGTTGCTGGCCAGGTTGAGCTCAGCCAGAGTCTTGATATCACAGAGGGATGATGGGAACTGGAGCAGGTCATTATCTGCCAGGTTCAAGCTGTGTAACTTGTAAAACCTGCAACAGGAAGTCACATTTTTCACGTCAGCTCACCCTAGTTCTGGCCTTCCTTTAATGAACAATTCTTGCTAGACGTAACCCAACGAGCAATACCATGCAAAAGAAGTTTTGATCAATAGAAAGTTGTCTTTTCTTCTTATTCAGACTAATGATTTTAAAGAAATTAACATGAAAAGCAAAAGAAATATCAAAACAACAAAAACAGACTAAAAGTAGCTTACACCAACCATCATCTTTTTTTTTTAATTTATTTATTTGATTGGTGTTCTACACCGTTAACACATTTCACTTATACGATGGCGGCTGGCATTACGGTGGGAGGAAAATGGGCAGATCATTATATTTTTAATGACAGTCCTAGCAAATACATAGAGACAACTAAACATATCCAGCAACACAGGAGGATGTTATGATGTTATACACACGACCTGTAGAATAACCACTTGGGAAGATGTAGCATATCTCTACTAACAGAATTTACAAATCTATTCCCATCAGTAACAAATTTCCAGGCTTGCCCTCAAATATTTCACTTCTTTCTGTCTGCTTGGTAAAATTTTACATCCATTCAAAACATTTCAGTTTTTTTGTTTCGTTTCTAATTTTTTTTTTTATTCTTATTGCTGTGCGTATAGAAGTAGCCATGCAAATATCTGTTAGGATCACAAAGCTGGTCAAAGCTCTACATCAAACAAACTGTACATCAAACAAGCTGTAAATTGAAGTCTTCTTAACAATGCCCTACCTATGGAGGTCATCCAGCCACCCTATCGTGTATATGTCTTCATCAAGCGGACGTTCTTTCAGGACGTTATGTCGTAAATTCAGGATCTTCAGACCATCGTTGATGAATATTGTTTCAGGTAAGAATTCCAGGTGACAGTTTGACAAGTCTGCCTTAGTGGGCAGTTTTGAGGTGGCCTGTGATGGTTAAAGTAGAAAATAATTGACTGCATTTACTGATTTCTTCCTTTTTATAAATCTTTTTTATTAAACTTGATCATTGACATATACGTTATTTGAATTTATGTTTGGTACCAAGGAGCTTGCCTGTAAGAGACAGGAACTAAACACATCCATGTACCTAAGCATGGATTCTAATACACAAAAGAGGTGTGGCAGTCATTAATTTCGTAATTTACTGTAATTAACACAAAACAATGTCAACAATAAAACAGTGACTGTGCTTTAACATGCAGTAACTGAGATATATTAGTATTTAGATACCATCTCTAACATTTAGCTTGACACAGTGCTTCTAATAATACACAAGACACTGTGTTATAAAATATTAACACAGAGGCTAAGATGCAAATGTTGCAATTTATGGTAATTAATCTGACACAAATCATCAATGATGGAACATCCTCCTTGTGCCAGTGTGAGATCAATACTTGCAGTACTTTTTAAGGTACCACACTAACATGTAAATGTACCTTAACATTGCTAAGACTCGAGGTAGGATATTAGCTACACTGTATAGGCAAACTAAATATTCCTGAGTACAGCATGAAAAACTAAAATTATTAGCAAATAAAACTAAAAATATGCCAAGAATTTTCAACAGAATATTCACCTCTATCAATTCCTAACAACCAAAGTTTTTTCCATAAAGTCACCGACTGACTGGTGAGACATTGCTAGTCTATCAACAGCCAGAAAACTAGACTGATCATGTAGCTGGATTTATTAACTATAATAAATCAAGTTATATTTCCATGATTCTAGACAAAAATTGAATAATCCAAGAAAGGATGTTAAAGCCCACATACACCTAATTCACAAAACACACTTATGTACACCTGTAATTTCAAGGACAATCCACCGACCATACCTTCTTGGCTTTTCGTAACCACTTTTTGAACTCCGCCTCCTCCGTAAATGAAAGGTACACAGATTTTTCACCTTGCAAGGTGGAAGTCACCTTGAGACAGTAGTCATGACCTTTGACCTGAGCCTCTTCAACAGAACCATTAGCAAGCTGTACTTCTAATGGTTTACTATTGCTACTGGATTTATCTGTGGAAAAAAATCATAAAAATAATAATAATGAGAAAAGTTCAAAGCGTAGTGCAAAGTGTTTAGTTTTCCATCAAACATTTTCTAGAGCATTTGACCAATTACTTTCAATATTTGGGGCATCTGATCAACTCTTTTTAGCCAATATATGTGTCATTGTTACAAGACTACACAGTTTCTCTTTTCCCACATGGTTAGAACACGTTAGGAACAAAAAATCTTTACTTTTCTGACAACTGAGAGACAATTGTAATTTTTGCTTTTAGCACTACCAGTGTCTGTCCTAAAATCATGTTCAATGCTTACTGGTGAGAATAGTTTTCGCTGATCAATCATGTCATAACCTCTGTTTACAGTAACAGAAACTTTTGAACACTTGTCTAACAATATTGTTACACCAGGTTTCATATAAAGCAACATTTTCCTCCGCATCATCATCATCCACATTATCCATAAACTCAGTAAACAAGGACAATATAAACTTAAACAATGTCAGGATATTCCAAAAGCAATAAGGGCAAACCATGGGGTTTTGAAACAGATTTGACACTGGGTTATGTGTGTTGAAATTCTGATTTCATTTGCATGAAAATTTCAAATAATGTAATGCAATAAACATCGCAACAATTTCAGCGGATATTATCACAAAGAGTAACAGATGTAGTTATTTTAATCCCAAAAGCATAATAATTTTTCATGATCAAACAAATCACATCCATTTTCAGAAGAGAAAAATGGATATACGTAAAAGTGGGTAGAAACAATACTGATGTGAAAACTGCTATATTCAGCTTTAGTACATGTTTGCATGTTGAAGTCTCCTTGTGTTGATATAACCCAGAAATTCAATATATTCAATAAAGCCATGGGTAATTTCCTGAACAGCCTAGAGGGCTCAATTCAGGCGTAACAAGGTAATAACAACCAGACCATCACAAACTTTTTATCTTGTAATAAAAAGATTAAAGCATGATGATTAAAAAGTTTTTTCTGTTCTGATTTCAGAATGACAAAATCTTTTTTGAACAAAAGTACACTAACAAAAAATTAACCAAAATAACTGGTCAAGAAGGAAGGCAACATTTGAGAAAGATGTGATAGAAAATGAAGAAAACTTTCAGACCCCATTACAATGCAGAGAAACAAACGGTCTTCTTAACTCTTCACTGAAATGTTATCAGCTTTCAGCTGCAATTAAGACGGATATCTCACTCTGCATATGTACTGTCCAAATCAGTTTTGAATTTAAATGACTGTCCTCGCTGTTTAAACAAACATTCAAGAGTGTAGCAGCACAAGCATAAATTTAAAACAGCAATCTGTATTTGTCTGACCTAAAATGTAGTCATGGATTAAAACGTTATCCGCTTTCAACTACAGTTAACAATTAAGGATATCGCATTCTATACATCTAACTAATGACTGCTTAAAACAACGAAAGAATAAACGAATGTGTCTTAACGCCACTTCACCTGTATGCACTCACATTGTGGTGAACATATTTAAACCAGGAGAAAGTAAACAGCGGATGTTTTGTTACCGGGAATGTCATCAGCTGTAGCATAACAAACCTCTGTGAATAAGAAGTCTGGTTCCTGACATAACACACAGCCGCCGCACCCACTGATGGAGTAGCTTCCCTTTACGCACCATGAGATAAGCCTGCAGTTGATTACGGGCATATGTCCCATCATGGTAGGGCTTACCTGTACAGACACAAAGGAACATGACACAACTACAGAACAGTTAAAAAATTTAATACATACACGGATGAAAGGGTAAAGGTATCAATAAACTCCATGATACGATATCTGAACAGATACATGGTTTAGAACGCATTTCAGCACATTTTGAATATTTGCATATTTAAGAGATTATATAATCTTTTTTTTCTGGCCTACCTGATATCATGTTATAGATTACCATGACAGAACACCCTGCCAGAGCTAATTTTAGATCAATAATGTTCATCACTCAGGAAATTTGGTTTCATGATGTTTAGTATTTACTTGAATGGTGTTTGAGCTCTTGCTCCAGAAATGTAACCTCTAACATGCTAGAGGTTAGCTTTATGTGTGGAGCCTGATACCAGAGTAACCAAAGCAAATTACCACTCATCAGTATAAAGTGACAAACTTTCCCAATATATCAATATGTATGCCATAGGCACTAATCTCCAACAATCCATTCTGCAGGGTTTCAGACCACCTAACCAATAAAGAAAGTATTAGGTTTTAATAATGCACGCCCAATTTGTACGAAACAAAATGCCTATGACATTCTACAGACACAGTTATGTCCCACCATTAATATATCTGTGTATGTAAATTCACAAACATTATTCGTGTGCAACAATACCAGAGTTTTGTAAAAAAAAGTTTTTAAATTATCACAGGTCTGTTCACATCACTGATATCATGATCAAGGGAGATAATATCTACTCACATAGGAAGATTCTCACATTAATACAGAAAGACATGACTGGCAGTGTTATGTTCAAGGATACTTCAACTGCACACATGCATATCAGCTGTTGATTAACATAAATTAATTCATCATTAACTTTAACCTCATGCTACACCACAGAAGAACTTTTAAGAACCTTTTTTCCAAAAGAGATCACAAAACTTTTCTCACAATGATAAAATAGCCCAGACAAATATTGCTTTCACTTTTCTCTGACACATTCAGCCTTGAGAATGTTAAATTTATATTTATAGTTTTTAAACACTAACATTACAAATTTTTGTATAATATAACATTTTTTGTTTTCTCTGGTTGATGACATTGTCTAAATTTGAAATGATAGTCTTTTATTATGACATTCTTATCAATGATAAAAGGCCATTTATACTTTTTTTCTGAATTATATGACACCTGTTAATGTTTTACTTTGCATCACTGTAATCTGTTTTACAGACTTTTTATAACTATTTTGTAACTCTAAAACTTATATTATGCTTTTTGGAAACAGTCGTCTGTGTCCCAAAAATTTGCATACCGGCATAAAATTTGACAAGGTAGGCTAAGTCTTCATTGGCACCCTCTTCCTGAATCTTGCGTATGTCGTTGTAGCCAATGGTTGTAAGGTAATCGTTCTGTATCTCCAGCGGACAATCGTACGGCTCCAATCTCCGAATAATGTCGCCATTAAGCTGCATGTGAAGGGAATTTGGCGGCATGTTGCACTGATAACAAATTCTCTGCGCTGTGGTTGTCAGCGTTGTCGGTACCAGATGTGAGACTTTGCTGGAAGACTCTGAACTGAACACACGCACCAGACCATTATTTGTGTCCTTGTCCAGCCAGTTCTTTATGTCAACTTTACTGTCGTTGGTGATGCTCTTACGAAAGCTACTGCTAATGACCTGTGACCTCTGGTCGACCTCTCTGTAAAGATCCTGCAGGGATTCACCTAAATCCCATATTTCCTCGTCAGAGTTGTTGTCGAAAAGACTACGACCAGAGTACAAAGACAGACCCACACTCTGATGTGTTAGGCCTGGCTGAATGAAGTCGCCAATACTCCACCAGTTGGCGACATCCTCAGCGACATGGTACTGCCGTTTGTAAGGGTTGTACGAGCGCGACGATGTGGTGGACTTAGTGGAAGGCACGCTGATCTTGGTACTCGTGCTGGTACAGCTGCGCTCGCTGAAGGCACTCCGACTGCTGCTGACGGACATTGTGCTTTCACATCATCTGAGAATTACTCCCCTTTTGTGTTGATCTTTCAACTAGAACATGTTGATTATCTGCAAAAGCAAACACATAAAGCACCTATATATATTTGTCTGATTTGACACAAGAGGAAAAAAGTAAACGCCATAGCAGGACAAACTTTACAACATCAAAAGTGAACTGCAATATATAATGTAACATTGGGCAGATAATGTCCATTGGTTATCTCTTTTTGTTTTGAGATTGTTATTGGTGATGTTGTCTGTCCGATAAACCAGTTAGGCAGTGTTTGAGGACACAATCTACTAATATACAAGGGGAACAATCCAAGCTGTCTTGCAGAAACAAAACCATATGGAGACAAAATAACTGAAAATTTACCTTAACCATAACCATTAATAATTTGATTAAAACATATCATAAAACACTGACGCATAATCCCACAACATACGCTGTATTCCTGGATACAATTCTATCAACTCCTGCTTCCCAAATTTATCATAAACGACAGTGTTCAATTTGAAGACTCAAGTTCTTTACATTTTGGATCTCTTGCTGGTTTCATAAATGGGCATTTTAGTGCAACTAACCTTTGTTACAACTACTCTGTAGGTATGTTGTACTGCAGTTAAGTTATATAATCAAACTGACTGAAACATAACCAGCTGGTTAACTAGCTTTGTGGGGGTCTCTGTAGCTCAATTGGTTAGCGCGCTAGTGCAGCGTAATGATCCAGGAGCCTCTCACCAATGCAGTCGCTGAGACTTCAAGTCCAACTCATGCTGGCTTCATCTCCAGCTGTAAGTGGGAAGGTCTGTAAGCAACCTGCGGATTGTCGTGGGTTTCCCCTTGGCTCTGCCCGGTTTCCACCCACCATAATACTGGCCACCGTTGTATAAGTGAAATATTCTTAAGTACGGCGTAAAACACCAATCAGATAAATAACCAGCTTTGTATCAAAGTGCTGAATTTTAACATATCAGACCTGGGACTCATTTCACAAAATGCAAGCAGCATTACCTGCCCTTATCTTCCATGGCAACCAGTACTATAGATATTACATTGCCATGGTAATCACAAAACCTAAGCAGCATTATGTGCCTGCATCTTCCATGGTAACCAGTACTATAGGTATTACATTGCCATGGTAATCACAAAACATAAGCAGCATTATGTGCCTGCATCTTCCATGGCAACCAGTACTATAGGTATTACATTGCCATGGTAATCACAAAACGTAAGCAGCATTATGCGCCTGCATCTTCCATGGCAACCAGTACTATAGGTATTACATTGCCATGGTAATCACAAAACGTAAGCAGCATTATGTGCCTGCATCTTCCATGGCAACCAGTACTATAGGTATTACATTGCCATGGTAATCACAAGAATGTAGCACTACCTGTGCTTTGTGAAACCCTGATCAAGAAAGATTACAAGCCAATCATATAAAAAGAATTACATTGTTTGGAGCTTACATTCCGTGATAACAATAAAATACATTTATCACCAATAGCCTAAAACGCTTTCAGCAAATTAACTGAGTGGATGGCAATTACCTTTCTAACCTTTAGCAAAAGGAGTCTAAAATCAGTCTTTAATAGGTCAGAAGATTCCCATGCCTGATTATGAAACAAAACTTGCTTATGTAATAAGTTAAGATTAATCAGGTGTAAAACAAAACCTAACAGTCACAGCACATGTAAGTCTGGGAACAGATTTTTCCGAGAATTACAATAGCTTGGTATAAACAGTCTAGGGTGGGGGTGTACTGGAGTCCATGTGTGAACCATTTGAGAATTCAACACTGCAGAAGTGGGAAAAGGGGGAGGGGAGGGGGGAGGGGTTGTGGTGTAACGGGCCTATGAACAACATGGATGATTGCCACCCCAGCCACTGGAACATTTGCATTATTGAACACTTCTGTGATTGTATTAGGGATAAATAAGTATTTTAAATGTATGATTTGATCTATGATGATCAAATTTTGTTTAAACCCTATTTACTGCTGCAAATGACGGCAAATTACACACATCTCCAAAATTTCCCCTTACACTGTATTTTACAGCTGTCTATATCCCCTTAATTATTGTAAAACATTTAAATATACATTTATCAGGAAGACAAAACAATGCAAATAAGAATGTACTATGTACACATGTACTACCCTATCACTGTGCAGGGGGCTAACCCATCCATTAAGTATACCAGCACAAGATGCCTATTACCTAAGGCTACTGAATAAGATGATGTCTTACAATCACATAGCATCACATTTTAATCATTAATTTCCACTTTAATTCCTTGGAAACTGTATCATTTATCAAAAAAAAAAAAAAAAGAAAAATCTATGAGCATTTCATTTTTTTTCATTACTTAGAACACAAACTGATGGGGCCACACAAATGTTGTACACCCATCTATGTATATCCGTTTATTTAGATACAGTGTATATGCTAGATTTTTTGTTCACCCAAACTTTGGAGCAGTTAGTTTGAACCAATACCAAACTTTTTTTCCAATTTTATACCAAAGTCTTAATTTGGTTTGTCACGTAGACCCCTGCTCTTAATCAAGGGCTTCTTTCAGAACTTGTTGGAAGACTTTAGATATACAGGATAAGGTACTCAGTCTTTGGTCAGTCAACTGCCGCTATTTCCTTTTGATATTTCTGCCATCTGAACAAAAGGTTCTGTTCTATTTGTTTAGGGCAGTCCAAGTTGCCTCTGTTCAAGCAAACTGCCCAAACCACACACTATACCTGAATTGAGTCCAAGGTTGAAAAAAAGTATAAACATCCTACAGTATTTGACAAAACATGGCTAGATCGTCGGACTATTCATACGCTGAAGCCAGACCTAAATTCCGCTCATATTTCCTTGGTCTTTTTATCAAAATCAGTGGAGGATAAACTCATAACATAAAACCATCCCACTCACCTTATCTCCTTGTAACCATCGTCCTACATGCACACATTCACACTTGACATATGGCCTAGCCACACCTACATAGCTATCTAGTACTTCATTTAGTCTATAAGACAGCCAAATCAGAGATCTACGACACTAACTAGTGTGTATAAACACAAATGAGTCACTGGTACTTACTTATACAGGCTACAGGCCATTGCCCTTGTGCCTTAACTATTTTATCTGTAGTTGTAATTTCTTTTCTACAGTGTATTTTGTTTGTTTGTTTTTCATTCATATCACTATTTTGCTTTAGAGCTTATTCTAGAGTTCAAAACTTTTGAAACTTTTAAAACGAAATACACATTCCATGGTTGGCCATCAAACAGCTTTGAGACAGACCACATCAAAGCATAAAGATGTGAAAAAAATTTTGATAATGTGAGAAATTTCAGCCAGTTATTAAAATTGGATATCATACTGGTACAGAAAATATGAAAAATGTTTTTTTTTTTCAGTACTATTCTACAATGTAAATTCCTGAATATTCTGTATAGAAGTCACCTGTACGAGTATACGAATATGTAAACTATAGCGGCATATGCGTTGTAAGTTAAATGATCGTAAATTTTGCATCCAATTAAGTTGCACACGTTGCCCAATTCGGGGTGGTGGGGGGTGGTGGGGCGAGAGAACGATGTTTTGAGCTTTGTTTAGAAGGTAAGATGATATCATAGTGGAAACAACATTCAGCACCAAAAATAATATTTATGACATTTATTTTTTGGGGGGGAAATTTTCGGACATATACCATGGCTATCAGTTGGCTATCATTCACTCTCAAGAGTCGTCTAACTACCAGCTCATGCTATATACGTTTCATTACTGTGTACTACTAGCTAAAATTATATATAAGAGATAATTATACATAAAACTAACTAAAATATGCATAGTACATAGCTTTCGTATGTTTGTTAACTGTTTATGTCTTTCATATTTCAGAATGCAGAATATTTTTTTTCGGTACATTTAAGTGTAAAAATCAACTCCTACAGTCACCCATGAGTGTCTTTTGTTATTTCATCTGAGTGAATACATTCAACATTTGGGAAAATACAGGATCAACTCTGTTAAACTAGCTAAATGCATGCATGCACCAATTTACAACACTTCTAGATGTCATCACAAAATTGCTGTCCCCCCCCCCCACCCCCTCCCTAAAAAAAACACACATACAAAAAATGAAAACTGCATTCTGCATGAAGTGGGCAATACTTGTTGTGATACATTTATAGGTATATATATATACTTCATTTACAAGTGTATGCACTAATTAGAGCCAGGAAATTTTTATGTACACTTTTCTTTTGTTGCTCCACGTTTCAGATCTGCACTTAAGTGGGCACCCCAATTACATGACAACTTGTCCACATATATATATATATATATGTAGTGGCTAGACAGCTTGCAGGCAATTTTGGCTAAAAAGTGTTATTAAAAGTCATGTACATTGCTCTGAGCCAAGAACACTATATACATACAATTAGCTTCATTGTAAAATGAATGAACGTATGGTGTTCTTATTAAACATGCTACCCCTGACAAGGTCAACATTTATTCTTAGCCCACAAGACAAAAAATCTATATGTGCACTATATTTTTCATTTCTTAACTTCTGCCACTCAATTATAAAATTCGCCTTTTAAAAGTACATGTATGTTATGACAGGGCCAAACTTTTAAAAGTTGAAATGAAAGGGCTAACGCAGAGTATGCCGATTGACTGTATATTTATTTTGGCTCTCTCTGATATGGTGGTAGACCGTAATTACCCCCCAAATACCCAATGCTTTTCAGGCTCAATGGAGACTGTAATGTTCCCATGACTGATTGTAGAAAGTCACACATCCATAAATACTGTAAGCATGATCTGCACCAGGTTTATGGGGCCTCCGTGGCTCAGTTGGTTAGCGCTAGTGCAGCGTAATGACCCAGGAGCCTCTCACCAATGTGGTCGCTGGGAGTTCAAGTCCAGCTCATGCTGGCCTCCTCTCCGGCCTTACGTGGGAAGGTCTTCCGGCAACTTGCCGATGGTCGTGGGTTTGCCCGGGGCTCTACCCGGGTTCCACCCATCATAATGCTGGCCGCCATCCTATAAGTGAAATATTCTTGAGTACGGCGTAAAACACCAATCAAATAAATAAATAAATAAATAAATAAACTGCATCAGGTTTACATTAAAGTACATGAGGTTTGATTTTTGAATTGGTCTTTCTGTGTTAGCTATTTCACAACCTCCTGAGAAACTGTTTTTTTTTTTGGTATATACGGTAATCAGTAAAATCCAGTATTACATACATGTTATTTCAATCAATCCAATATTACTTCTCAAAAAAAACAACATCGTGATAAACTGGTCAAACTTTTTATCTGACGAATAGATAACAAAAAATAACTTAAATAATTTAATCAAGTGACAATGTCTTTCATCGTGAAGACACAGTTATTAACGAAGGACATGTATGAGCATCAGTCTGCATGGACTGAACTCTACGAACTAACCAGACTTGAACATTACAGTACTGAGTGCATGATAAGGGTTAAGCAGTACACAAAAGATACCTCATGTGTACACGCATTACACTTCCAAAGCTCATACCAGCCATGCCTCTATAAATGTTCATCTATTACAAAAGTCTAACTTTAATGTGATAAAATCAGTATTTATAGCTTGTTTAACCACACAACAACTGCTGCTTTAATTAAAAGTGATGGCCAAAGCTCAGCTAAAGTACTTATTATTATTGAGTGCAGCTGTTCAATCAGTCCTGCTGCTATCCAACATTGTGTAGCAGTACCTGTTTTGCGATGCTGTGAGTTCTTGAGAGAGCCCTTATACCTGTTCTCTCCCCACTGACCACAGAGAGTTCATGCTGTAACTGCTAGATCTCCATACAGCATACAGAGTTCATGTAACATATTCGGCCATCTCTACAACTGGGGTAATTTTCTTAAAACCTGATTTCCAACCCATAAGCCTATTTTCCCTACCAAAAAGCCTGATTTCCTTACCTACAAACCTGATTCCTCAACCAAAAAGCCTGATTTCTCAACTCAAAAGCCCAATTTTCCTACCCACAAGCCTGATTTCTCCACCCAAAAGCCTGACTTCCCAACTGAAAAGCCCAATTTCTCAACCCAAAAGCCCAATTTCTCTACCCAAAAGGTTTAATTATTATGTATGGCCATTGTTAAATTGAAATACACTTAAAGACAATAAAGCATCAAAGAAGTGAATCAACAAATCAATGCAGTTGTTAACTAGAACCTACATGTATGGGTGCAATTGCAGGATTATAAGGTATTAGCTGCAAGAATCAAGGTCAACTGATCTAACGATGCACTGCCGAACTGAGCAGTGCTGATCCACATTGACTAATGGTATTTAACGGTAGGTCCAATGCTTCTGTGACTATTGGCCTTAAAACATTAGGTTACGCATGTCAATTCACAGTCAAGGATAGGGACCTAAAGAATTTGCCAGCTTCAGTCTCCCAACAGAAAATATGTACAATTTTAACCTTTACTGCAGAGTATGGGAAAATACAAGACCGTCATGTGTAGGGCTATTGAGCTATTGGATTACCAGGCAATTTTGAGCGTTGAAAAAACACATGGGTTGTGAAAAAAGATGAAAAGAATAGAACAACACCACCTTTTGTCCCAGCTGACTCGAAATCAGGCTTCTTTTGATGAAACAGAATGATGCATTTATGAACATGGTAAAATTGAAATTTGCCACTAAATTTCTCTCATAGCACTCATACAATAAAAAAACTTATTTGAAGGATATGAATGCATTATTTATAAATTACATAATATGCATATCAAATTAATATTCAACAAGTCTAATCTTCCATATACATGAACATATTTTGCATATGCTTATGTATTTATTATAAACATCCTACATGTACTTATACAATACTGTACATACAATACTGGGCTTCTGATACTTTAGGTCTCTTATATTTTATTTTAAACCAATCTACTAATAGATAATTATATTTTAAATGTAAATGATGAACATACAAAGGGATGTACATTTTGATATTATATATTGCACTGCCAATCCAGTGGAGTTTCGACTTTGGTCTTATCAATGAGGCTCAAATCAACTGGAATCTCCTGGATTATGCATGTATCATATCCTTGAGTCACTAGGGGTTGCTCCCAAGCATATATTATAACTCAACATCGGGTATCAAAGCTGGTTCGTAAAGAGTGGAGGTCAAGGCCGACAAACACAGAGCAAAGAAAAGGGAATAAAGAACAGAACTGCACTCAAAATACAGCTTTACCATACTCTTATGTTTAAAAATAGAGTATAACAGGGCTGTACCATACTCTTATGTTTACAGATAGAGTATAACAGGGCCGTACCATACTCTAATGCTTACAGGTAGAGTATAACAGGGCTGTACCATACTCTTACGCTAACAGATAGAGTATAACACAGCTGTACCATA
The DNA here is from genome assembly GCF_032854445.1 of Liolophura sinensis. Taxonomy (NCBI): domain Eukaryota; kingdom Metazoa; phylum Mollusca; class Polyplacophora; order Chitonida; family Chitonidae; genus Liolophura; species Liolophura sinensis. The sequence continues at coordinate 36,109,927 of NC_088303.1, forward strand.
CTCTTACGTTTACAGATAGAGTATAACAGGGCCATACCATACTCTTATGCTTACAGATAGAGTATAACAGGGCTGTACCATACTCTTACGCTTACAGATAGAGTATAACAGGGCCGTACCATACTCTTACGCTTACAGATAGAGTATAACACAGCCGTACCATACTCTTACGCTTACAGATACAGTATAACACAGCCATACCATACTCTTATGTTTACAGATAGAGTATAACAGGGCTGTACCATACTCTTACATTTACAGATAGGGTATAACAGGGCTGTACCATACTCTTATGTTTACAGATAGAGTATAACTGACATAGAGTATAACTGTTTGTTGACAACTTCATATCCATCGATCACATCCAGGCTTGCAATCATTTACACCTGTTATCAACATAAAGTTGCATAAATTAACGACTAAAATGAATATCAGTGTCCTCGAAAAGAATGAGGTGTGGAGGGGGCTTTCCAAGAGGTGGCCAGGGCTTAAATTTACTTGCCCCACCCCCACAACATAAAGACCTTTTACATGTAGGGCAAATTTCAACTTGCATTGTAGTGTATTTTGTAGCGAAAAAAAAAATGCCACCTCTCTTCTAGGGCAATCTATACAGCTTGTACAAAACAGCCACTACATGATTTTTTCCATTCACTAAAAGTTTTGTGCACTTTACTTTGAAAATCTAAACTTCATATCTACATCAACCACATATGGAACAATATGTTCCACATCAACAAAACTCCCCAAATTTTAACTACAGTATGTTGATTGAAACTTGAATCAACATTACCTGATGATTAGCCATGTGGCAAATTTTAATTCAAAATGGCAACAACGTTTAAAAAAATCCAGACAACTATTTCAGGATGGACAGACTAAGTGACTGACAGAGAAGATAAACATATAGCTAGTCCCCTAACCCCCGGGGTGCTCACAGATAAAGGGTTAATGAATAAAATAAATTCTCTAAATCAGAGTTACTGCATACGATTGAAGTTTCAAGCTATAGATGTTAGAAAAACATATATATTTTTTTGTTTTGCTCTCTGACCTTTAAATCATTTTTAAGTAATAAAAAGGCATTTTTCTAACTGTATTTTTTAAAAATTGTTTTGTACAAACAGTAAGACTTTGAGGTTAACATCTACATGTACTTGGTTATAAATGGTTAGATCTGAAAGGAAAAACAATTGGAAAAAAGGTTTTCCAATTGGAAAAAAAAAAGTTTATGCTATAAATTGCTTTATGTGTAAACAAAAACAATGAGACACTGACACTGAGGTACAGAATAAAGTGGCAATTAAATACACTGAGGTGTAAAATGAAATGGCAATTAAATACACTGAGGTGCAAAATGAAGTGGCAATTAAACACACAGAGGTGTAAATTGCAACCATATCAGTGAACTTACACTTGTTACTTTAAATTATTTATTTATAAGACTGGTAGTTCACACAGTACCCAAAACTTTATACATCAATTATACAATGTGAAAGTGAGGGCTCATCAGTGGAGGAAATTACTTCGTTAGAGTGTCCCAAGTATTAAAATAAGCAATCATGCTTGAACCTTACATGCACACTAACTTAAAGCTGCAGTCAGCAGAGGGCTGGATTTAATTTTTCAGTCATATCAGTTCAAATAATAACAGCTGAGGAAATAATCAGTCAACAAGCAAGATGTACAATAAAGCCTATTTCACTGCAAAATGTCTTTTCCTGGCATGCGACTTTAGCAACACAACCCTCCACATTCATCCGTCCATGCCAGTGGAGTGACATCAGTTAAACAGTCCACAAACTGGACAGATCAATACAATGTCCTGTTTTTTGAGGGACACTTTTTCTCCCAGATCATTCACACGATAACCATGTGTTTTCTCACGTTATCCGCATAAAAACCACTATCTACATGTATATTCATGGATCCACTTCCGTTAGCATGTCCAGTATTCACAGCTTGACATCAAGTCAAGATAAAAATATAACCCAGTGTGCACTGTGTTTCTATACAGACTGAATTCTTAATATCCACAAGTACATCTCCTCTCTCCACCATACAAATTTATCAGTTTATGAGAAGACTGAAGCCTATGGCCGTACATGCATGTACCTGACGAGTAAAAATGGCATAATTTAAAGCTTGAATTTCATTTACAATAATTTTTCAACCTTGTCCGATATAGAAAGGCACATTTGAAACAAGTAGGCCTTGCTACATGTTCGGGTTCTAGAAATATATATATTTTTCAATATTTGCCATGATTACACAAAATAAAGAAAATAAAAATGTAATCTTTTCAAGCTTTGGGCACGGGAAGGGGGAGTGGGGTGGGAGGGGGGTATTAAATACATATATACATTAGGCCTATTGTTGTCTTGTATTTTAACCTGAGTTTGTATCATATATTAAAACATACAAATATATGTTGATAAGGAATCTTAGCTACACAGACTTGTACACATAGGCTGATATGGGGTCATTTTTGTTATAAAGTTTTAGACATTTAGTTTAATATGTTACATCTAAAATGTTCCTTGTTTAACCTTTATTTCATACTATACATACCTATTATCAAATTTCTGACAATTAAAATCATTGGCCCAGATTCTGGAGCCTCATCAGCCAACTAGAGACATATTGGTAGTCATGGATATAGCTGCCGAAGTTAACAGTGCCTAGTCAAGTGTAAAGAGAGGGAAAAAAACAAGATGCAAATTACTCTGCATAGCCTATCTTTACCTGCTTGATATGTGAGGGCAAGAGCTATTAAAATGATACAGAGAGCTAAAAAAGTTTGTATGTACACCATGACTCAAGTTGAAATAATTTGATGTGGGCTATGATAAAACATCTACAGGATGCATCCAGCCTGAAGAATTCCAGGAGTAAACAGTCAGTAATATCGACAATTGAAGGATGACTTGAAGGCTTTTGTTAACATTTCTGTCATGTGAGTAGTCCTCCATCTGATACAGCTTTCTGGATGTTTTCCTGGATGACCATGTATACTTCCCAGTCACCATATATATATATATATATATATATATATATATATATATATATATATATATATATATATGACTGACCAAAATAATATACCTGTGTGTACAGGATAACATGATGTGGAATAAAATAACATGTACCTGTATAGAATAACATCTGTACATACATGACGGAAGAACATGCCTGCAGAGAACATGTACATGCCTGTACAGAATAACATATCCCTGTACACACATGACGGAAGAACTTGTGCCTGCACAGGACATGTAAGTGCCTGTGGACAATAACATATACCTGTACAGAATATCATATACCTGTACAGAATACCATATACCTGTACAGCATAGCTTGTATATGTACCTGTAAAGAACATGTGCCTGTACAGAAGAGCATGAACCAGTACATAAAAACATGCACTGTGCAGAAAAGCATATGCCTTCTTTTACAAAATAAATTATACCTGTACAGAATAACATGCGTTTGTACAGAACAGAATATATCTGTACACACATGACGTAAGAACTTGTGCCTGCACAGGACATGTACGTGCCTGTACAGAATAACATTTACTGTAGAGAAAACCATCTACTTATTATAGAATAAAATAAACTTGTACATAATAACATGTATACATGTGCATCCGTATATAATAACGCCTACATAACAGAAATGCATGTACATGTAGCTGTATAAAATAACATGTACCTGTATAGAATAACATACAGGCGTACCTGTATAGAATAACATGCACCTGTATAGAATAACACAGAGGCGTACCTGTATAGAATAACATACAGGCATACCTGTATAGAATAACATGCACCTGAACAGAATAACACAGGGGTGTACCTGTATAGAATAACGTACAGGCATACCTGTACAGAATAACATACAGGTGTAGCGGTATAGAATAACATACAGGCATACCTGTATAGAATAACATGGACCTGTATAGAATAACATGGATCTGTATAGAATAACATGGACCTGTTTAGAATAACATACAGGCGTACCTGTTTAGAATAACATACAGGCGTACCTGTATAGAATAACATACAGGCATACCTGTATAGAATAACATACATGTGTACCTGTATAGAATAACATGCACCTGTATAGAATAACAAAGACACGTACCTATATAGAATAACATACAGGTGTACCTGTGTAGAATAACATGTACCTGCACAAATAATGTGTATACCTGTACATATGTCCCAGGGTGAGGAACAATGAATTAACATTCCCCCCTCACAATACAAAGCAAAGCTTCCTCTGGCAAACTAGAGACTACATGTAATTCTCCAACTTAAGTCATCAACAATGTGGTTATTCCCCTTTTCCCCAGTCCTGAACAGTGTAATAATTCTCTCACTTTAGTTCTGAACAGTGTGGTAATACTCCTACATACAAACAAAAGATTAATTTAATCAAACTCAAACAATGTATACATACATATATAAAACACTGTTATTGGGATTTTGCCTCCTGCACTATACATAACTCTTTATCTCACAACTCGTATGCAATTCTAGCCATGATTTCTTGCAAATTAATTTCCTTCAAATTTTTTTCATAATGCATATTAAAATAAGATGTGCATAACAGATGTAGATCCATGTCCACTGATACAGGTCCACAGGTGGGTTTCTTATAGACTTTGTGTTTTTAATAAAGATAATGTCTTAATATGCATTCATACAAGCATGAATGTTAACTGATTTGCACATACTTGCCTTATCTGTTCAGGATTATGCAACAGTGTCAGGAATTTTAACTCATGCATACCTACATTTATTTAAGAATTTGACAGACTTATGTAAATGTACACCAGGAGACAAGTTTTTTCCCTGCTACCAGACTTACATTACACAGCCACTGTGTTTGTCTGACATTATGTGGCACTCTTACCCCAGGGACACTCTAGGCAGATTTTTTCGCCCGTAGGGACGAACTTAATCGCCCATAAAAAATGCTGCCGATATTCGCAGCATAGTTGCGAACACACTAGGCATATTTTTCGGTTGATCTTGGTCATGTGACTTAGTAAACCATGTGACACAAACAAAATTTAACACTGTGTTGTTTGATTGGTCAGCTAGATCATCTCCATGGTGGAAATTCGCTACAAGGACCTAGTGAAATTCCCAGCATATTTCTTCGCTTGCATCTGACATGTTTGATACAAGCAAATTTTTAGGGTGGACAAGATCGCCTGTCAAATACGCCGTTGCAGGCGCAGACACGCTGGGTGGACATAAAAATTTACTTCATGTCCAGCTCATGCTGGCTTCCTCTCCGGCTGTAAGTGAGAAGGTCTGCCAGCAACCTGCGGATGGTCGTGGGTCTCTGCCTGGTTTCCTCCCAACATAATGCTGGTGGCCGCCATATAAGTGAAATATTCTTGAGTACGGCGTAAGACACCAATCAAATAATTAAATAAAGAAATAAAATTTACAAAATACGTACGAGCAAAAAAATCCATCTAGTGTGTCCCTGCATGGTTGTACATGCACATGCCACAATCATGTAAAACTTAGAATGTATATGGCATGAGTTCAGTCCACTGAAACACATTTATTAAGCAAACAAAATGTAAGTACGGAAACCTGATGGCTGTGCATTATAATGTGACACTTGAGAATGACTGTTTACTTAGCCGAGAGCTAATCTCACACTGCATATTCAGTACTTAGCTACAGTGTTCCTACATGTAATTTCCCAGTCTTCTGCTCAAAGATTCTAAAATATAAAAACCACTTAACCAGAGTGGGACAGTACATGTGCTATTCTATCTCATTATGTGCTCCATTCTGCCCGGTCTGCCAGCAACCTGCGGATGGTCGTGGATTTCCCCTGGGCTTGAGTACGGTGTAAAACACCAATCAAATAAATACATAAATCCATTCTGTCTCAATTCTGACATATACTTGCATGGGTCGTGGGTTTCCCCCGGGCTGTGCCCGGTTTCCACCCACCATAATGCTGGCTGCCGTCGTATAAGTGAAATATTCTTGAGTACGCCGTAAAACACCAATCAAATAAATAAATATACTTGCATGTATATGTGGCACTACACATCTTCAGCATTTTCTTATATTCCAATCTTGGGATTAAAGTTTTACTGTTACATAAATTTTGCATTCTCATGAAGGATGATTTTGTGTACTTATTTAATTTTGAAACTCTTAAATAAATTTTTAATATATTAAAGGATGAAAGCATTCAAGAGTAATGAGTTCATTCTAGCTTTCAAAAGAGAAGACTTTACCTAGAAGACTTTACCTGTAACAGCGTGTATCCTACACCATGTAACATGAGTACAGAGATTTAAGTTCCTACATGATTAACCTGTCAAAACGATATACTATAAATGTGTGAGTTTTTCTTTTGATGACATAGTTAAGTATTAATCTTACCACATGCAGTACGGTCAGCCATATACACACAGATATCTATTCCTCTTTAACGATTCCATAACACTGTCTCCTGTGTTGTAAAGCTAGTCCGGTAAGTATATCTAACTGGACTTGACAGATAACTCCAATCCTAACCTCTTCTTCTCACCTGAGTATAAACACAGGTACAAATCTACACAAGACGTTACCCTCTAAGACACACTTGAGCTCCTGCAGATGACAGCAAATTCTCATCAAGTTTTCTGACAATGAACAAGATCGTGCTGAAAATAAACTCCTAAAAAATGAAGAAAAAAACATGACAGCCTAATTTTTTCATATTGCCATAGGGCCTTTAGCCTATTACAGCACTGAACGGCAAACACATGAATGATCTGTCACAGACTATTGTCATCCCTCCATCTTCATTCAGAGCAAATATAAGATCAGATTGGCACATGCCTTCATGTCTTTGTTTGGCTATTTCCCTCCCTCCTCTCTTATATCCCCTCACAAACTTTCTTTGCAAATTCCGATTCACAAATGGAGTGTGCCAAAAAATCACTACTTGTCATTCTGTTGCCATAAAGAACTTAGCAGCATGTTCAGTGTGGAAGTGTGTGGCAGGGAAGGTGGTCTATTCTCTTGAATGCCGTCCATCTCAAGACGCAGACATGTCAAGCCATCATTAAAAATATGTTCACCAGGTACAAACTGACCCACCATTCAAATGAGGGCCATAACAGCCTTAACAGAATTTTTACAGAACTTTTTTTTCTATTCTCAAAACGGTAGTTTCTTCAAAATTTTATTACAGTAACAATGTTGAAAAACGAATTCATCACTGACCGACCCGACTTCTGATAGGGTCAGATTATACCCAACAAGGAAAATTTTAGTGATAGCCTCAGCCATTATGATAGGCCAATGTATCAGTACAATACACAACTGGCCTGAGAACACAATGACAAGCTGGAAGACACTGTTTGATAACACCCATATTTATCCACAGGAAATCACCATAGACATTCATGTATTAAGATGCGACAAAAAAAAACAGGACATACAAAAAACATATAAGTTAATATACATGAAAATTCTCCAACACATGCAAGATAAAAGAAAAATGAGATGGACAAGATGTAAGAATTTGAGTATAGAATGACTTGAGCATGTTGTTATATTTGCACATGAGTACACAAAGATGTCAAAGGCCATCTTTTTTTCACACATCAACTAAGACGTTTTTCTTTCTTTCCTTTTCTTTTTTTTTTGTGGCATATGTTCAAGTTATCTGCAGTCATGTTATCATATTTAATGCAGCTAAAAAAACATACATTTTCTAAGAAAGGAAGGTATATATCTGATTTTTAAGCTGCGTGTTTCAGCGGATAGGATTAAAATAAGGTTGCCTAGGTAAATTTTAACAGAAAAAATAATGTTACAAATAAAAACATGATGAAATCACAATCTTTATGCATTGTAATTATTTTTTCACGCTCTCCAGAGGCTGCGAGAGTCAATAAACTTTGGCTTTTATTTCATGCGGTGAATTCTATTAGCCTTGTGAACATGCATCCCTAATTGATTTTCATTAGAAGGAAACACAAAGACAAATTTCCCACATGTCATGTTGTACACAACACAACAGACTGCTTACAGATATCATTACCGATGCTCTTACATGCAGACTCTCCTGCTTCCTCAATTCTTTATTACTGAGAGGCAAAATTTCAGTTACGAAAAGCTTTATCAAAACCACTTGTACTACAAAAGTAGCCACTAGTGGTCAGCAAAAGACGACAAGAAGAAAAAAAAAACCTAATATGATATATGAGACTGTTCCTACATTCCATTTCCTCTTTTTAAAGTGTTTACAGCAGTGAGATCAGTAGTTGTCATGTGTATCTCTTTACACCAAGTTTAAATACAAGAAGCTTTAACACTGAGGCTCACGTTGAGGGAGTAACAGTGAATATAACATGAACACATACATACAAGATTTTCAAACCCTTGATCTTTAAAATTCCAGCTCTTCATAAAATACAAAAGAATTCCTAACTTTCTTAGACAAAAAGATGTATAAATGCATAAATATAGAATTATAGGTATCTCATTTTACTGGGTCATTTATTCAGATACTGTTGCTTTTTTACTTGATGTCTACTATTCCTAATCACCCCACCCACCCCTTCAAGAACCTCATTCCAGTGCTATCTTGTCTTGATATTTCCACAAGCCTTTCCATTTGCTGTCAATACTTCTAAAAAAAATACTGTTCAGGCTGTTTGTCTAGTACTTTCACTGATTAACTATTTACTTACGTATGTGTCAACAGGTGAAAAAAATATCAAGGTGTAGGGTGTACGTGTAGACTGTATGTATACTTGTGTTTCTAGAATAAAAAAAAACAAACAGGTCTTTTTCAACTTGCTACATCTTTGTATTCAATGTGAAGTATTGAATGCATTGTTCTTATTTAGGAATGGAATATGACAGTTCATAGGGTTTACCTATGGGCATGTTTCCAGGGGGTAAATACTCCATTAATGGGCAACACATTTTTACTTCAGTCCATACAACTGTGTTTTGCGAAGAGCGATACATATAGAGAGAGATCAAACAGGATAATTTATGCTAGTTTTTTGAAGATCACGGTGTTCTAGCTAGATCAAACAGCACAGTTCATTATGTGTATTCATATATGGCATTCTTAAATAATATATAACAATGTGTAGTTACTTAGTACACATGTGGTGAGGATAATTGAAATCTACTCAGCAATAAAGTAATAACTTTCCTTAAGATCTAACAAAGCCTAGTTTTCCATCCTGAACTTGAAAAGGCGGTGTTAAAGAGAGTGAACATTGTCTAATATGTTGACTATCAGGAAGAAAACAGCGATTTTCATGTACAGTTAGCCAGAATGTTAAATCTGTTGACTGACCAGTGTATTTTTTTTTATTGTCACACCCCTGGGATGTAAGTGTGTAGACATCAGACCTGTTCACTTTAGCAGTGAAGGTGGCATCAGCTCTATAAAATTAACACTCAGGCTTTCAAATGTATCGAGACATGCCCCACATCTGGGTTTCTTACATTTATTTACACATGCAATATGCTGGTTTTCTAAAAAAAAAAAAGCCCTCATTTACACTTTCTTTACATCTGGGCCCTGTATTTCTCTTAATAATTGTAGATTTGGAAATAATTGTTTTCATTTTAACACAAATATTCAGTGTAGGTAACACATTCAAGAGTACTTTTAAGAGTGTGACGGCAGACTTTAACTCAATAAGTCTATCATTTTGAAGAGATGTATGTATATTTATACATATACAATTGCCCTATCATGTAACCAAGATAAAAATAAGAAAGACTTCCTTGACAACATACATGTAGGTATATGCGGTAATAATAGTAAGGTGGGAACCTTACTCTTAAACTTGAGATGTTTATAAACTTCCCATTCCCACAATCTCCATCACTACAGTTACAAGTACAAACACATAAGGTCAAACTGGTGTTGACACAATGTGAAATCAAATACCACTGTATTAAAGCAGCTTAAACTGGTTTCTAATACCATTGACCCTGATGCCCTATGAAAAAATAAACAAAAAACTTGTACCTCACTCTCAGATAGGGGTATTATGAAATACGGCGGTACACTTTTACTCTGCTACAAACTGACAAACACACGTATCTGTGTGCAACTTGTACATAAATGGTTCACCCGCAGCGACCTGATGCCAAAATGTGTTAATGCCACCCCTAATTTATTTCCGTATGTGCAAGTGTATTTCTGATTTACACTAACTGACAGTTTCAATGAACATGTACATGTTTATAGGCTTGCTTATACTGTAACATATCTGTTTGGCATTTTCAAATGCAAGACACACATACAGATTTTTTAATCAGTTTGTTCCCTTTAACTGATGAAACTATTGTTCAAAGCAGATGGCTGATCCATCTTAGTACTTAAATCAGTAAAACATTAAAATTGTAAATTTCTCCTCAGTGAGCTGGTAACGAGAAATATGCACATTAAGCAGGAATAAAATACAGGAAAAAATGTTGAATAATTACACATACACTAGAGTATAAACCAGGCAAAAAATTTTGTAGATTGCCACTAGCCTACCAGCGGCTTGCCTGTAGAATCAGAATACACTGCCACTAGGCTACCAGCGGCTTGCTTGCAGCATCAGAGTACATTGCCACTAGCCTGCCAGTGGTGTGTCTGTAGCATCAGAGTAGATTGCCACTAGCCTGCCTATGGCTTTCCTGTAGTATCAGAGTAGATTGCCACAATAGACTGCCACTAGTTTGCCTGTAGCATAAGAGTAGATTGCCACTAGTTTGCTGGTAGCATTAGAATAGATTGCTACTAGCTTGCCTGTAGGATCAGAGTAGATTGCCACTAGCCTGCCAGTGGCTTGCTGGCAGTGAGTCCATGGAATGACTGTAGATAATGTAGATTTGTCGTAAAAAAAAAAAAAAAAATGGTTACCATAACCACTGGCCACAGTAGTACATTCAGCAAATGTATAGGCTAATAAACTGTCAAAAGCTTTTAAAATACTATAAAAGGTGTGCTAGTGACATGCCTTTGAGAATAGGTAGCTTGGTAGTCAATGTCATTAAATATATAACAAGTGGACTTTTGCAAACACACAATTACTGCCACAACTATATGTGAAAGCAATTGTCAGAACAGCATGCCACCATACATGTAACTTATCAGAAACCGCCTAAATGTGTAACAAGAGAGAGTTTGACTGTCATATTAGCTACACACATGTACTTGTAACTTATCATAAACCGCCTAAATGTGTAACGAGAGAGAGTTTAACTATCATATTAGCCACACACATGTACATGTAACTTATCAGAAACCGCCTAAATGTGTAACGAGAGAGAGTTTAACTATCATATTAGCTACACACATGTACATGTAACTTATCATAAACCGCCTAAATGTGTAACGAGAGAGAGTTTAACTGTCATGTTAGCTACACACATGTACATGTAACTTATCAAACACTGCTTGAACAGAAAAAAGTGTTAAACGGGGCAGATAAAGAGATATAAGGAGGAATGAGGGTTGGAAAGTGTTAATGAAGATTTGTACTAATTAGTCCGCTTATTATTTGTTGTTAGGTTCTGGCTGTTTTTGTTTTTCCTGCTGCCTCAGGAGGAGATCTTCCCCTCTGCTCCACACCTGACTAAGTCATTCCCCATAAACGAGCTCCACACTTATTAAACCCAACTTCATTATCATTATCAAAACTACTAATCCACAACACCTCTGGCTATTCATTTATCAGGTACACTTCAGGAAACACCAAACCAGGGCTACCACTTCAGCTCTGTCAAATCCATCATCATAGGAGATACATATCTGGTTCAAAAAGTTTGATTTTTGTAGCAAGGTTTTATAATGTTACTATTAAGTGTATTAAGTACACATATGTATCTATATGACATAAACCCACAGCTACCATTAGGTACCAAATTTACTTACATACCGTAACTGCATGGTATTTTACCCTGTTCCCAAGGATAAATCTATTTAACTGTTAGGGGTCAGATTTTTAGGTGTACGACGAACTCATGCAAAGCTCAGAGGAAACCAAAAGAGCAGCCTACAGAAATTCATGTAAGGAGGCGGCAATTTCCTCAAATTATTCATCTGAAAGACTTTACACATTGTGGAGAACTCAGTGAAATGCACTGCCGAGATTTTAAAAAAACTGCTTACTGCATAAGCAAATTAGGCAGTCAGATCTTTTGCTTTCAAATTTAATTTAGATGAATACTTTTCTTAGCTGGGAAGAATATATGAAGTAGGGGTATGTCATTTCTAACACTGTGTGGCATGCATATCTAGTACTGCACTAGCTACATGCAGTAGCTTACACATACAGTATGATATTTAAGTCAGCAAAACTGTGAGTGCTCAAGTTAATTGTCATTTCCTGGAACCAGAGAAACACACAATATTTGGCAGAATGCGGTGATCTAGAGATGTGAAGAATCAGGGCTCGCTTGTGTTAAAAGCCTCTTAGTGTTAGGTGTGCGTAATTACCATAGCAACCAGCACAATTATCATCACATGCACGCCACCTTGCACGGCTGCTACATATGTACATACATGTCCTGAAGGTGTTTTGGTATGTCCGCAGTTATAGATAATCTGAGATACTCGAAAAAATGCAAACATTTGTTTGACAGGTTTGTTAATGTATGTACACACAAGTACAGTTAACAAAAAAATCATTTCCTCAATATATAGATGAAATATTGCCAATCTAGCATTAAACCTTAATCATTCATTCATTCCTTAAAATCGCCTTCACTCACATACACATCACTTTTAGCGGGATCAGCTACGGATCACAGGACATGTGTCCAAGTTTGAATAGAATTCGATATGCACGGATCGTTGGTGTATATATAATAAATATAATGTATTGATCAACTCAACAAGAGAACACAATGACAAAAGCATTCTCAATATCTTACCCGCTTATGACGTCTCAAGAGTTTGAGTATTGTCACACTTCGGAATCAAACTGTTGACCAGGTAAATACAGGCAAGTACAATAGAGTTATTGTATTATTCACGACAGGTGAGGACAGGTGTCACGCAATCAATCAGGCACACCTGAGAAGGTAAGTTTAACAGGATTTTATTTATATTACTCATTTAAGGTTCCTATCAGCATGTAAAACATGCAAGTGTAGTCTAAATTTATACCTTTAAATGTCAGTCTTATATCATGATGTGATTCATCATGCTGCCTCACTGGAATGTCATGTTCAGATACCAGACGTGATGCCTCACCCAGTCCAAGTACACCAACATCTTGTAATGTTCTTGTAAAGTTTTGAAATATGTGTTACATTCAGAGCTCCGGAGTCTATTAAACTTGATCAACAGAATGGCACATACAGAACTACTGAATCTGGGCGGTACAAGTGTAGAATTCTGGGAATTACCTGGGCATGTTAGAGATAAAAGAGTTAAGAACATGCAATACAGAAATAGTTATTGATTTGTAAATAATAATTAGTTGTAGATTGTAAATAGATACAATCTACATGTACAAATTATGAGCCACATACAAATATGTCATAAATTAAATCGATAAATAAGAAGATCTAATTGTTTTAAATTATAAATATTAAAGAAGAAGAATTACACTTTGTGACTGATAACCCTAACGGTTTGGTTTGAATAAGTCTTGATAACCACATGAAATATACGTTCAGGAAATGCAGAAAATTGGCTTTACAGCTTAAGATTAAGATCACGAAGCTGTCTTAGACTTAAGTCAGACTCTAAGTATTAAAATAAAAAATTAGTAACTCATAAGTAACAGTATTAAGACTGTTTTTAAGTCAAGACTAAGTCTTAAGGCAGCTTCATTATCCCGGAGTAATGACACCATTATTCATAAAGCTGACAATTCCTATGAAACATTCACTAGTAAAGACTAGTAAAAACACACTTACTGCATATCTTTTATAGTGTTTGTGGACTTGTGCAGTCAATCCTTCCAGGTAAGGTTCCAGTTAGCGCTTGCTTTGTAACTTCCTGATCTACACATCAACATGTTCCTGGTTTTGAGAATTTCAAATCCTTGATAACTGGCACTAATAACAACTGGAGATTTTGATGAGGTAGCTGAAGCTACCTGCTCCCTCAAGGTGTGCCGAAGCTACCTGTTGCCTACAGGTGTAATTAAAACTGAGCTTAGAGATGTCCGACAACAAGGTAAGCGTTTTACTTACACAGACACACCTGACATTCAACCAGAGCACACACAGACTGAGTTGAGTCCCGAGGTTCCAGTGAGTGCCCTCACAGCAGTACAGCATACAATCAAGTCACCGTGCATATGTATATATATATATACTCCACTTACTGCACACCCTAGTCTCTCGATGTCATCCAAACAACTGGTTTAACCCCACTGTCAAGCACTACACACAAACAACCCTCAGGCCAAATCTTTAGCAGATTGACCCTAGAGAATCACACCTGGCTCTTTCATGGCTTCAGTCCTGGCTAACTTGTAAATGTATACCAGTTAATTTATATTAACCAGTACACATTTGTACATACACTGATTCAATCTCTAAATGTTCTCTCAACCTGACTTTCACATGCGCACAAGTGCATGGAAGGGGAATTTCATGGGCTCCTTAGCGCTAGCATTCTGAAGTTATTAGGTTCCCACGGTGTTGAGCGGTTGGCTGTCCATTGTGAGACATGTTAGAATGTCTATGTTAAAAGCTGCCTATTGTGCTGAGCACTGAGGCATTCAGGCTAAAACCAAACCACAAGTTACAGTGCGACATTAATAGTGTCCTAACATATTCCACTCTAATATATCACTTCATTTGAAGCATTAGAAAGCTAAAATCACACGTTTCTGTGACACTTACAAACTCAATGTGGCAAAACAGTTTCTTCTTTCATATCCTGGGTTGAATATGTTAATCCAAGGTCCAATTCTATGAGAGAGCAATATTATCACCCAGAATAAAACTCATAAATAATAAACTGCTAAATGTTTACACATATTTTTACACCAATGCTAACATTTATGACAATTGCTACAGTATCAACACATATTTCTTGCAGGTACAATTAAGAGAAAAAACAACAAACAATATAACCTGAATTATTTTGGAAGATGGTGCTTAGTAACTCTATAAATCAAATTTTGATCCTGACACTGGCAACTTCAAACAATGCCACAGGATACACCAGATCAGAGAAACTGAAAATGATGTTGCATCGCTCCAGTGCTCATATGGCTAAAAGGCAAAACAATGTGACATGTCTGTGTGACACATGTTCAAACACTTGCAGGTATGTTGTGTTTGACTACTAACTGATTGTTAACAACATTTTGGCACTTTTGATTTTCTCACAGTAACATTGTACAAATAAAAAGGTGTGCTTTTTAAAATTTATGCCGGACACTTTCTAAATGATTTAACAAATTTGATATGGTGTTGTCTTTTCTTTTAACATGTGGATTTACAGCAGAATGGTACAGTACATCCCCATACGTTGAATGTTTACAGACAAATACACCCAATTGCTGGCTCCATTATGAAAATTCATGATTTTAGTATAAAGAAATCTTGCAATTGTAAATTCCAAGCAGTTTCTACTTTTTCTTATTAAGTCTTTCAAATTATGAAGACGAAATTACGTCTCATCTCTTTGCTTGCTCTTAACAGAAAAACAAACAATGAGAAACTGATCGATCAAAATGGAATAAATAATGTGGTATTTTATAACATCACGTGTAATTGATACAAGCTGAATGAAGACAATCAAGTAAAACACCTAGATCTATCATCCCGTCTGTATTACAAACTGCTTATGGAACATAATGACAGGAGAGAACTGTTAAGTTAATTTCTTGTTATATCTGGTTTTAATACAAATTCCCAGGGAGGTTCTTTTCAAAAAATTTGAAAGAGACCAGAGAACCTGTAAGTATTATGGTCTTTGTTTACACTGGGGGTCTAGTGGGACCACGCTATTAAAAGACATGAAGTATTATACACTTACTCCTGTCAAAGACCATCTGTATGTCTGAGTGAATTTGCACAAAAGAGCCTACCTCTGAACTGGTTCTAACAATATACACACAATATCTAAAGACAGGTGTTTTGTTGCATTACAACATACAACTTTCAGGTGAATCTGAAGTTTATATCAACACCCATTCTCTTGCACCTCTGTGCTACATGTAGGTTTTCTCTTCCACGTCATTGGATACTGTAGCCCAGGCTTACTGTTTACAGGTAAGATTAATCTTTCTAAGAGGCGTAAACACCTGAATTATTGAGTAACACAAAAGGACACCTTGAGAGCCACTTAATTTTGTGCTTCTTAACATAACATCTGTGCCTTAGATGACTTATTAAGTGGTAAGGCTGAGCATAATTTGATATGAATTGATTTAATCAGCACAAAACATTGAAATGGAGCTTGATGTACATATGGCAGGAGTAAAGTTCCAAGGAGATTACTCTATTCGGTACAGAAATCAAAGAATTGGAATCATATTTACAGATATAGAAGCTGACAACATAATCTGATCAAAGCAACTAAAACAAAACAATAAAATACAAATATATTTCTGCACAACAAGTAAATAACATCAGATTTAATAAGATGATTAACAAGGTGAGATTTTAATTTACTTTAAAACAAAGACATTGACAAAATGCAGTGAAGTCATTTCGATAATTTGTTCCATTTCCTAGGCCCAGATAATAAAAAGTCATTTTAGCAAATTTGCAAACAACTTAACATCACAGCAGAACTGTTTAAAAGATGTTGTCATTTTTGACATTGTGCACTTTAAGTTTGATCTAGGAATTCAGGAATCAAAATATCAGATAATATCTTGTCATTCTTGGTCAATGTAGATTGATTTCAAAGTTTGAATATCTTCCTTGATAACTATGCAAAATGTGATCAGTAAATACTCAAACATTATACTGTCTACCACAGGAAGTTTCCCAGACTATCACTCTCTTGCCTTTCAAACAAACAAAAACCTGACAAAGAACAATTGAAAAAGTATTTCAAGAGCCCTTTGTGCAAACCTCCTGCTATTTTTAAGTTGGTACATGTCTTTAGTTGTTGTTTTGATATGATAGCCCTTGCAGATGGGTAGCTTTGTCCGGGTTATGTTCCATTTAATAAACGTATTAATTGCTCAATGTCCTAAATCATGCGTTGCCATCAGTCATACAATCACAGCAATATTTCATCCACCAATCAACTCAAGAACAGAGTGTTTACCCTTTGGAATATTTCCAAATCACTTTAGCCCTCTCTGGGTTGGGAGAAGAGTAAGCTAGATGGGTGAGAGGGGCTGCATCAGCAATTTTCACTGCGGTCAGAAAACGACAGAAGACATGAAACTTATGTTTTTTTAGGGCATTCTATCTTGGTTGTGTTAACACTTAACTGTTGCCTTCGTGCCTAAATATTTAACTGGTAAATTCCCAATGGCACACAGTACGGGTCTTTCTTTGACCCCAATCTCCAAACACCAAAGGAAACTGTAAGACTTTTGATTCTTTCGGAGGGACTATCACACTCTCATTTATCTGTCAGGGGTGCCATGTATGTCAAACTAACACCTTGCTCCTTAATTTGACGTTTTAATTGCATGGTGGCTTTAATTACGGAACCCTGGGTGTTGGCAGTCATTGGTTTCTTGCATGGTCAAGCTGCCTGGATAGAGGAGTTGATTTCTCTTCTCATCTGAGAAACGAAGAAAAGTGCCTCATCCAACTCACTCTGAAACATGATTGTTTATCACACATTTTGGTAAAATGAAAAATCAGCGATGATCGGCATTGCACACCAGATCTGGCGGTGCCAGGTCTGAACACGCTAGGAGTTATAGGTGTGTTGATGAATGAGCACATTCTTGTTCATGTTCCGATCTGAGTTCAAAGTGTTATAAAGTTGACAGTGTCTATTAGCAACTCACCAAAATGAAATGTAGTCATGCGCAATGATAGCAAGTAATGCAGTCTGTCAAAACCGAAAACTGAGATGACAATTTAGCATCAATAGTTTCTAACGTGTGGCGATACACTGTGATTAAAAAACAGACAAAAGTTTGTTTCTTATTTGTTAAGTACTTAGTATTTTATGCCGTATTCAAGAATACTTCACTTATCAGATGAAAGTTCACCCATAAATACGCTTCCACAAAGTGACAGCTACACAGTTAGTGGTTGTCCCTTACGAGTTACCTCCCCTCCACTTGACTTTTAAAGAGCATTAAGTGAAGGTATCACATCTCCTGGAAATAAACAGAACCTTTGTATTATTAAATTAGATACGCTTAGACCCACAAATGTTGTATTTATTTAAATTAAGGTCCTCCACACAACCTTAATAATATTATTGTATTATATTCTACAGTTACTATACGGAAGGTACCTTTTTTCACGGCAACACTTCTATATGGTCACTGTAGAAAGGAAATGAGAACAGTTATCACAGTCTGAGATTATTGATTCTGATCTGACTTAATCATCCCACCTTAATGGTTTCAATCTTAATAGTCATAGTCATCATGATGTCTACTACTAGCTGTAGGCCTACTCAAGAAAATTTCAGTTTCGTGCATGACACAGGTCATGTTAATGGATGGAAGCAAGCCCCAAGGGAAAGCATCCAGCATACCTAACCAGGGGGCAGTGCCTGACAGTCCTCAGCAGCAGTTCCAAGGCAAAATAGCAAGCATACCTAACCAGATGGCAGTGCCTGACAATCCTCAACAGCAGTTCCAGGGGAAAGCAGCCAGCATACCTAACCAGGTGGCAGTGACTGACAATCCTCAGCAGCAGTCCCAAGGCAAAATAGCAAGCATACCTAACCAGATGGCAGTGCCTGACAATCCTCGACAGCAGTTCCAGGGGAAAGTAGCCAGCATACCTAACCAGATGGCAGTGCCTGACAATCCTCAACAGCAGTTCCAGGGGAAAGCAGCCAGCATACCTAACCAGGTGGCAGTGACTGACAATCCTCAGCAGCAGTCCCAAGGCAAAATAGCAAGCATACCTAACCAAATGGCAGTGCCTGTCAATCCTCGACAGCAGTTCCAGGGGAAAGTAGCCAGCATACCTAACCAGATGGCAGTGCCTGACAATCCTCGACAGCAGTTCCAGGGGAAAGTAGCCAGCATACCTAACCAGATGGCAGTGCCTGACAATCCTCGACAGCAGTTCCAGGGGAAAGTAGCCAGCATACCTAACCAGATGGCAGTGCCTGACAATCCTCAACAGCAGTTCCAAGGGAAAGTAGCCATCATACCTAACCAGATGGCAGTGTCTGACAATCCTCAGCAGCAGTCCCAAGGCAAAATAGCAAGCATACCTAACCAGATAACAGTGCCTGACAATCCTCAACAGCAGTTCCAGGGGAAAGTAGCCATCATACCTAACCAGATGGCAGTGCCTGACAATCCTCAACAGCAGTTCCAAGGCAAAATAGCAAGCATAACCAACAAAATGGCAGTGCCTGACAATCCTCAACAGCAGTTCCAAAGCAAAATAGCAAGCATACCTAACCAGATGGCAGTGCCTGACAATCCCCAACAGCAGTTCCAGGGGAAAGTAGCCAGCATACCTAACCAGATGGCAGTGCCTGATAATCATCAGCAGCAGTACCAAGGGAAAGTAGCCATCATACCTAACCAGATGGCAGTGCCTGACAATCCTCAGCAGCGGTTCCAAGGGAAAGTAGCCATCATACCTAACCAGATGGCAGTGCCTGACAATCCTCAGCAGCAGTCTCAAGGGAAAGCTGCCAGCATACCTAACCAGTGCCTGACAATCCCCAGCAGCAGTCCCAAGGGAAAGCAGTAAGCATACCTTACCAGATAACAGTGCCTGACCATCCACAGCATACAGCACATGCGTCTCTCCCTATATTCGCTCTACATCATTGCAACCACTAGGCTGGTTTGACTTTTGGTGCCCATGCGATGCACTGGGGCTTGTTTAGGCTTAGCCTCACCACTGGTGCCCTTGCGCGGTACTATTTAATTGGTATTTATTAATAAAATTGTTTCAGGTGTTCTTGCTGTGCATACGTCTGATGGAAAGACAGAATGTTTATAAAGAATTATTAGAAAAAAAGATTGAGACAAAGTTTTTGTGTTTCATGACATCAACTCTTGCCTCATCACCGTGAAGCAAGTGACCTCGGCGTTGTTCAAGATTTCTGTACAAAATTTACTAGCGGTGGCAGTGATGAATCCTTAGCAGAACTAGCGACTTCGTGGGTTTTGAACCTGCAACCTTATCAGTCAACAGCTGGTGGACTCTCGACGGGAATTAATTATGGTTCTGCTTTCCACCACCTGCCAACTCTGCCATCTCCAATCTAGTCAAAAAATATTAAATAGGGCATACACTTGCATGTACATGTCTAATAAATAGGCCTAGGGCATAATCATGGTAAATTATTGGCACGGCCGACACAACCGGCCAATCATCAACATCGATGATAAGTGATAGTGGCAAACAAACTTTTGTAAATAAAGCGAGAAAAACATGTACATAATATATGTACTGTGTCATTTAACGATTAGGGCATGCTCTGGCCCCAGGTGGCTACTTCAACTCCTTTCTTTATACTGGGATGGCAGAGTACGATACTCTATCAGCCCAATATAAAGAGAAGAGCTAAGGTAGCCGCCCAAGGCTAGACGTGCTCTAAATATGGCAACATGAAATTCAAATGTTACGAGGTTTGACACCGGAGAATTTTAGCGCTAACTAACCCAAGGCTAAGCTGGACGTTCCCACCAGAAGGCCCAGCTTCGGTCATTTGGACTTCCAAGCGGATAATTTCACTAAAAAAAATGCATTCAAATATGGTGGTTGGAGTTACAATTTATCCAGTTTCCCCTAGTTTCATGCTTGTGTGGATTCATTAGTGATGACACATGGGAACACCTAGCTGGAATTGATAGCTGAAATGACTATAACTACGGACAGACAAAGTATTTGGTGCCCAGCAGTAGTATATTAAAGCCAGCTAGGGAAGTCCAGAGGTGTTCACGGTAAGCTTGTGGAACAAGACAGGGCTGTGATAGTATACGTAATCTCTGCCCAACAAAGCGAGATATTCCATATGTTGACGCTGGAACCAGCACAAGAACACATCGCCGATAATATTATATAGTATTACAATATTATTTAAACATTTGTGGCTATATATACATTAGTACTAAAAAACATTTGAATGATGACCAGTATTTGGGCTGAAAACTTTCAGGCCTACTGAGTTGTCAATGAAATACGGTGGACAGTTAGTAGTTTTGCCTTAAGAGTTACCTCCTCTGACTCCACATGATCAAATGTCTGAAGGCGTTTACAAGAGACAATCCTCAAAGTAAAAGTTGGAATGAATGAATGAATGCTTGGGGTTTAAGGTCGTACTCAACATTTTTTCAGTCTTATGACGACGAAGAAATCCTTAGGGTGCATGTACGTGTAATGTGCCTCCTTGTTGCAGAAAAGATCCGGGCCGGTCAAGTAAGTTTTTTTATATGCTCGTGTTGACTTCTTGGTCATACAAAATCGTCCAATCAAAGCGAACTCTTATAGGCAATATTTGTCCCGAAAATTTACAGGCTTCAAATCCCGCACAGCCGCACAGAGACGTTTGAATTGAAAATATCTTTTAAAAATAGACTGGAAAGCAAAAATGATACCTTGAGAATAAATCAGCTCAACTACCCCTTTTATACGTTCAGGATGAGCCCAACAATTTTTTTGCCAAACCCAACGTCAGAGCAATCTCCGACAAGGGTATAAATGGATTTGTCGATCCGAGACCAGCGAAAAGGGCATGCACTAGACTGTATAATCATCGACATCCACCGGTGATTGTCATGTGCTGTGGGGGATTTTTTTAAAAATCGAAATTCATGTGCCTTGAGTGTTAATACGTTTTCATGCAGACTGGTCAGAATTTTCTGCCTAACTGGTGACAAATTTCATGGCGTAACCAGGTTGATTTTGATAAATACTGAGAGACCTGGTGATTTTGTAACAAACAACAGGCATACGTACATTATCCCGTTATTTTCAATGCTCATTATGAGTCTGAAGCCTTATTTTCTTCCATTTTAAAATTATATACAACATGGTGGTAAATATGAAAACAAACTGTGTTCTGTGACACACAAGCAGGTTCCAACCAGTGTAAAACACATCATTCTCTATAGCTCGTGTTATGCTGCAGTGCTAGGCTATATACCTCTTAGTTATAGGAGCACAACTTCGTGTGCACAAGAATTGTTACGTATTGTAATAAAGAGCCAAGAGTTTGGACTTGGACTGATAGTTTTTGGTACGTTTATGTTCCCCATATAACTGAACTCTCATATACGGGTATAATTCCACTGCACCAATTATGGTGGGAGGAAACGGACAGAGCCGGGGAGAAACCCGTGACCATCCGCACCAACTTTTAAACTTGTTTTTTTTTCTTCTTCACAAATTGTTTCTTTGACCATGTCAGTTTAACAACTCTGTATATACTACACAATGCTACTTTACAATAAATCCCATCTTTTTCTGAAAAGTCCAGCTTCGTCGCAAATTAGATTATTTGAGTCGCAAGAGACACAGATGAGTGACATTTACAATTAATGTATGGGACAACATTAATGCATATTTGTATAAATATTATATTTATTTATATATCTATTTGTAAATTTTCCACCAAACAGCGGCACTCACAGATGTGCCATTTTTTAAATTGAAGTGTTAGTTAGCGCGCTAGCGCAGCGTAATGACCCAGCAGTCTCTCACCAATGCGGTCGCTGTGAGTTCAAGTCCAGCTCATGCTGGCTTCCTCTCCGGCCGTACGTGGGAAGGTCTTTCAGCAACCTGCGGTTGGTCGTGGGTTTCCCCCAGGCTGTGTCCGGTTTCCTCCCACCATAATGCTGGCCGCCGTCGAATAAGCGAAATATTCTTGAGTACGGTGTAAAACACCAATCAAATAAATAAATAAATAAAATTGAGGATTGAGAGTAAAAGATGATGGTCTAGGTCAAATATAAATTCATGACTGCATTGAAAACGTCATCACATCTCGAAAGCTAGGTCAACGTTAATTAGACAATGAGACAATTTCAAACAAAGTAGAAAAGTCAAGGCCAAGATCTAAAACGACCTCGAATGCGTACTTCTATGAACCGTTTTTGAGGTCATTGAATTTGCTTTAATCTTTAATTTAACACAACAGTATTCTACTAAATCTTGTTTAACGCTTGCTTTGGTGTCGCGTTGTATGGAGAATTGATCTTCATGCCACTTTTTAGCCAGTTGGAGATTTTGGTGTGACCTTACATGACCACTGTACTGAGTCGTTGACAGCCAATTAGTATGCAGGCGGGTTGGTTTTTGATTGGATGAGCTAGGACTTAGAGATAAAAGCACTTGCCTGGCGGTTGAAGGGTGCAGTTCATACCAAACTTATCTGCCATTAGTTTTTATAACTTTGGCGTTTTCTCTCGTCAGGTCGTTATATCCTGTAGGCTACAACTGAATAAAGAATTACTGCCAGTCAATCATCAACAGTTTGTTCGCCACGATATGGCTGAAATATTGCCGATGTGGCGTTAAGCCATAATCATTCATTCAACAGTTTGTCATGTTCCATTGCGATCCCAGTCGGGAATGTTCCAGCAAACATATAGTCAAGAGCCGTAACCGTTATGAATTGCTTTATGTACATGGAGTTTACAATAATCGGATATCATTATTGCATTTCTCTTCCACAGCAACTGCCAAACACTTCTTTTTATCCTTAACCGAATAACTAGTAATCAGAGATTTAAGTCGCAAAGTACAAACAATCACGACGGCGGTCATTTCGCTCTGCGTGGAGACCATGAAACTTCTCCGTCTAAATTCTTTATCGAAAAAACATTTTCTACAAACGGGAAAAGCACAAGTCTTGCATTGGGGGCTAATTTCAGTGGTGAAAAGAAAATAGCAGACATATCGTATGATGAGCGGCAATTTCAATATAGCCATACAGCACCGGATTGCTGGACTAAAGCAAAACTGGAATTAGTAGACAGAACTGCCTGAAGATGGAGAAATGGGACCCATACAATACGAACAATACAATGAGCTTTGTTGTTCCAACATAACTCAAAATCCATGCCAAAAGTTTTAACTTATTGTATATAGGATAAATAAAATAAGAGTGGATGTTGTGCATAAATTACTTAAAACAGATGTAGTAAATAGTTTTCAATCATCTTGGCAGTGATTTTGGCAAGATACAAGTCGCGTGGAATCCAGGGGGCGACCAATTAACTGATGCATGATGCTCCATGTCATACTCATTTTGGTCTACTGTTCATAATCGTATTACATGTAGATATGTGAACATATTCGTCTACAATGTCTGCACGCCCACATGCTTTCTGTTCGAGCACTGTTCAAGAGTGTTTCCTTAATGGCGGAGAAATACAAATTGTGGAAATATTTCTTGGAGCATAGGACCGCTTCCACCCACGACGCAATGTAATTAAGTGCTATAACTACATGACTTATACAGTGCATTTGATTGATACATCTGAAACTTTTATTTGAATAAATCCTTTGCGACTCGAGCAAGTAAATGTCTAATTGGATGATGATGACGGTCTGCTCAGTTCCATAAGGAGACTTTCGCGTGTCTGTCGAATCAAGGCAGAAAACTAAGTGACATGAAATCGTAGCGATGTATACAGTTGGTGTCTGATTTTATTTAATAAAGATGTTGGAACCTGGACACGAACAAAACATATCGAATTTTTCTGGCAATTAAGATCTTTCTGTTCTAGCTTTTTCAAGCCCACACCTGAAAATAAAATTAAAATGTCAGATCGGGTGTATGCCGAATGGGAGACAGAATCAGTTGGTTCACAGGAGACAGCAAACAGCAGATCACCTTTTGACTATGCCACAGGGATGTGAACACTTACATTCACCAACAATAATAACACAATGAGGAATTACATTTTCTTTACCAGGCTTTCATAAAGTAAGAAATCAAGATGGACATATGCAAAGAGAAGCATGCCGTTCTGCTTTTAATAATGATGGAGTGAGTGAGTGAGTGCTTGGGGTTTAACGTCGTACTCAACAATTTTTCAGTCATATGACGACGAAGGAATCATTAGGGTGCATGTACGTGTAATGTGCCTCCTTGTTGCAGGACGGATTTCCACCGCTCTTTTATTTAGTGCTGCTTCACTGAGACGACTTACCGAAGGCAAGTAAGCCGCCCCGCCCGAGCCATTATACTGATACGGGTCAACCAGTCGTTGCACTATCCCCTTCATGCTGAACGCCAAGCGAGGAAGTTACAACTTCCTCTTTTAAAGTCTTAGGTGTGACTTGATCTAGGATTGATCCTGGATCTACCGATCCCGAAGCGGACGCTCTACCAACTGTGCTGTCCGGGCCGGTAATAATGATGGAAAGATATAAGGAGTTTTCTAGACGAAACAATTAAATCAGTATCCAAATCGTGTTCTGCGCTAGTTTAAAAGTTGTCCTTAATCTAGGCCTTTGGATTCGTTTATCCAAATATGTACCTCAGCAGCTCTTACATTGCAACTGTTCGTAGATCCAATGCGGAGATCTTATTCAGCGGGATGAACATACAGCCCTTGTTACAGAGATTCTGATCGCCCAGTCCCCGTCTACTTGTAGGAGCCCTGTATAATACGGGCGCTCAGTAGGGTAAGATTCTTTAATCAAGTTACTGCACTATACGTATGCTCTCCTCTGCAGGTGTAGCAAAATTTTATTGCGATGGGGCAGATGCTTTAGGCCATATAAAACAATGTTTTGGGTGGAAGGTTCATCAAAGAAAGGGTCAAGTCTTTCACAAAAAGAAAATACATTTTTGTAATTTGTTCATCTTGTAATCACTTGGCTACATGTGGGGCATATGTTGTCTGATCACCGCTGCTGTTGTAGGGCATTCAACATGCCGTAGTCTATTTCTTTCAGCCAGTCGCCTATATTCAGCTGTCTGTAAAATCAGCTACCAAAATTGCTTTTCTGTAGCAACACATAACACAAGTTCTACACATTGATATGTTGTATATCTATTTTACTGCAAGGGAAATGTGTTTAGAATGCTTTTTTTTTCTAATTCATAATGTTAAACTCCATAAGCCTGGTTTCAACACCAAGAACTCATGCATTGCCTCTGGTGACGTCATAATTGTTTAGAAACAAGACAGTGGCATGCTGGACAGTTGGCGTAGAGAGTAATTTGTTGTACAATAGCTGCACTAAAATGCGGTGAGAACAAACTCCACGCAGTAACACAGCCTACACTACTGTCTCGGTGAACAGACTATATTGTTTTTATAGAACAAAATTTCCTAACATCCAACTCTAAAAAACATACTGCTGAGAGATCATAAACTGCAAGAGGTAAAATAAAATTCATTTATGAAGGTTATATTATGTACTAAAACGTGCGAACAGTGTCAAATATAGCAGTGTCAGATTTACCAGGTTTAGATATTCCAGCAAGTCACTAGTTTCTGAATAATTATGACGTCACCCGAGGCAATGACTTCTGTGTGTCGAGTGAGTGAGTGAGTGAGTGCTTGGGGTTTTACGTCGTACTTAACAATTTTTCAGTCATATGATGACGAAGGAATCCTTAGAGTGCATGTAATGTGCCTCCTTGTTGCAGGACGGCTTTCCACCGCCCTTCTTATCTAGTGCTGCTTCATTGAGACGCCTCACCGAAGCTAAGTAAGGCCCCCCCGCGAGCCATTATGTTGATACAGGTCAACCAGTCATTGCACTATCCCCTCCATGCTGAACGCGAAGCGAGGAAGTTACAACTTCCTCTTTTAAGGTCTTAGGTATGACTCGGCCCAGGAATGACCCTGGATCTACCGCGCCCGAAGCGGACGCTTTACCAACTGTGCAATCGGGGCCGGTCTTGGTGTCGAAACAAGGCTTATGGAACTTAACATTGTAAATTAGAAAAAGTGTTCTAACTTCATTTTCTTCGCAAGAATATGGACTTTCAGCATATAGAGCTTGTGTTTTATGTGAAACTGGCTAAAGGCAATTTCGGTTGCGAATATAACTGATTTTATACAGGCAAAAACTGTATCTCCCATCGACACCCAGGAGTCGGAACATTTCTATAGAGTTCACATTAAATGCCAAGACAACACAAAAGAACATACTTGCCCGATGAAGTACAAGATGAGTACAAAGATGTATTTTGTGTTAGATTAATTTTCAGTAAAACTGTTGCATGGGTCCAAATTTATATCATGGGGCCTCTGTGGCTCAGTTGGTTAGCGCGTTAGCGCAGCGTGATGACACGGCAGTCTCTCACCAATACGGTCGCGGTGAGTTCAAAATCCAGCTCACACTTGGTTTCCTCTCCGGCGGTGCGTGGAAAGGTCTTACAGCAAACTGCGGATGGTCGTGGGTTTCCTCCGAGCTCTGCCCGGTTTCCATCCACCTTAAAGCTGGCCGCCGTCGTATAAGTGAAATATTCTTGAGTACCGGTACGGCGTAAAACACCTATCAAATAAATAAATAAATAAATAACCAAATTTATATCAGTGGCGTCACATTCATGTGTTTTGCTCGGAATAGTTCATTTCAGGGTCCATTCGGAGAAAATATTCTTAGCTGTGTGCTTCTATACGTTTTTAATGTAGAAGTAAAGCCAGTAAAGCAAGTGTGCTTGTATCAAGTAGCAAAAACCTCACGCCATCACGCCTTTCAATGGCCATTGCAGAATGTATTTCAAACGCATTTTACTGGCTTTTACTATTTAATGGTCTTTCATATACTTCATGTCAGTGATTTGTTTGCCTTTGAATTCAGATGAGTCACTTATACCCTTTGTGAAAACTTTAGTCTTGGTGATTGACAGTGCAGTACAGATTAATTATGACTCGTCTTTATAACAGATAAGACAATAACGTCACCATTTACTTACTTGAGCTAATTTATATCTTATCTAAACCTAAATAATTATAGTTGTAAATGAAAAAGACATAGCTGGGGGTATCTGGCCAAATTGCATCAAACCATCTGAAAAGCTCACATACTTCACATGTAAAGCTACCAGTCAAAGGAATATTCTGCTAACAGCTCACATTAAATACACTGTTTCAGCAAAAAAGTGGATTGTTAAATTTATTTATGCCACAAACAATACAAACCAGCTTTCTTGACATGGCTTTAGTTTTTATTGACTGAGAATGAGAGACAATTGAGGTTTTCTTGCTTTTAATAATTTACGCAACACAAATTATTATAATTTTTCACTTTCTCAAAATATGTGATACAACTACCACTGTCGAAAGGTTATCATATCTTAATTTACATTAATTATAAACATTTTAGCACTGTTGATTGAACCATCATGCGCAGTCAAAATATTTAACCGACTATAAAACAAACCCTGTCAAAACTATAAAATGTTAAGCTAATATGTACCAGCCTGGAACCTTAAAACGTCATTTTTGTCTGATTGCAGGAAACTCTATTGAACACGCGTCTGTTACCTCAGTACACTCACCAGTGCGGTCGCTGTGAGTTCACGTCTAGTTCCGGTACATCCGGAGTTCTGGTCGCAACCTGCCGGGATGATCGTGCGGTGTCCCTCGGGCTTAATTTACCCGCCCGCTTTCTTCCTACCATGCATAAAGCTGGTCACTGTTGTATAAATATTTTTGACACCGGCGTAAAACACCAATCAAATCAATCAGTCAAATAAATAAATAGATGTACCTACTTCAGTATACATATATTTTAAATCTGCTCAATTTTTTGTAAAGTGCCTTGTACGCTTTCGAATGTTAACGCGATTGCCCTACAAAGTTTGATGTATTATCAAACACATATCGAACCAAACACTTTACGGGATTATATTGTATAAAGATAAGTTGGCAAGCGTCAGGTACACGGTTGCAAATGACACCTTAATTTTTTTTTGGCGTCCAAGTTGAGTAGTAAATTCATTCATATTGTGTTTTTTTCCATATTATTCCGAAGTGCGTCTAGCCCTTTGTTTAGGCACATAGACCTGGGCAAGACAAACTGGGTGTGGGCCTGTAGTGTATTAGCGGACGGAAAAAAAAGTTTGATTTATAGGCCTAGTCTTAAATATAATTAAGAAAATAAAAAATCTATGTGGCAAACATTTATATTACTGTATGTTATCTGATATCCTTAACATAGCCCCAGAGGGAAAAATGCCATGACTGAGGAAGTCATTTCTGTCCAGCTAGGCCGATAGCCTGAAGCTAAAGGCCGCCCAAAAAGCGAACGTGCACCTTACGAGACGAGCCGCGATTTGTAATGGGCGCTCAAGCGCGACACAGATGGATTATGGGAGGTTTGAACTCGGAGGTTACAAAATGGCGGACGAGTGCGACGACCATTCAGATGCAGGCAGTTAATCAATGTAGTTTAGCACTAAATGACTGACAAGGAAGAGCAAGTACGCTGCGGAAGTACTTCTTACATTGTTCAGGCAGAGTTGGGTGTTCGGTTTTCTTGTGGAAACCTATCCAAACGGGAGATAACAGCGGTTAAACCGGCTGGATGCGGCGAACGACGGTCCGATCTTATTCAGCGATGAACATCGTTAGCTAGCTGGACGAAGGCATTTCTTATCGCACTTCTAGGGAAATAAGATTGGGATTCTTGAATGGACGATTTGCTTTAAAGGAGATTTCTTGCGGTGTGCTATTTCGGGAAAGTTTTGTACTGGTCGTCTTGTTTGTCCAGTGAGTTCATAAAGACGGTAAGGACAAGCTCCGATTGTTTTTATTATGGTTTTGCCTGATTAGAACGAGTGCCATTGATTTGCGGTCATGCTGCACCGCGCTGTGTGTTTTGTTTGCGGCAGTCCCGGGGCGGACACCCGTCTCTACACGAAAACTAGAGACAAAGAACCATATTTCCCCTTCCTCGAGCACCATGATCCACCAAGGGGTTCGAGAACGCCAGGTGCAGACGGGGCGGTGGATAGTTGCCGCGTTTGTTACGCTTTTCTCAGACAACAATGGGAGGCCTACGAGCGCACAAAGACTCCGGCCATCAAACGCTTGTACTGGCTAAAGCGCTCCGACAACGGACATTTCACTGGAGCCGAAACACGTCTGCAAGGCGAATACATAGCTCAAGTGATGGGCTTTCAGTTTAACCCCACTCCCGGCACGTACGACGCCAGCGGAGGGAATTATAGCCCCCCGCCTCCTGCCCCTCAGTCCCATTTTGACAGATCAACCGGCAGTGTTGGACAGATGTCTCGCAATAATACACTTCCCCCTCGTGAAGCCCCATCGTCATCGGCTATGTCTGCAGCAGCTTCTGCTGCACTGAGGCCCACACAGGGGGGGTTTAGACACGCAGGAATGCAGGGCTCAGAAGGGGTGCTGGATCTTTCCCTCCCAGTTAAGCCACAATCTAAAAGTGAGGTTAGCATATCAGCGTCCACAAAGCAGGACAGAAAACGAGAGAGGGATTTTCCATCACATGGCAGTAGAAAAGAAGTCAGTGAGGGTCCACATGGTGAAATGGCCTACCAAAGACATGGTGATATCTATAGTGGCAGCACACGCTCAACCTCTCATATGTCTAGCCATCACTCGGCTACTGTTTCCTATCCTAACAGTAACAAACCCACAGCTGACGTCTCAAATATTGTGACATGTTTTACTTGTGCAGTGGAATTGCCATTCTCTGAGGGTAAACTAGTGTACAGCTGTCGACAAGATGCTAGCGGTAAGGAGCCTTACTTTCCTTTTCTAGAGAGCCTGTCTCCTCCATCTGGTTCTGTACCAGTCCACAAACACGGGGCCACCAAACTCTGCGTACCCTGCTTAACATCATTGTTACACCAATGGGATATGTTTGTGTCCCAAGAAATCCCAGTTGAACTGAGGCAGTATAAACTGCCCAGAAAATCTGATCGTTATAAATACAACTCTGCTCAGAGCAGTACTGTTCCAACGACTGACACTCATTTTGTCCCAAAAGTATCCAGTTTACACCAAAGCCATCCTGTATCCGAGATTTGCTATCTTTGTGGTCAGTTGTACCCAGATGACAACATGAAAATTTTATTCACACGTGCCCCAAATGCTAACAGCCACAGAACAATGTACTTTCCTTTTGTGCGGGATCTTCCTCGCCCTCAAGGTGCCAAACCTCTCGATCAGGAAGGCACGGTTTTGTCGTGTCGTTCTTGTTATGGTCATTTACAGAAACAGTGGCAAATGTATCAGGCAGAGGCCGTCCACCCAGTTCACCGAACATACACGCTCCGTGCTGCTGAGGGAAGTGAAGGTCCTCCAGGTAGTAAACTGGACTCTGGAGGTGAGCCCTCGCGTCCTGTTCATAGTGAGTCTAGCATCAGTCAGCCATTAAACATTCAAATTGCTGCCAACAGCCCAGGACCGATGGCTGCAATTCCTGCTCAAGGGTTACTGGCGATTGCTGCAGCACCTACCGTGACGTCCACATCGACCACGCCGAATTATCAAGATGTTTCGCCAGTATCTTCTACCCAGGTGACCTCACAAATGGCTGATGGTCGCAGGTCATCAGGTGAAACAAAGGCTGGACCAAATGTCACAGTGCCCCACCCACTTACGCAAATGACAAGCATACCCCAAAAGGTATGTTTTGTCTGTGGAGAGAAATCCATTTTACCTAACACCCAAGTCCTCTGCTCATATCCTTCTAGATTGGATGCTAAAGCTCCTCCTGGCCAAGCCAACCCGTTTTTTCCATTTCTGGCCAATCGGGACCCTGCCGGCGGTGCAGAGGGAATGACAGAAGATGGCACTGTGGTCGCTTGCAAATATTGCTACCATCTTCTCCTCGCCCAGTGGAAGGAGTATGAAACGTCTGCAACACCAAGCGACAGTAACCGATGGCTTCGAAAGTATTCTTTGAAAGAATTTGTCTGTTATGTCTGTGCAACCCAAACAACTCGTAAGAGAATGAGAACATTGCATGTGAAACCATTCTACTTTTTGAAGGAGCACAAGTCTCCATCGGGTGCCATCGTTATGGACAATGGCGACAGTGTAGCTACGTGTCGTAAGTGTTACGCGAGTCTACTACACCAAATGAAGGAGTATGATCGCATGGGACTGCCTGTAGAAATGAGGAAGTACAATTGGATACCTGTCACTAAGGGGTCGTGCTTTGACGATGGTGAAGAAGACACTCAGGTGAGATATATATAATCTTTTACACACTATTCAGTTCATAGGTTTATATTTTTTAAAGTAATTCCGAATACACATGTATATCTCTGCTAGTGTGATACCGTCCATAAATATTCTGGCTTCTGTTTTTTTAACAGTTTGTTAGAATCCAAAAGCATTTTTTCATTTCACAGAAATCCATGGGGGTCCAAATATAGATTCCACTTTATTTAGATAGGCCTTCTCTGAATTACCTCCCTTGTCAAACTGCAGCAGTAGCATGCATGATATAATACAAGAATGGTATTTTGAAACGTGAAAATAAGAGAAGTGAGACCTCATCTATTACTAAGTACATGTATGCATGATGGTTAGATATTTTTTTTGCAACAGAATGTGGTAAAAGAGGAGCAGTGTTTTCAGTTTGTATGTGGGTAGACAGAGTTTGCCAAAGCTGTTTGTATTTTATTAGGGGATTTTTAAATTTTCTCCATTTGGATTAAAATCATATGGCATGAATCATGGGCTTTCCAAATCAGTTTATGACATTAAACTTACTGTTTATAAAACGTATATGAAGTACACATGCACTGCAACACCGCAGAAGAAAATGATGTGTTCTACTGTGATTTGAACCTTCTGTGTAGCTTGTCTTCGAGTCCCCTATTAACTTATGCTGCTATAATTCTTGCTGTTAATGCATTACCCATTTTCAGAGGCCCCACATAACCACAGCATGCTCCTAAAAGCTAATGTAAATGATAGATGGGCTTCAAGGGAGAAAATGTGGAAGGGCTGTGTTGGTCTTTTCTCAGGGTATTCCAAAGTTTTTCTCAAATCTTTGAATTTTGATTATTAAACTTGCTTTTGATATGCATTGAATTGGATTTGTAAACTAAACATCATCCTTAATTTATGCCTGAAAACGTATGTACCTGTACATAAGCTGTACATTTAAAGGAGAAGAAAATTTAAATATGAATGAAATACCATTGAAAAGAGTATGCATTTCCTCGCAGGTGCATGCCATAAAAAATTCTAATATGTACCTCAAGGTGATCAATTATAAATAAAGTCACTGCCAAAATCTGCTGTGGGCGACTCCATTTTTGCCTAAGAACTAGTCCTGAAGTCTTCTGTGTTAGGAGGAAAATTGCCGGTTGGTAACCGCTGAAGTGCAGTTCGTACATTTCCGGTAGAACTGTTCTTTCCAGAAGGTAGCGAACAGTACAGTTTGTTTTCCGCTTGAGGATCGGGAAACCGGAATGTGGGACGTAGGTTCCGAGTTTACACGAACAAGCTGGCAGTTTTAATGAATCATTGGCTGAGAGGCAACACACCCCCAGCATATATTACAGGGTGTTAAAGATGGAGGACGCGATGGACTCGGCGATTTATGCCAGCTTCACCATATTTAGGCTTTACGTGTATGGCGAGGAAAAATCGCAAAATTATGCAGCAGGCACCACCAGATGTGCTCTTTTCAGCCTATAGTGTCAAGTTTTTAAGTCGTCTTCTCCTTTAAAGCATAAGTGTAGATTTGATGATGAGCTATGAAGGTTGTAAACTTCAACACATGCTCATTATTTTCAAAGTGAAATACATGTACTGATTAGAACTATTGGAACTCATAGTATTTGCCTATCATTAAGTGAAGTTTTTTTAAATATTATTTTTACCAGTGAAAAGTGTGGATTTTAAAGAAACAAACATTGAGAGAAAGTTTGATCAAATACCAAATATAAACTAAAGAGGCCCTTTTTGATGGCTCAGGCGAGTTTTACGCACAAACAAAGTTAAATGTATAGATGTACATGAGTAAATTCAAAGCTCATTCTCACATACAGTGACCAGTACATGTATAATCTGTATGATATGTCCACGGAAAAGATGAAAGCCGATACCACATTCTACAGTTTTAATATTTTTAAAGTTTACAGTGTTTTGGTAATGAAATTCCTCTATAACCAATAATTAACAAAAACAGAAATTAGCAGCAATTAAAGAGGAGATGTCTTGTGATGTAAAGGCTGAAATTGCCTGTCTGTTTCATATCGATCTGCCTAAAGTTTTCTAAAGTTATTCTTATCTAGATGTAAAAGTGCCTGTAGTGGTATGGTTTCCTCATCAATGATAGAGTACGACTATACATGTACAATCTGAATTAGGACAAGGAGAATTTCCATATCGCTCAGGCGGGGCCTAGTCTGGCCTCAGAAGGGAAGGGGGTGGAACCATCGGTGAAGGGCACCTCATTGTTGAATATTCCGATTCGCATACATTTTTGAAGGCCTCAGTTCCTACGTTGACCTCCACCCCACGTGCACACCACAACACATACCTAGCCTAAATTCAGTGTAAGGATGGCTTGTATTTACTGGTATGTGGAGAACTCGTCCATCCCGGATGACATGTGCATCTGATCATCACATTGTATCATAGCTACCCCAGGCCATCATTTAAACGTTGTTTGTTGCGGGTGACAAGCCCCCTGTTTTTTTGATGTCAGGTCGGTCGGTTGGCATTTTGTTTTTTTTTTTGAAGTAAATTGAAAGTAATCTGAATGCTAATTCAATTATCGCAGGTCCAGTTTTCGTCACCTGCTTCAGGGAATACATTTAATATGCTCATTTTAAATGCTCTTTAAAAACTTGTTGTTTTGATAACCAAGTTCTTTCGCACTGAAGTCAAATGTTCCTTCTTGATTCTGGATCCAGCATTAAATTTGAGCCAATTTACGAACTTTAAATCTAAACAACTGAAGTTCTAAGACATCCATTGCTTTCACCACACAGAAATTATATTCGCCAAACCTAATGTAACCTAAGTAGATAATCCGAGTCACTAATGAATTTGGGCCTTTTTATTTTGTTTTTTAATGCAAAGGGCACTTTGGGGGAATGGTAGCGTCCGGTAATTGCACGCTGAGAAGGGCTGGATTAAGCCCTGTCTGGGATATACTACTCATTAAGTACATTGTCCGTTGACTTTTTTTAAAAGCACTCGGGCCATCTGTCCTTGGGGAGTCTCTCACCAATGCGGTCGCTGTGAGTTCAAGTCCAGCTCATGCTGGCTTCCTCTCCGGCCGTATATGGGAATGTCTGGCAGCAACCTGTGGATGGTTGTGGGTTTCCCCCGGGCTCTGCCCGGTTTCCTTCCACCATAATGCTGGTCGTCGTCGTATAAGTGAAATATTCTTGAGTACGGCGTAAAACACAAATCAAATAAATAAATACCCCACAATAAACATATATTGGGTAACCTACATGTATGAGTGTTACTGACCCATTCATGCACATGTGTTACGTATCCTGTGATGTGTCTGACATACATGTACACTGTAATGTAACCATGTAATGTATTTATCCAGCAGAAGACCATCTAACTGGCCTTTGAACATGTATCTACAAATGACTTCAGTGTTATTCTTTTGATTGCTGACCAAGCAAAACAAAGGGAGCTTAGTCCACATATGTGTATGTCATTGCCTGCTGGACACGACAAACTGGACAATGCCCACGTGTGTTGTTGTCCAATGAAAATTGGAGTATTTTGTCTGATCCAGGACTGGCCCGGATAGCACAGTTGGTAGAGCGTCCGCTTTGGGACCGGTAGATCCAGGATCAATCCTTGATCGAGTCACACCTAAGACTTTAAAAGAGGAAATTGTAACTTCCTCGCTTGGCGTTCAGCATGAAGGAGATAGTGCAATGACTGGTTGACCCGTATCAGTATAATGGCTTGGGTGGGACGGCTTACTTGCCTTCGGTAAGTCGTCTCAGTGAAGCAGCACTAAATAAAAGAGCGGTGAAAATCCGTCCTGCAACAAGGAGGCACATTACATGTGCTTGCACCCTAAGGATTCCTTCGTCGTCATATGACTGAAAAATTGTTGAGTACGACGTTAAACCCCAAGCACTCACTCACTCTGATCCAGGAGAAATACATTTATTTATTTTGCAGACGGGATGTGACAGTGATGCTGAGAGAACTTTGGGGGGATGTGACGAGATGAGCAATGGCAGCTTACCTGACAGTTGCCATGACGACGATAGTAGAGACAAGATGTTTGCAGGTAAGCTTTTGTTCCATTTGTGATTGATATCTGCATCTGTTTATAGTGTACAATTTATACAGTGTCGTTTCAAAATTACCATTGACTTGTCGTACATGTCCGGAAAAAAAAAGGTCTTGTCGGTCAAAATTTACGTGCAGCATGGACAAGTGTCTGGTTGATTATTTTGTGATTAAAATTTGCACATACATCATGTAATTTTGCTGCTTTGATCGGTTTCGCTAACTGGCATTAGAGTGGATTCATAGCGGCGCCTCTAGGAATACGGCAGTCATTGACAGTAAAATGAAAAATATCGATCGCTCAAAACAACTGGCTTACTATTAAATTCGGGTTTACCAAGCAATTGACTAATGGATCAATAACCGACCCAAGCGATGAAGCTAGACCAACAACAACGTCAGCTACACGGCGGTATTTCAAGGAAGATTGGAAGCGA
Organism: Liolophura sinensis; assembly: GCF_032854445.1. NCBI lineage: Eukaryota > Metazoa > Mollusca > Polyplacophora > Chitonida > Chitonidae > Liolophura > Liolophura sinensis. The sequence continues at coordinate 36,146,662 of NC_088303.1, forward strand.
TGTATTGCACTATGTGTGGAAATTACGGTGACCACAAATAACCCTTCTGGTCAGTTATTAAAACAGTTACTTGTCAAAACTAAATACCCAGTACATTTAAAAATATATCGGCCAACAGCTCAGTGCTGGGGGTTGCAAAAACGTCTGGTAACTTTAGGGATCAACAGGACAACTATCCATCTGGCGTTACTTCTAATTTCTATCCCTAGGATTACATCTGAGTTACCTGTTATTAAGTTACACAGCCATGTTACATAATGTTGTATATCACCATTGCCAACACTGTGCATTTCATTTATCTCTGGAGTTGCCATTTCACGTCACGATCTGTCCTCGAAGAGAGAGTTTGTAGATTCCCCTGCACTCACAGTTCTTGGGGCCTTGGTGACAGAAAGCGGTCAACGATGCATGTGAGGCTGTTTGCAAATTCTAGTGTTCATTTGAAACCACTTTTCTTCCACCAGTATGGTGTGTATGTCTCTCCATTTTATTTGGAAAACTTAAAATAAAAAAAATAAAAGTCATCACTGTTATGAGGGGGCTGATCTAGAGGCACAACTTATGTCCTTTAAAATCTCATTGCGATCTCTTGATTGGAATTATTCTGTATATGGTGGTTCAGATAGACTTCATCAAATTTCACGTGCAATTTAGTAACTGTATACATGTGTTCCCTGATGATTGAGGTAACAGTTGGCTTGTTTGAAATTGAATGTTGACATTATTTCTGCTTGTATTTCTTGGGTCGGATAAACTTTTGCAGATATGTAGTCATCCTTCAAATGGTGTTGGATGTCTACAGTTTTTTTTGTTACAGTTTTTACACATAAAATTAACACGAATCAAAGCTGATGTGTACGTGAATGTGAAAGAGGCCATTTAGTGTCCATCAACTATTCATTGGTTACATCACAGCTGTGACAAATGTGCTATTGTCAGAGGCCATTTCATGTCCATCAACTATTCATTGGTTACATCACAACTGTGACAAATGTGCTATTGTCAGAGGCCATTTCATGTCCATCAACTATTCATTGGTTACATCACAACTGTGACAAATGTGCCATTGTCAGAGGCCATTTAGTGTCCATCAACTATTCATTGGTTACATCACAACTGTGACAAAACATACCTGAGTGACATCTTATATCAGAATATCACAGGCGCAAAGTGTTATTAGGTCATGACAATGTTATGCTGACAATAATGAAAGAATTTAAATGATATAACTGACTGAGCAAAACAATCAGATTGACAGCAACTGCTGGTAAAAGTAGTATATTTATGAGCCAATTAGAAGACTGGATTTCCAGTTTGCTTATCAAGTTGTGGTTCATGGATAGGCACGTGTTTGTTGGGTGTGGATATTATTGGTGTGTCTATCGAGAAGTTGGTAGCCAAATGTTCTGAATGTACGTATGTTCTAAATGTGCAAAAAGTGTGAAAATACATCTATGCAAATGTGCTAAAAGGCTTTACTTAGTAAGGTTATATTACAGCCTTAGCGGCAACAGGAAATCCAGTTTAGCCATAAACATGCATACTCCTTATCATTTTCTCGGAGGAGTTTTCTTATTTTTGACAACTTTGTCATGTCTTCTGTTCAAGTAAACTGATACTTGATGATTCCCCCCCCCCCCACCCCACCCTTAGTACGAGTTCTTTTTCTCTTTTTATTAATTTTTTAATTTTTATTAATTTTTTTGCTGTCTATGGAGTGGGTTATTTCTGTTGCTTATATGTAGCCAAGGTTAATATCCAGTGTATAGCGATTGTTTTCTTGTTACATGTACATGTTTGTAATTGTCTCCATTTACTATGTGTACTTGAGATCATATGTGTTCTTTGTTTCCATGTTTCGCTATTAATACGTATGGGTTTGTATTAACTTGAGGGGGAAAAAAAAAAAGAACATACATGTACCACTCGCCTCAAATACGTGGTTTTGTTTACATTGTTTTTATGCAAGTATTGATGCATTCACATGTAGATGTGCTGTATTTAGGTCTAAAAGCTGTTGAAGCATTGGTAAATGTGACATTTAATCAATGCATGTCATTGCGACCAAATGAACTGTTATAATTTAAGAAATAAAATAAAATGATAATAAATGTTCAATGTTACTGGATGGAATTGTAATAAAATGTACCATTTTAAATCGTTCCAGTTGGGATTTTGAAGATGTGCAGAAAGGATTTTGTATGATTATGTTAGATACATATAATGTAAATGACCTAAAATATTGCACATGACTACCTGTAACTTGCACATGGCTACCTGTAACTTGCACATGGCTACCTGTAATTTGCACTTGGCTACCTGTAACTTGCACATGGCTAGCTGTAACTTGCACATATTATCTGACGCAAAGAGTTCAACTTATATTACAAGGTATTTTGAAGTTCATTGGGAAGATAGTGTGATAATCCCAAGAACCAAATGGCAAAACATAAAGTTTGGTGAAGGTTGACTTTCGATGTTCATATTAAACACGTATGTGTAAAAACTTTGAAGCGATCAGTCATTCAAAGTTCATGTAAATGTACATGAAAAACAGTTTATACAATGCTGTAGCTTTATGAAGACAACATCTCCAACCGTACGTCTGAGGGATTATCAAGTCTCCTTTACCACACCTGAGTTATCTCATTGTCACCTCAGCAGGTCACTAGATCACAGATAACTTTGACACTAAACACTTTTAGTCTTACCTGTACGTGCTGGATCAGGTGCAGACTGGCTCAGACTGGAAAAATCTCATACCTGAGTGGAAAAATTTTGTTTTTAATATTGTGCATGAACAGACAAACCTAAGATGTAAATGTAGGCGGTTTATTTATCAGTTTATGTGCATGTAGGCTAGTGATCCGAGGATGACCATGCTTTTCATGTGCCCTCTGCTTTGTCAGCCTCGACCAATGAGATGATAAGTTAAGATCTGTCTTAGATCATTGAGATGATCTCATTTTTGCCACGTGGAAATTGGGCTGCCTTGGCCTTGTCTTAATATCAGAGGCTCTTGTGTGAACATCTTCCTTAGAGAAGTGCTTCCTGCACACATAAACCTGGTCTGCAGTATTTAGATGAATGATTTTTTAGTGTGGCATAAAGCACTAAGTAAATACAACAGTATAGCAGTAGATTTTATTTGTGTGGGATGTAGGTTTTGGTAAGCAATTTTGGTGTCGCTTCTGTGCATCTTTGTACATATACATGAACAAGGGAGATCGAAGTACATGTTTTATGTACACAGGACAACGATGTGTTTTTTGCACATGTACATGTATAAAAATTTTGGAATTTTATCTTTGCCTTAAGAACGACCTTACAGTAAAGTATCGGTGTTTGTCATATTTACGTAATCACATGATGTGTAACTTGTAAGATTGTGGAAAATCCCCAGTGATCTGATCAGGTGATGCCATTATCCCCATTGATACAAGTAGTTCAGTGCACATTTAAGTCAGGTATACAGCAATATCTGACTGTTGATGGTATCAGGTGTACCTGAGTACCATGCCTAACATAGTTACTCTAAATTTTTGCCGTCGTTCAACGTCATTGAACCGGCTACATATGCGATTATAAATGAACGTGTATAATAATTGATCATGATAGAGTTTATGCATATTAGACATTATAATTAATATAATTACTTAATTATGAAACTGCATGTATGAGACCTACAGTGTACAGTTACATTTAAGAACTTTCAGGACCTTGAAGGTCATTGGAAAAATAGTGTATTTTATTACGTCATTGAAAGTACCTGGTTTTTCAGTCCCAGATTTTAATATGATGAATTACTGATTATTCTTAAATGTATGTTTAGAACAGACCAATGGATTAGCTACCAAAAGAAGGTTTCTGTTTAGGTTGAATGGTAGAGCAGGCTGTGGTCTAATGCTTAAAGGTTAGGTACTTACTTTTCAGGTCCCCACGATATGGCCGAAAAATTGCTGATTTTTCAAGGCATTAAGCCATAATCATTCATTCATTCCATCGTTAGCATTCAAAACCAGTCTTGGGCTGCAGAGAATTTTTTATGTTGCCCGCTCTTGGGATGTTGGGCCTCTGTGACAGTCAGCAGTTGACAACGCTAATGTGGCCATTTGCACAGTCGAACATTCATACATATCAGCATATGTAAGTTACATGTTAGAAATGTTCATCGGTAACCTACCAGAGATCGGTGGCTCACATAGGGCTCTGGGTTTCATCAACCTGTAACACTCACTGCCATTGTAGAAGTGAAACATTTTTGAATATGGTGTGAAACAACAATTAAATGAATAAATATATAAGTTAAACTGAGTGGTAGGTGAATGCAGTTTTAGGTTTTTGAATGCCCGTGAAAAATATTTTCTTTTTATAGATGGAAATTTTGCAAACTGTATAGCACTTATACCAGGTATATGCTCCCCTATCATCATGTTGGAGCAAAAGAGGAATTCCTTGCCATGACTGTTTTCCTACATCATAAAAATATAATGACAAACAACTACAAAAATCCAACTAGTGCAATGGTGCTTTTTGATTTTGTTTATTTGGTGGGTATTTTACGCACAGAATATTTGATTTATAGATGGGGACCAGCACTAGGGTGGGAGGAAACCAAGCAGGACCCTGCGGTGATGTTGTTTAAAACATTCAATGTAAACAGTGTGCTCAAATTACAGTCACTTGTGCTGAAATTGGTGTGGATTTTTTTTTTGCTATGTGATTAGTTATTAAAACATACCTAACATTTACATGAGAGAATGGTTCGTAAATACATGTACAAGTACTCTCCTGAGTTACCCTATAGATAACATATATATTAAAGGGTTTACAGACTCTGACACATACATTAGAATATATATGGTGTATGAGGACCTACTTCAGGTTGACCTTGTTATCTGTCCTCAGTTAATGACCTGTTCGATCTGGCACCCTGTTGACTTATAGTCTGTCCTTGTAAGAGATCTGTCAACCCTTTAACAGGTACAAGTTTAAACCAGACTATTGCCCATTTTGTTTTTGTTTGTTTTTGTTTTATTTTTTGTAAAGCTATTTGGTAATCACCCAAGATGTCTAAACTGGATTGTGTTATACCATGTTAAGCATTATACAGACAGGAAAATCTGGGCAAGAACAGTGCAGTTTTTATAAAATAAAGATGACCGTAACTTTTCTTTTTTGTCTATTTATGGTGCTTGTAGATACTTTAGACCTTTTCAGGTTTTACTAATTTTTATAACATCAGAAGTATGGACTTAGGCCATCATTATTGGAGGAAATCATTTTAAAATTCTGTCTCTCAATTGCCTAAATTCTTCAAACCGTAATACAGTCTATGTCCCTGATGGCAAAATCAGAACTGCCAGGTGTCAATGCTACGTCAATCATTCCATCGCTAGTGAATTATTCAGACTCTACTTAGATATCAGGTTCATCCCCCAGGAAGTAGTTGAAACTGACAGGAAAGCTAAATAAGAAGGTGAGCCTAGAGGCCCAACATTTGCAGTTACAATTCGGATAGAGTTATCTCCCCTGACTCCAACTTCATTTTTTTTTCTTTCTTTTTTTCTTTGTTAAAGAGCTACATTTTTTGTTAAAGAGCTTCACCATTTCTCTGATTTGATGGTCTAAATTGTATTGAAAGTGCACATTTTCAGAGGATGATATAGGAACAAACATTTTTCTGTCCTTTCCACCTTTACCATGTGTGACAAATGACTCTTTCGGATACCCTTGACATCATTCCAGCATGTTTGCCTGACTTAGCATCATATTTGCCTGGTCTGAAGTCGTAAAGGTATATTATCATGTCACACGGGGAAAAGTGTATGGAAACTGCCAACATTTTATTTTTGAGGGCTCTTCAGTTATGGGTGATGACTCTGTTCCATAGGGTTTACTTCATATTGTTTTACAATTTCTTCCCAGTTTCTATTGCTGGGGTAACACTTTAAGGTAAATAGTGATATTAACGACGTTTGATAATTAACACCTTTATGTTTCACTGCTGTGGAGTATAAGGATAGAACTGTATGCAAATCTTGTACTATTACAAATAGTACAGGGACATGATCCAATTCAGCAGAATGCAGTCTGTGTGGTGAAAGATTTAAACATATATAGTGGTGAATTTTGTGCATTTAGTAAATTCAAATTTACAATGGAAAACTATTGAGTCTCTTCTTGGAATGCATGTTACAAATGTGCATGTAGAATAAATGGAGTGTACTCTGTTGCTACAGAACTGCTTAGTTACTTGATGTAGCATTTGTGTTTCTTGTTTGTTGTTTTTGTTGTTTTCGCCAATGTAAAGGTATCCTCTGTCCATCAAGGGGGATAAAAGTTCTTTCGGCTTCAGATGAAAAGACCAGATGTAGTTGCATTGTGAAAGCATGTGTTGTTTCAGATAGCAATTTCCCACCTGGTACACTGCCTTTCCTTAACTACCATTCCCCACCTACCATTCTCCTGTTTTAATAGGGCCAAGAATATTTTTAAGTCAGGAAGAAAGTGATTCATTTGGTTGATAGTTTATGTATACAGTGTGCAGTGCGGTAACCAGCCTGCGGTAGAGAAGATAATGTAACAGTTATCTCCCCTGAACTGATCAAACCATGTTAGAAACAAAAAGCTTGTGGCTGAGTTATTATTGATATGCCATTGCGTTAAGATCATTGCCAGAAATTTGTATTCATGGCTGCTCCTGGCTTTAAAGAGTTGAGCCGGCAAGCATGATGAATTGAGCCGGGATTAGAAAAAAATGAATTGTCAAATCAATAAAATATTTGTTGGTGGGACTAAAACAGTGCATTAACCGTAGGGGTCCGTGTCAAAAAGGTTAAAAATGGCCACAATGCTTTGGCTTGAGATACTCTTGAATCAGCCGGCTGATTCGGTTGTGGCAACATGCGAGAATTATTGATTATGTTTTTACTGCTTTACCTCCCTGGTAGGAGCGTGTGGGATCAGTGATATGACGGAGTATTAGAGTTGTTGGACGACAGACAAAGGGAAGTGGGCTGGCTGGCCGCCTCACATGTGAGCCACTCGATCGACTAGCGACTAATTAAGATACCATCAGTCAGCGGCACTGTCCCTGTGTTAATCAGCCTTTGCTCTTGAAGGAGAAACTTGCAAATGTCACAGCCATTCATTTTAGCAAAGTTACCTTAGCGCTGGTCACGTGATTAAGCTACGGTGTTTGCCAATAAGATCTGTGATACCAGGGGAGTTTCACACATTATACCTTTGTCCTTTATCTCATTAAAGAAGAAGGAGTTAGCATATTTTGAATGACAATATAAAGATTGGGTTGAAGAGCGCCCAATTCCCAATATATGAATAATACATTCGTCCATTTGTTTTCATGTGGCATTCTAGTGTTTTTGTAGAAACATTAACAAATGCGAACTGGTTATATATATATATATATATATATATATAACCATTTCTTTTCAATTCAGAATTAGCTCTGTATGAAATTTATAGTCTATAAAACTGAACAGTTTGTTTGACAGTATTATAAGATTGAAAAATTTACTTCACTAAATAATGTGCTCTATGCCTCTAAACCCTTGTGATATCACTACCAACATGTGCATGTCTAAAAATTGTACGAAAATTTAATTTAGAGGTTAGTATGGTAGATGCATGCTGTGGATTTACCTTATCTTGAATGTATTCAGGAAATCAATGTCCTTGAATATTAACTGACAAAACTCCAGACTTAAAACCACAGCCAGAATGGTGAGAGCTGGATTGGAACTTGCAACCTTCTTGGTTAGAGAATGCTTGCTGGCGGCCAGATTTTGTTAGTACATTCGCACATTAGTACACATTTATACATGTATGTATGTATGTGTATGTTAACAAATATCACATCTATCCACTATAATAATTGGATAATTAATAATTATAATTGAGCCTCGACCTGGTTTTATCTGAGGCAGGATGTGAATTACAATGGCCCTGGTGCGACATATGTTTGACAAGAACAACCCGGTGAATCACTGATGTGGAAAGAATATGGATCAGCAAGCTTGAAAGAAAAGAATAATAGCCTTAGGTTACTGAGGAAATCTTTATCCCTTTGTGCTAATCCTCGTCTAAATAACTTGACTACCGCTCATCATTCGCCTGAAATTTCAGTCCTGTATCACCATGGATACGTCATGCTCTTAACCCACTCACTTGTTGGAGATTGTGCAAAAATCAGTGGGTCGCTTAATTTTCCTGTTGACATAGTGATATTTAACACAGACACATTGGATTCCTCATTAAACAGTAATCACTTGTAATTAGTGGTCTACATGCCCCCGAGATTAAAAGGTGACTGGGTTTTGTTGGAAGTTTAATGGTGGCATCATTTACCATGTCTGCTTTTGTTTCATTAATATTCTGTTACCAGTTTCAAAGTTTATATTAAATTAGAAAATACAGCCCAATGTCATTGAAATTCTGGAATAAATTTCCATGGTCAGAACTTTGTGTTCTTATAGTTTTAATTATGTTTTTCTGAAAATATTTTTTGGGGGGATTTTGGCTTAATTTTCAGTGTTTTCATCATTAAACATATACATGTACATTTACTTGTTGTCCATAGTATAAAAAAGCTGTCTTTTTCCATGCTAAGCTGTTCCGTCATGGAACACCTTGCGCGGCCTTTTAAGCTGTCTCGCTGTTTTCAGGTTGTCTTAATTGCTAGGAAATGTGGGAAGTGGTTTTGAGGTAAGGTCGTCTACTTGAGTGCCCAGCTTATGGGCTAGCCGGTTCCGGCCATTACATGTTTTAGTCCCGGTTGATGCAAGAAGTGGAAAAGAAAAGAATAATTAGGGCTATAGGTGCCTGATCAGTCATAGTTATTATTGGGGTGAAAGTGTCTGTAGATCAATATCACTGTTGCCAGCCCAAGATGCAAAGGATACCTACTTTAGGAAGGGCAGAGGGAGAATGGGTAAAATGGGGAGGGGGTGGGGGGTGGTTTATATGGATGGATTGATGAAGCATGGGCAAGCCAGCCGCAGGCCAGCTAGATTAACTGTCTGAGGTTTGTTTCTGTGGTATATTGTTAAGTTAGCCCTTCAGTTTATCCCCATTAGGCTTGTGTTGGGAAACATCTGCTCCATGGCTGCTGGCAGCACTGTAGTGGTTTATACATGAAGGTTGCTACCATTTTTCTTAGCAGCCAGCCGTAGGGGGGAGAGGTGGGTCTGCCTGGCAGAGGTGTGTTAGTGATGTCATGATCCATGGAGACCTGTGACCACCTGACAGGGTGTGAACAGGCGGCAGTTAACCAGGCTGGGGTCAGAGGTCGCCCTAGGTCTTCGATCACCCTGCCTGCCAAGCTGTTAATCCCGGGCTGCGCCTATTAGTACTGTGATGTAGTGTTTAAGATCAATAGCTGGGTATGATAGGCTGTACACACAGGCAGATCTGACTTTGTCAGTACCATAACAGAGCTATGAAGGTAAAAACCGATGGGCTGTGTCTTGTGTGAGGGCAGTTACAGCAGGATCCCCTCACCCCAGATGCCCCTAAACTGCTCCATTGAGGACTGACAGGTTTTCTTTTTTTTTATTATTATTTTTTTTTACTTTAGGTGTGTTCATACATGTACACATGTTGATCATGGGACGTGTGCATGTACTTGTGTAAATTGTCATGTCACTAGGCTATAGATTCCTCATCATTCAGACCTCCACAGCCTGTTGTACACGACCAGCCCAGACAGGCTGGCTGACTGATTAGGATAGACCTACATGCCAACAACAGTCAACTTGTTACAGTTAGTAATGGCCGTGTGAACAAGAGTATAACATCAGTACTAGGACTGGGCTATCAGTGACAGTAGGCCGATCAGGATTAGTGAGTTTTACAGGAGAACAGGAGTACACGCCAGTCAACCATGCCCGTTACTACCTGCTGACGCAGTCCATCGGAAAGTCAGACGCTTCAAGTAGGACTAGCGTGCAGGAGAGGATCTGAGATAAGAGAGGAACTGAAATTAAGGCCAATCACTTCTCTCCCTGTGACGCTCAAATTGTGTTTTTGTTGCACTTGGCTGAGGTGTTCACGGACCCTGTCATTATTGTGGTTAGGCACCCACTGGTTACACCCTCCGGGTATGCCGCTAGTGAGGAAAAAAAGGGGGGCATTCTGTAGTGCGACCACAACGTCGCAGAATAGAGGGAAGCTTGTGAGTCACTCGGGAGACTCTTTTGAAAATGACCGGAGTAAATTAGTGGAGAAATCTGTGTGAAATCTTTGTCTCTGTGTGAAAGGCCGTGTGAGCCGTGAGCAGCAGTCGAAGTGCTCAACATTACCACATCAGAAAGAATGTCGCTGAACAATATGTACCCAGGCGCTGCAGATGCATTTCTCTACATGCCCATCACAATGCCAGCCTTCTATCCGTTTCAAGGTAAGACTCTCCCTCTGACAGTGTACTGTTAAGCTTTTGTTATTCCTGGTTTTGATTAGTATCCCTCTGACAACCGTGCGGCCATCTGACATTCATTCAGCCTTAAACTACTTGTAGCTTTAAACACTCCCACCCCTCCTGGCGACTCACACACACAGATGTACATGTCAGTGTATTCATTGTCTCACTATACACCTTCATAAGCTGACATACACATACACTGGTTTTCTTTATTGTGTGATTTGGTGTAAAACCTACATGTCATGTGTTCTGATGTGTCACGTTTAAAGTTATCAGTTAGTGCAGTACTTACTTCATCTGTGTTGATGCTTCGTACTGTTGAACTTGGTCATCACATACTTGTGGTCTTGTTGCAAGTAGGTTGGGTTTTGTTAATAGTTGATAACAGGATGGTCATCATTTTTTTTCAAGTCATCGTCATTAGCAGCTTGATATTTATGGTCTTGTTAACATGCAGTTGGTAACAGGATGGTCATCACCTTTGGTGTTTGCACTTTGGGCATCAGATATTTATTGTCTTGTTAATACATGTAGTTGGTAACCGGATAGTCATCACCTTTAGTGTTAGCAGTTTGGTCATCATATATTTGTGGTCTTGTTAATACATGCAGTTGGTAACAGGATGGTTATCACCTTTGGTGTTAGCGATTTGGTCATCACATATTTGTGGTCTTGTTAATACATGTAGTTGGTAACAGGATGGTCATCACCTTTGGTGTTAGCAGCTTGGTCATCACATATTTGTATGGTTAATATTTGCCAATAGGTTGGTCATCACCTCTTTGAGGTTTAACTGTTAACAGCTCAGTCATAAAATATTTGAGGCCTTAGTTTTGGTTGAAGTTTGGTCATGATGTCTCTCAAAGTTCAGATTTTGTCTTCAAATTACTGTCTCTCTTCTTGATACTTTGTATATATACTTGTTGCAGTAGGTTGTTGCTTGTGCCTGTACATATACTACAGCCTCAGGCCAAACATGAAGGCTTTTTTGAATTTATTCTTGCAATCCTAGTCATCAGACTATAATGGTTATGCTTAAAAAATAAAATAAAACAAGCATGAGATAAAAAATATGAATGTATACAGAATAGCATGATTTGAGACCATCATACATGTATGCTGATAGGTCAAAAATCATACATGGAAAAGTATTGCAAGTTGTAAATTTTCTCACTTCCTTTCTGCCAGCTTCACTGAAATAAGCCTAATTGGTATGGCCTATATTGCCTATTTGGTTAGTTGGACTTCTTTCATGTCCTTTGACGCAAGTTTCAATCCACATGTCTTTTATTGATTGTTGTTATGGAAGAGTTTATGACTGTGACTTTGTGTTGACAGACCATGGATGACCCTTTCTTAGGGTGTCTATGAAAGGGTTGATGTTGCTATCCTGCACAACACAACCAGTACTTCTGTAACAGTGGCTATTTAACATGTAAGTGACTGCATGCAGTACCACATTACTTCTGATTTTTAGTAAGTGCAGTCATTCTGTTTTTTTGTTTTGTTACAAAAGTGAATTTATAAATACTCTTCAGAAGAAGAAAGATATTAATAGCTAGAGCAGGGCTGTTTTTGTACCATGTAGTGTATGTCTGTAAGTTTTGTTTGAAAAATAATATGACCAGGATTGCAAGAAAGGAAACCTAGAAGGAATATAGCAGGCTGGCTGTGATAATACTAATGGTTGATGGGTACTTTTGTGGGCTGGGTTGTTAATATCTGACACTTATTTGCAGTTCACCAATTTGTTTGTACTTGTGATGAACTTAGTTTATCATCGCTAGGTTAATTTAACTTTCCCCATGATAGGGCTGAGTTTCAGATGGCAAGGTCCGATATATTCGTCTTTGTATGTACAGCTTTTTGTTACCACTTTTTTGGATAACTTTTTTTTAAGAAAAGTTACATGTAAGAAGACTCTGGATGACTACTGGTTTGATAAAAAGTGGATAAAAAAGACTATTTGTGTCAAAGTTAATGAGTTTATCAGCATTGAAAAGGATTTTTGCAATGTTTAAGGTAGGATTATACTGTATAGATATTACTGGATAAAACTTTAAGAAGCATTGCGTTATTTGCATACCACATACAGACAAGAATCTGTAAGATTTGTGTGCTAGGAGTGAAAGTAGATTTCTTTATAATTGTATTACACAGGATTTACAAAGTGTACAAAGCAAAGTTTGCACGTACTATGTGCAGACATGAGTCATGTGACAGTGTGTTAACTCGTTGTGAACCTACATAGACCTAGGAGTGTTGGTCAACAATAAGCAATAAGCAAATTCTGTATCCCATCATAAATCAGCTAGGTAGTGTACTTAACATCCTAACCTCTGACCCGTGACATCTGTGACACATTGCAACATGCTGTGTGTATTGAGCGCTGGTGAGGAAAGCCTGTTTATTTTGTCGTTAAATAGAGATCCACCTCTCACTGCATGGTTTAGCAATGTAGGAGATTAAGGTTATTTCTAATCATGCATTTTTATTAGGATGATGGGGATGAGTATTTGTGTCAATAATTGGCCTTACATAAGCTTGGTTAATTACAACCAGCCATGTACTCATTAAGCATAAATTAAGATGATTATCTTACATACAGTGTTCATTTTTTCGTGATAAAAGTTAACTGAAGAATCTTCTTAAATTCCATAAGGATATGGAATTTTATCTGACACTATCATGGTGTTGCTTTTTTTTTTTTTTTGGGTGTGTGTGCTGCAAAATGAAAAATTAGGCTCAAGATTGATGTAACCTTCCTAGAAAGATGAGATTTTCAAATCAGTAGGTGTTGGTTTTCACGTTGTGTTTGCAAACTTAGTTCCAGTTCCAAAGTTATTAGTTCCAAACCAAAGAAAAAATGTGGTACACACTACTGGGATTGTATCCATACACTGTACTTGTGCATATAATGTTAACATTTTGATTTATTATTTACTGTTTTATTTTTATTTAATTGGTTGAAGTTTTTAATGTGTTCCACTAGTTTATGTTATACTGAAACCAGAACAGTCAGGTTTTGAGATTGAATGTTCTTTCCAGCCTATATTTTTACATGGCCAATGAAGTGAGGTAATGTTTCATATAAACCAATACTCAGTGGTATTACATCCCTCTAGGTTATCTTAGTAATTCAGTGTTTTCTCTGCCAAATGCCATGCTTCTTTTCTTTAAACTTTAGCCCATTAAAAACATAGACGAATGCCAAAAATAAATCACTTGTTCTGTTAAATACAAGAGATTTCTCCATGCCTCATTCGACATTGTGCTTAACTGTGTTTGTGAGAGTACAAAGTGATAATACTGGTCTTAAGCCTGTCACTTGGCAGCTGAAAGAGAAGCTGTGATATGTCACTCATAGCCTGCATTAAGATGCATATATACACATCATGTGTGTGACCATATACCTGTCTGCTTTGATACCTCCGTACATGCCTGTTACCTCGTATCAGCCAGTGGTTTTATTTTGAGCTTCACGCATGAGTGAGCAGGGAGCAGATTGCCTCGACATAGTTGCAAGTTTTTGACGCTTTCGTTTGTTAACTAGGTGTATATTTTGCGGGGCTTTTTTTTTTTTTAGAGCATTGTTCTCTGTAATAAAATTAAGATTTTCTGCAAAGCCACAAGTCTGGAAAATTGACGTGCAGAATGATATTATTTGGGTACTGTAATAGCTTACAAACTTAATGATACTCAGATCTGAGTCTGAAAACATTCAAGGATTGAAGTTTTTATGCTACAAGTAAACGAGGTCTGTCTGTGACGTACCTTTGTCTTGGTCCTTTTTCTTTTGCTAGTGACTTCCTCTTTTTACGCAGTCAATTCTTCTGCCAGTTAAATGGCTAATTATTATTTAACCAATAGACACTCGCATCCCCCCGCCAGCCACCCTCCGCCACCACATTCACCGCCTTCTCCACCTCCCTGAAGCGAAAGAGGTTCTATAAAGACGTCTCAACTATATCGCAAGGAACATGTAATGCAAAAGAACAGGAGATAGAAAGTTTTCAGTGGAGGTAGGGGGAAAAATGCAATATTTGTGGGTGTGTGGGTTATGTCTATAAACTTATATCTGTTCTCGCATAGTTGCAGGTGTATTAAAGGTTGCCTGACCAGAATAACAATATTGCTTTGTCACCAGCTTATCTGATGGATGGCATGCTTGAGTGAAGCGCAAGCCTAAGTCTTATCTTTAGTTCAACACACAGAAGAGAGGATATGGATCTGTTTCTACTACAGGAGATGATCGTGTGTGTTCACAGCTCTCCTCTATGTACTGTCTATAATATGAGCCTGGCGGGATACGTGTATGCCACTACCTGCCAAACACAACCAAATACAAGGGCTTAATAGTACTACATACTTGTATAATTAGGTATTTCTCTAATGATTAGTGCTTTTGCATGCTATGCCTTTTTGTTTTTTTTTTTTTTTTAAATCTCATTGCAATTGTTGAAGTTGGTATTTTATGTCATCACCCACTATCTATCTGTATTTTGAGCACACAGTTCTAAACACTGATGTTAAGTCCTGGGATATCACTGACTATTGATGTGCGATTTAAAGCCTTAAGTTGGGCGTCCAGCTTCAATCTTTTTGTTTTCTTTAAAAGTTACATGTACATGTAGTCTTTTTTCTTACTGCACAGGTTAGTGATGTCGACATGCATCATAGGTAGTTACATACCGTATTATTTAGCCATTACATATATAGTGAATTCACAGCATGATCAACTATGCTGCAGGTGAACCAGCGTTCATACAGCCTTATCATGATAGAACATTCCATTATTCATTTGAAGTGTCCATTGTGGCTTTTTGTATTCTGGCTTTCCTCCCTGGCTTGCTAATTGTTAATTTCTAGGATGGAAACGTGATACCTGCACATGTATATAGCTGAAGAAAGTCCAGGTAAAGGATCAAGGGCTTAGCTGATGGCTATGTAATTGGGCTACAGGTAGCCGGGTAAGGCCACATCCCCAAGGGCCCGGGGCGAAGGAACATTGTTTCCCTGGGGCTGTTTCTCTGAAATGTGCTAATGAACAAACTGAGCTGGGTTTATGACAGACGTGTCATCAGTGAACAGAAATGGTTAATGATGTCTGCTCTGACAGGCGTACCTGAGTGCACGAAGGCTATTGATCTGCCTTTATCTGGTTTGTATCCATTTACATATAGGTTAGAGGATTCAGCTGTAATGCAGTTTAACTGGAGGAAACATAACACAGGAGAAGCAGCCTATTGTATTTTTTCTGATTAGAATCTGCTTTGAAATGATCATGCATAATAAAAGATGTTGGCTTCAAGGATAAATAATAGTTAAAAAAAGATGTATATATGTATTTCAGAAGGGTTCGATTTGACAGTGTAAAGAGCTTTGTGCAAGACATTTGCATGATCAGCTTTGAAGTAATCATGCATCATAATAGGCAAGTTTTTCAGTTTAAATGAAGAAAAACATGTTCCAATAAAACAGGTACTGATTTGTCATTGTAAAAAATCTTCATGATACATTTGATGTGTGACTCTTTTCATAAAATTTTTGGTAGTGTTGAATATAATGCAGTGTAAAGGAGGAGATTGGCTCAAGTAGCAAGAAGAAAAGTGGCCACAAGTCTGGCCCATGAGTCGCCTATATCCCATAATTCCATTTATACAGGCTGCTCATCCTTAACAGATTTCACCCAGTAATTTGTGTCATAGGGGAGGCCTATAGAAAAAGCAAGCCGTGTTTCTCTCACTGTGCTCTCAGGCTTTGTGCAGGTTTTATTTGCTGCTTGCCTGCTTAGTTAATCGGAAATCAATACTGAGCCTGATCACTTACCACACCGGAGAGACTCAATTTCTCTCGTCGACCTAAACGTGTCGGGACAAGGGTGGGTTGACCGGTGTTTTACGACAGCTGAACCACTGGCTTCTCTGTGTGAGAAGGCCTTTCCAGATGATATTAAAACAAAGACAGCAGCAAAGTTGAATTGCCATTTGATAAGTCGGCACCATGAAAATTTAGATACCGATATATGGGAATTTGAAGACGTGACATTAGGGGCCTTGTACATGGCGTAATGTAGAGTGTTACAGATTGACGGGCACTGAGATGCCTGGGGGTCATCGACTCTGTGATCAGATCAGTGCTGCTGCATGTAGCATGCCAGCTATAGAATATTGATTAATGGAAAGCTGATTGAAGTTATGACAGGGAAATAGCACATAACATAAGGAGACAGGCTTTTGTTTGATCAATGAATACTTAATTGTAACATGGATTCGAAAACATTATAATATATCCGTGCTGCCTGGTATACTACAACAGAGATAAAATGTAGATTATACAAAAGTGTCATGAAAGCAAAAAACAAAAAAATGGTGTAGCTCAATGTAGAATTTTGGAAAAAAAATATTGTATGTTATGTTATCTTTGATCCTTTGATCTAGAGTGAAGTGAAGATCTGTGCTATAAATCTTGGCATTTAAGATATGGGGTGATGTTTGAACTGCAGTTATTTCTCTGTTTATCCTAAATGGCCTACCCTTTGTCTTGTCATTCATTACCCTGTTAGACTGATCGTGGCGAAATGGTCAGGGCGAATAGTTATTAATTATGGATACAAAGACTTGGCCTATCATTTATTTCTTGATTAAGCATGGAAACCCAGTAGTTCTGTGACATCCATAGGTATCCATAGATTATGAGCAACTTCCTTGAGTGGAGGCAAAAGGTCAGAGCTGGAAGATTCTCCAAGGCTGTAAGCTGACATCAGGCTGGGAGATTTGGTGTGGTTGAACATGTGTGGGTGGGATGAAATTGACCCAGTGATTGACAGCCAACCTGACCTTGATGGCAAGAGGGTCAAAGGTTATCTGATAAATAACCGTTCAATAAATACTAGATGTATGGACAGCAGAGGGAGCTAGGACATTGATAGACCTACAGCTGTGCCTTCCCAACAAATATGCTATGGCTGGGGCATAAAAGCTGATAAAACCAGATAACACCCACAGCTTGTGCAGGGATCAGCATTAATGGATTGAGGTGATACATTGTATAAATACATATAAATGTGGCAGTACCTACATCTGTAGCCATGTTAATCTGTTATTAATACCAGATATGCACGCATATATGTACATGTACATCCAATTGAACAGTACCGATACTCCGTACTGATACCTGTACATGTACATCTGTTCCTTATTGCTGTAGTGTTCTCAGAATTGTAAGACAGACACTAGGAATGTATGGCTCAGCTGATTGTGTCTATGATCTCCAGTAATGGCAGATAGACATATGCTTAAAGGGATTCATACTGAAACTGTTCTTAGTAATTGTAATAAAAAGTATGATGTAGTCATCCAGAATTGTTACAAACATCGACATGTATACTTGGAATTTATACCTCTGTCCTGTTCGGTTATATTATCTCTTGGTCCATGATTGTAACACATGAAATTTGGAATTTATACCTCTGTCCTGTTTGGTTATATTATCTATTGGTCCAAGAATGTATCACATGAAATTTGGAATTTATGACTCTGTCCTGTTTGGTTATATTATTTCTTGGTCTAAGAATGTATCACATGAAATTTGGAATTTATGACTCTGTCCTGTTCGCTTATATTATTTCTTGGTCTAAGAATGTATCACATGAAATTTGGAATTTATCCCTCTGTTCGTCAGGAGTTGAACAGGTAATGTGAAATGGTATGATCTCCAGGATTGTCATATTCACTGGAGATCTCTTTTGTTTTTTTTGTTGCATCTGTAAAATTCTCATATGATTGGCAATTTTTTTGATTCTTGCATACCGGTACATTCAGTTAGCTTACATGTATACATCTAGAGTGTCTCACAGCAGTTTCATTCTTGTGTCTTTCCAGTCAGCAGAACATGTATCTAGGCAGAGCAAGCAAAGGTGATTATTGAGAAAATAAATTGAAAAATACTGTACTTTGATGTCATAAACACAGATTTCTTTCCTTTGAGGGAGCAAAACATACAGAAAATACACAAAGAGGTGATTGTTATAAAATATGAAACATTTGTCTGAGGAGATGGAATAAATCCTTCTGGCAAAATTTAATTGATACTTAAATACATAATTCTTCAAAGGCACTTCCAATTTTCAACAAGACACATCTACTGTTATGGTCTCAGCTATTTGGCCCTCCACTATGGTTAGGTGGGTCTCTGAAGAGTAGAATATTGCTAACCTTATTAAGGGCAGGCAGTTATTCACCTTTCAGCTGCTGGGTACAGGTGATTATCCCAGACACTGTGACGACGTTCAGTTTGTTCTTGGATGTTTCAGAACAAGAAATCAAGTGGCATCATTTCTTGGCTGATCTAAGAACACATCGATTCTGTTGTGTGTATTAAAGCATGCAGCTCTGCTGAAGAGGGCATGACGCTTGGTTATAGCCTTCATGAAGATGTGCTTCTCTTCCCCCAAGATACTACGCACCCCACCCCAGTGATATCCGGGTAGACAGGTGGCATGGACTCGAAGCCCTATTAGTGCCAATCCTTCCTCCAACCCTCATCCCCAGTCCCTGTAGACAGGAGAGGAAAGCCGCAACACGCAAATGGTTTTGACTGATTGCAACTTAGCGTTATGGTCTTGCTTTGTCTTGTCTTGCCGGCTCTATGGGCGGCGTGGCGACATGCGTCTTGCCCAGGGCCCTGTGGGTCTTTAGCGATCAATTCACATGTGTCTTTAGATGTCCTCTGTGGAGTTATACATCATAGCCTAGTTAGATTAGCTGTCGTGGCCCACTGCTCAGTTATTAGCAGATTGCCAACATATTGATACACTGGTCTCCTACTTCATGGCAGCTAAACTACCACCAGCAGGAGGTGGGGAAGGGGGAGGTAGAGAAAGCAATAAACCCAGGGATGAATATAAATGGTGAATATGAGCCCACTTTTCAGAAGGAAATAGCTCTTTCATAAATTACATCCACAACTAGGGATGTTCGTGCTAATGTGAACATACTTTTTTGTATTATTTTTTTTTCCCCCAAGCTGATTTGAATTAACATATCAATATTTCTTTGTATGAATTTTGTAAGTTAAATTAATCCCCAAAATTGTGTGTACTCCCATTGAATGTGGAAGAAAAAAAAAAATGGAAAAAGCTCGAGCTTCATAAACTGTTTTTTTTATTATTACAATGTGGTTATTTTGCAAGAAATTGTCAGGTTTTGGCATTATTAATTTTCATCACATAATGGCATTAGGCTAATTTTATACACCAAGCAAAGCCATATTGAATGTCGAATTATACTTTAAACATTAAATAATTTCTGAATCATTAACACACGATATGAAAATACTCATAGATGGTTGTGTGAGTCACTGAACATAAATAAAATGTAGTTTACAAAAGTGTATAGAAATATATCAATGTAGTTAGTCATATTTTGAGAAGAGCACTGTTTTCATGTAGGTAAAAACAAAGGTGTTCTTTTCCAAAACCTTTGTGCTTATATTTTAGTGAAACATGGTTCTTATATTAAAATATGGTGACAAATCATGTTTGTTAAGCAAATTTTCAATGTGTACAAGTACATAAAACACTGAACCCCAAACACAGTGTATAATGTTATACATTACATGTACTTGTAGGCGATATTAGAGTTGTGCCCCCTTGACACAAAAATGTACCTGTGAAATTAGTGATCAAATTTATGTCACTAATTACATACATCTATGATTTACTGGCTTTCCTGGCTCCTCAACTCATCCCTGGACATCTGTTTTTCCTTAAAGCCAACTGACATGGAAAAAGCATTTTCAGAGATTCGATAAATAGAAAGAATTGTTGAGAAGCATGCTGATAAGTGCAATATTTTCAGGTTTTGAACTATGAAGTTACGCCATTTGCGGCATTATCTAGGGAATCAGAGACTGAAGGTTATGGGGATGTTCATAATTTGACATTTTTCTTTTGTTATGAAATAAACGACGAGAAATGCAAACTAAAGATGTAGGCTACTTCTGATTGACGGACATTTAGACCTGTCTGCAGTTATTGTTGTTTTCAACCAGTAACCCGAAATCACTGGTGTATTTTCTTTATTTGACTTGTGTGTTAACAAAGTTTTAAAAATTGGCCTACATTATTAATTGTCTACATGTATTCGCTGTCCAAAATGCCACCTGGGAAGTTACACAGATGAGGGATTCACACAGAAACAGTGAATCCAGCCTCAGCAGTTTTCAGAGATTAATTCATTTCTATTGCTTAAGATATTCAAAACCATACAGTGTGTCTCAGTTAATAAAGTTTGACACTCGTGAGTATTATTTACTTACTCCAATACTACATGCCTATTATATACTGCTTAAGATTCATAGTTGTACGTGGGTTCCATAATAATGAAGTCAAGGCATCATAAATGTGAATGTGACAAAGGTTTCACAAGCTTTCAATCACATGCCGGGATCATTATCAAGTAACGATCCCAGTTTGTCAAACCTATGTTACATTTATGTGGCATCCCGGCATGTGGATCGAAGGCTTGTGAAACCTTTGTTACATTTACCTGGCATCCCGGCATGTGGATCGAAAGCTTGTGAAATTTTTGTTACATTTACCTGGCATCCCGGCATGTGGATCGAAGGCTTGTGAAACCTTTGTTACATTTACCTGGCATCCCGGCATGTGGATCGAAAGCTTGTGAAATTTTTGTTACATTTACCTGGCATCCCGGCATGTGAGTCGAAGGCTTGTGAAACCTTTGTTACATTTACCTGGCATCCCGGCATGCGGATCGAAGGCTTGTGAAACCTTTGTTACATTTACCTGGCATCCCGGCATGTGGATCGAAAGCTTGTGAAACTTTTGTTACATTTACATGGTAATGCCTTGACTTCATTATTATGAACATGTCTATTGTACTTCAGTCTTCATGTCTCAGCTAAATACTAAGACTGCTTGAGTTCTTCTTTCAGGCCTCTACATTTTAATTAAGCCTTCAGTAATCCACTTTGCTGTTGCTGCTAGCACCCATGATATTTTTTACACAAATATAGTATATACAAAAACAACTATCCAAACCAAACAACAACAACAAAAAAACAAAAAACAAAAACAACAACCCGTAAACACATGTTGTTGATACATGTATAAGCTATTCACATACATTTTACTTTAAATTTAATGAAGTTCACAAATAAAATTAGATATCAGATTTCATCCGGGTTTTGGTGCAAATAATGTATTGTTAAGCATAAATTAACAGAGTGAAATTATTTCCATGAAGGAATTTTGTAGTCAAAGAGAGTCAGTAAAGAAAATATTTCAGTTAACCTAGGCAAAACTGTGCCTGGTAAGCCAAAAATTGAAATAAAAGTGTATTTGTGCAATTGGGAAATTCTTTTTCTGTGAAAAAAACTTCTCCTTCATACGTTTGCTGTGTGGGTGCTTTTCCTACATGGTTTGGTCCTAACTACAAAGTTATATTATATAGACGAAATCTAACTTGTCCTCCATTGTGTTTTTCATTTCTTACCACAGTTATACATGAAATTTGTGTTGTTATACCACGTTGTTGTTGTTGCACAGCGTCAAAGTGTCAATTTTTTCTGCTAAATTACTGAGTGGCGGCAGATACTTTTTTTACTGGCAAATGACTCCCACAACTAGAAAAACTTTCTGTGGAAGAAGTGAAAGATACTTTTCCACTTTTAAGGGAGATGGAGAATGCAGAGCTAGTTTTAGCAGTCATGGTGATCCATTACAAACCTCACATGGACTCACTTGTTAATCACTTTAAGAGAAGATTGCCGTGTTACAATCAAAAAGACATGCCTCAGATATTTTTCTTCAGTTTCATGTATAGTCTTAGTCTTTCATAAATTCTGTTAAATCTTCCTAACGAAGAACTAAATTTTCCCTTGTCAACTTTCCACAGCAAGTCCATAGGCATATCAATTCTCAGCCATGTGTGTGATCAGTCACAATGGACAGATCACTGACTGTAGGTGATTGTGTCTCAGGAAGCTCTCTACAGGACTCTACAAACTCTCTGGAAGACCTCTAGGATCATGCTAATCTCCTGCCTGGTTTTGACTTTTACCCTGCGCTGTACTGTGTGTAGGCCTACATTTCAGGGAGGCTGGATGTTAGCAGTTATTTTGCATATTCCAGTCAAGTTTTGCTATATTTCTGGAGCATCCTATAGTTGAAAGTGAAAAATATGACTTCTTCAGTAAAGGCTTGAAGTTGGCCACTTTGTTGATTAAAGTAAAATCCTAGAATTGTGTAATGTTAGGATAAAGTTATGACTTTCACCTGAAGACACACTGTTGAACCGATCAGCTCTCAGATATACAGTATGTAAATATTCACTGTAACTGCTGTTCAAAAATTAACATTTTCCTGTATTATATTTTTTTTTAGGAATACATTTATGTAATATTATGTCATTGAGATGTTAATCTGGAATTGAGAGTATAGTGCTGATAGTAGTAGGAATTTCCTCAGAATTCTGTATAACAGAATTACAGATTTGTGAAGTTATATCGTTCACCTCAGACTTCCATGGATATGTTTAGTATTCGTTTTGGGTGATACTCATTTTTAGGATAAATGGCTGTACTGTCAACAGCAGAAAAGAAACAATTTTTTCCATTGAATGCATAGATACAGGTCGACCTTCATTTGAGCAACATGTTCTAAGACATTCTATGATATGTGTCATGTTGCCATGGCAACCTTTGATGTGGTGTTTACAATTATGAGGTGCTCCTCACTTGACAGCGCCATGTGGCTATACGGCGTTGCCATGGCAATGGGAAACTTTTTGTGCAACCACTCATAAAAAGAGATAGACAGTGGAAAATGAGATAAATTATGGGTACAAGGGAGAGTTGTGTTCCCCTGCCTGATTTGCTGTTATTGGAGTGTGCCTGTCACTGTAGGACAATCTGCTGATCTCTTTCAGTGAGGTTTTATGTCGCAACAAGAAACAAAGTCTGATTGTTTTCTGGTAATTTTGGGGTTTAGTCTGTGTAACTTTTAAGAGAGAGTCAAACAAGAGATAACAATTTCTAGTTTTTGTTAATTTGCTCAACAAGTAATGTGTAGCATAATCTTTAATCTGACCTTCAGTTAATACTGCACGGTAGATTAGATAGAGAATGATCTTGTCCTTAATTTATCTCCAGTCTATAGCTTCTTGTTTAAGGTCAGGGTTTTGTGCTTTGTGTATAAATAAGCTTTGTATATAAATAAGCTAAGAGAGCTTAGCTTATTTTGCTAAGAAAAAGAGTTTACTTAATGAGGTACCTTTTTGTTACATACCCCTCCCCCCCCCCCCCCCCCCCCTCTTCCTCAAAAAAAAAAAAGCAAACAAAAAAGAAAAACTGCCAAAATGTACGACATACTCTAGAACTGTATGTGATGTTTTGGAATTCTGGTTCTGACCAACTCTTATGGGACTGAGAAACTCCCAACCAAGAAGCTGTGAAGAAAAACCAAACTCACATTTTTGGTGAATTCACTGAGGAAATTCCCAGGCAGGCAGCAATTTTGTCACATGGCATTGATTTCAGTTTATTTCCTTTGGCTTTTTTTATTAACCTTTGTCTTACGTCAGAAAGGGTAACATCTGTCTGGGAGAGGCTCTGGTGGAAGCATGGCTTCCAGAAGAGTGAGATCAAGGGTCACTGAACTATGACCTTTGCCCTATGCTTCTTCAACTTTTGTCATATTTTAGAGGAGCATGTCAAATTTCTTGAATGTCAGTCTCGTGTGATTGTGCAACAGCGATAACGTTTGGTTTGGTAAAGCACTTTCAACCATTTTCTCACCATTTTCTAGGGTCACTGATGTTTCAACTGGCAGTCAGTCAGAAAAGCCAATCTTGACATTGTGTATTTTCTTTGACATCTCTACAGGAAATTCTCCGATTTCACTTGTTAAGAGAGCATTACCACTGCAGAAGAAAATGTCAGAGGTTCAAGGGAACTCCCAGCTCTGTAGCCGTGATAAAATACCAGTGTGAAATCCTCGCTGAAGGAGATGATAGAAAAAAAAAATCCCTAATTTGCTTAGGGAAAAGATATGGGCATCCTGTTCGTTTTAATTTTGGCTGGATTCTTTTGGTGTTTTTTTTTAATTTTTTTAATTTTTTTTATTTTTATTTTTTTTTTAGTAGATAGTAGTGATACTAAAAGTGTTTGGATCATACACATTTGGTGTAGGTACATGTATCCTCGTATGTGATACAAGCTGATAATATCGGATATGTAGGTGTAAAACATTTTCAGTTACAGGCTCCATATTGCAAGTGAAGAAAAATTTCTCCAAACTCCTAGTAATAAGTATACATAAATATACTGCTTGTGAAGTGTTTGTTACCCGTTATATTTAAAGCAAATAAGATAATTGTTGTTTCCTTTTTTAAGGACAATTTTATGGCAGCCCACCACAGGTTATGACATTTTTAGGTAGTCTACACTTAATTAGCTAATCAGCATCAATTCTGTATCCCTTTTAATGTCAAATGTGATAGGGATAATATTTTTAAAAAATTTCCTAAATTAGAAATGGACTTTATGTTTGTGTGTGTGTGTGTTACATGTGTGTATATATGCAATTAGCATTGCAAAACTCAGCAGCAATGCTCGTCTTTTCTTCAGCCTGAGGCGAAATACTGGTATTGTATACCTAAGTTACAACGCAAATTAAGTCTGCTGATACAACCACAAATAGTCTAACAGCTTCTGTTCGTTAGTTGAGGGCAATGACCCGGAATGGTTGACCTTTTGTTTGTCAAGCATATCTGTGGATAATGCTACATGTGTATATATCAACAGACTATCAAGCAGCTCTGTAGGTGGTCCTGTTGTAGTATGTATGTTCTGAAGGTGCTTGGATCATGTCAGTAAATAAAGTTGATTCTTGTGAAAATGAAAGGTCTCATGTTTTGCAGCCACTGTAAACTCTTACCTCATGGGCTGTGATGTCAAATCTGGCTTTAGCTGAGATGTTTACTGCTCTACAAGTCATGCTGTGTCTCAGTCAGTAGGACATCATTTCTTTAGGATGTGCCGTTCATTTAATGAAGAGCCTACGTGTACATGAAGGTGCAAGATGTCACAGCTGTTTGAATTTGAACATTTGTTTTTTTTTTCTGTGATCTACTTCAGATATGCAGCAACCTTGTGTTTTCCTGTTGTACTGTCATATTAGATAACATTCAAACATGTTATGTTAATGGTCGTAAATTTTAGATTGGTTCTAGAGGATTTCACAAAGTTTTTTTTTTAAAGGCAAACTGAGAAAACCATTACAAAAGATATAATGTTGTAAATTTTATAGATGTTCTATAGATCTTAAATGTCTTTTTCATTCGCCCTTTTAGGTTCAAAAGTTTTTTATCTGCTGCATATCTTTTTCACTTAAATAATGTGCAGACAAATATAAGTGCATCTGCACAGAAATGCCACAGAACAGAAAAATACAGAAGTATAACTGAGATAACATATGAGCTGGACCTGCAGCATGAAGACATGACATGAATGCATGTGGTTGTATATGGTGTGTAGCAGTGTCATGACACACATGAGCTGGACCTGCAGCATGAAGACATGACCTGAATGCATGTGGTTGTATATGGTGTGTGAAGCAGTGTCATGACGTACATGAGCTGGACCTGCAGCCTGAAGACATGACCTGAATGCATGTGGTTGTATATCGTGTGTAGCAGTGTCATGACACACATGAGCTGGACCTGCAGCATGAAGACATGACCTGAATGCATGTGGTTGTATATGGTGGGTGAAGCAGTGTCATGACGTACATGAGCTGGACCTGCAGCCTGAAGACATGACCTGAATGCATGTGGTTGTATACGGTGTGTGAAGCAGTGTCATGACACACATGAGCTGGACCTGCAGCCTGAAGACATGACCTGAATGCATGTGGTTGTATATGGTGGGTGAAGCAGTGTCATGACATACATGAACTGGACCTGCAGCCTGAAGACATGACCTGAATGAATGTGGCTGTATATGGTGTGTGAAGCAGTGTCATGACACACATGAGCTGGACCTGCAGCCTGAAGACATGACCTGAATGCATGTGGTTGTATATGGTGTGTGAAGCAGTGTCATGACACACATGAGCTGGACCTGCAGCCTGAAGACATGACCTGAATGCATGTGGTTGTATATGGTGTGTGAAGCAGTGTCATGACACACATGAGCTGGACCTGCAGCATGAAGACATGACCTGAATGCATGTGGTTGAATATGGTGTGTGAAGCAGTGTCATGACATACATGAACTGGACCTGCAGCATGAAGACATGACCTGAATGAATGTGGCTGTATATGGTGTGTGAAGCAGTGTCATGACACACATGAGCTGGACCTGCAGCATGAAGACATGACCTGAATGCATGTGGTTGTATATGGTGTGTGAAGCAGTGTCATGACACACATGAACTGGACCTGCAGCATGAAGACATGACCTGAATGAATGTGGCTGTATATGGTGTGTGAAGCAGTGCCATGACACACGAGCTGGACCTGCAGCATGAGGACATGACCTGAATGCATGTGGTTGTATATGGTGTGTGAAGCAGTGTCATGACACACATGAGCTGGACCTGCAGCCTGAAGACATGACCTGAATGCATGTGGTTGTATATGGTGTGTGAAGCAGTGTCATGACACACATGAGCTGGACCTGCAGCCTGAAGACATGACCTGAATGCATGTGGTTGAATATGGTGTGTGAAGCAGTGTCATGACATACATGAACTGGACCTGCAGCATGAAAACATGACCTGAATGAATGTGGCTGTATATGGTGTGTGAAGCAGTGTCATGACACACATGAGCTGGACCTGCAGCCTGAAGACATGACCTGAATGCATGTGGTTGTACATGGTGTGTGAAGCAGTGTCATGACATACATGAACTGGACCTGCAGCCTGAAGACATGACCTGAATGCATGTGGCTGTATATGGTGTGTGAAGCAGTGTCATGACACACGAGCTGGACCTGCAGCATGAGGACATGACCTGAATGCATGTGGTTGTATATGGTGTGTGAAGCAGTGTCGTGACACTTAGTTACAGTTACCTTCTGAAAGTCAGAAAACAGCTGTAATGATGTGGGCTTAGTTCTTGTTTTTTCACCCTGGCCATTTAGTGTGTTAATGCAAAAGGACATCTGCCTTGACAGGTACTTGTTGTGATCACCTGCATGAGAAAAAGGCTGTCTTGTCTTTGTGGCTATACAACATTCAGAATGTGTTTATAGGACATGCAGCTTTTGTGCTATCTGTCAGAGTTACAAGTACCCCAGCTATTAAGCTTTTGGACAAGCTTTTACTTCAGTACCTTGTGTCAGCAGCATCTTAATTCCATTGTTCAGTGTGTGGTTATACTGACATTTAGAGGTGTAACCAGAAATAATTGCTGAGGAATGTGTGTGAAAGGTGTGAAAAAACAGTTTCCGAACATTATCGTTTGATATTAATCATGATGAGATGATGGTTTTATTGACCTGGGTCTGGGACTAGCCAAATTCCTACACATATCTGATAGTGTTGGTGTATTTTGACAGGGCCTGAATTCCCACCGTCTTTTCCACATGCCTTCCCTGCATGTGGGGGGTAAAGGCCTCTGGAGTTCTGTCCCCTTGCCATTTGGCTGGCAGACTTTTATTTGGCCTATCTCTCAGTTCAGATGTGTTGAATGTTTCCCAGAGGCAGCTGCCCTCCAGGGATACACAGTTCATATGATACATACCCTCCTGTGCATTTCATCCTGTGGGCTATGTGTATACCTCCAGAGGCACTCTTAGTTCTGTGTTCATTTCACACCTTCCCTTGGGGCACCCCTTTCCCTCTATCAATCTTTGATGGGGATAGAAAAGCAGATTAGCTAGGGCAGAAATGATCTGCCAATTCATGATATAGGAATACCAGAGAAGTCAGTTTTCTTGCAGTGTATTTTTGCTCCCTGTTTTTCTCTCTCTCTCTCTCTCTCTCTCTCTCTCTCTCTCTCGTCTTATCTGGTTGTAATCAAGTTATGTAAGGCTGGGTGGATGTGCTAAGTCTCTAGTTGTATATCAGCATGTCACACAAAGTGCTTGTTGTCGGTGAATGAATAACTCTCCTAGGCGTGGTTTCTTCAACATTCGAGGAATGTGGTAGATGTTCATTTTAGTTGTCATGTTCTGATTGTAGTCCATTTATACTTCATTTGGGTAAATATTGTTGATTTCGCAGCAGGTTTAAATCTTACACCTGGTAGACATACTGTATGTAGATTATATATAGTAGTACAGTGTAAAGTAATCATAGCCCTGCTGAAGACGGATTTACTCACATATAATATTGATGGCCAAACAAACCTTTCCTGCCTAAAATTAAAATGTTTCATTTGATAGCGCTTTATTCTAAACAGGAGCTATTTCTGATGCAGAATTATGGATATCTCTGAGAATGACCTAAAAATATACTTTGGGAGTGAAGAAAATGAGAAGGGGAAAAAAAAGAAAAAATGAAGGAAAAGAGCTGGAAGCCTAACCTGCAAATTGCCACATTGCTGAGGTAACCAGTTAGCAGCTGTTCAAGTGGATACAGGTGATAGCTGTGGGCCAGGGCTCGTCATACCTCAGCACAATCAGTGTTATCCTATGCTGAGATGTAACAGGCGTTTCTTAGATCTCCAATCAAAAACCCTGTATTAATGTGGGAGAGGTTATCAACGCAACAACAGTTAAACAGGACAGGAACACACAGGCCTTGATTTCCTCCTCAGGAGTCGAAAAAATGTCTCCAGGTTGTCCCTGTTAATTTCTCAGTGGGTATTAAGTCATTAACAGGCATGAGGGAGAACTGATGCAACTGTGTAATAGTTAAGATGCTCTCTGAGCTGGGAATAAAGCCTGTGGGGTGAATGATGTAATAGCCGTCTCAATGCCTGCTCCCAGCCAGGGTCAGGTTGTCAGGTCTATCTGACTTAGGATTCTCTGGGGCTGTTACGCAGTTGCACATAACTCTCTATTCTCCAGTCCACAGTTGACTTATTCATTGCAGATATACAACTCCAGAGATTTACCGATGAAAAGATGCCTTCTGGAGACAGAGCGTTTAAACCTTAGAACTATGACATGTATTATGATGTCAGTTCTGCACCTTTCTGAACATGTCATGCAACAGAATAATTTCTTTTTATACCAGTTGAAGCAAACTGAACGCCACTTTTTTTCGTCGATGTGAGTATTGTGTGAGGTGAGAGGAGCTAGTGGTTATGAAAGGTGTTGTGTTGTGCTATGTTCTAGCACTTTAGCCCCGCCATTCATCCTGCACTGGTTCGTTAACCTTGGCAAAGGAAACATAAATCGTGTATATCTGTTGGTGAAAAGACTAAGTTCATCTGTCAGAATGTGCTGTGGCTGTTTTTTTCTTAACCTGCCATGAAAGTGTCAGGGAACTGCATCATTCTGGTAGTCTTGTGGTGCCTCTCAGTGGAGGGTCCAGACTAGCTCAAACGCTTCCACTGGGCTTACATCGGCTCTGTATAACAGGCAGGAAGTTTGTTGTTCCGTGATGTGAATCAGAACTAGGAATATACTGTACCAATACCACTGCACAAAAGATGGTTCATCTGGAAGGTAGACATATTTCTACTGGTATGAGACTACCTACGTGTACTTCCTGTAGAGCTGGAAATGTGCTGTGTTCCGATGTCATGCTCACCTTTTCACAAAGTTTGGATTTGTCTTCGTAATGTTTGTGAGGAAGAAGTAAATGTGCTTCATCACCGTTCACTTCCTCAGGCTTTACATCGTCAACCTCACCTGCTTCCTGTGCCTTCAATAGACAGGGAAGTTTGGCTGTTGTTCCGTGTGGATCAAAAACATATAAAAGTGCTTTTTAACTTGAATTGGATGCGCTTATAGGTACTTATATATACTACTGTTTGTTGTCATTAACAAGATAATTCATACCGGGGCTAATGCTAGACTGATGCTCAGATGTGCTGACAACTTTTCTAAAACTCATAAGAAAAAAACAAGATTTACCTTGATCAGTTTTCAATCAAAAAAAACAAAAAAAAAACAAGAGTAAGACAAATCTAAGATTGATTTGTGACCGACACTTGGTGCTTTGTGGCAGTGTGGTGACTTTATAGCATACTGACTGATTGGAAAGGTTGGCAATGTGGTGGGACAAACTTGGCGTGGTGGACATCAAAGGCCATCCATATTACAAAGGTGAGATATTATACCATGAGTTTGTCACCAAAAGCATGACAAAAAATGATGAGATGTACAGATGAACATTATTTCGACCTGTATTGTCATCAGGTATAAAGAAAATCCGGTGTTGGGGTCCTTGCAGGTACTTTTATCAGTTTTGAGTTAAGTTCAAGCAGTGTACATGTATCTTTGCAAATTTTTACGTTGATTTTGAGTTAAAGTCGATGCGGACAGGCAGTTTGTAGATTCCTCGCTGTCACTGGTTGGGGAAAATAAGCAGGCGACGATGATCATATGGCCTTTTGTGCTATCAAATTTTTTTTGAAGACCATTTGCCTTCCACCAATATGGCGGTATATGTCTGTGCCACATGTTGGAAAGTTTGTCCATAAATTGCCAAAGTCCCTTGGTTTACTATGTGCATTTTGGTTAAAGGAAAAATTCTTGAATGTGAAGTGTATAATGTAGTTGTATACACTGAGTATCAGGTATCCAGTTGGCTGAATCCAGTTGAGGTTCTGCAGTCCCTGTCTAGGGGGTTAAGAATGTTCAAGGAAGCAACAGGTTGTGGCGTACCTCATAAATCTGTGAGAATTCATTCATGTTCTAAGCATAAAACACACATTTTAAAAGCATAGCAATAACCTAATCTGCCCCCTGCCCTCAGCCTCCCCCCCTCCCAACAGTTACCCTTTTGGATCCCACCCCTCCTTGCACAACTGTCACCGACAGTCTTGAACTTACTGCGTCATTGATGCGTAAGCTTTTTGTTTTGTGTGTGTGTGTGTTTTTTTTAGCACATAGGGTAATGCATTGTAAGCTGTAAACATATCTTAGAAAAGCTGTCCACCCCTCCACATCTTGTCCCCTTAGGTGAGATGTTCAGGACTGGAAAGCATAATTGTACAGGAATAGTCTGATCATAGTACTTCTCGTTAAGGTCTCTTTAGAAATGCTGATGTGACCAAAAAAAATGTAAATTTTTGGCATTTGAACATATTTATGTATTTTAAAATGTATTTATTCATTTTCCATATAAAATTCTTGTTGATTTGTGTGGAAAGCAGATATGGACTGGGAATAACTCTCATTATAACTTTTATCAATGATAATTTAATTTACAGCAGTATGTTAACCTATCATGTAAGGTTATGCAAATGACCCACATCACAATGGGAAGTCATTGTCATGCCATTTTGTTTCTTATATACATGTAGATATTATCATGCCTGTTTTGGCCACGTCAGAATGATTGGTGATCTCACGAAGATGGACTTGCTTACATTACATATGCCACTTATGGGAGGCTTTTGTTACCGTGCAAGACAAAAAATAGCCAGAAAAGTCTGTTAAACCCCAAGCACACTCCATTTCTTCAGTGGACATTGTGCATGTACATACATGTACATGTGAAAATGTTTGGAATTGTTAGTCATCTTCAACCATTGTCTTTACAGAAAGACTTTTAATGCAAACATATACATGCATGACCTTCATGATGTTCTTCAGAGCATAATGAAGCCACATATCCTGCCAGTAATTATTCCTGTACGGGCACAATTTTTCCTTCACCCATGTATTGTGTAAAGGAAAAGTTTTTGTATTCTTTTAAATACATGTATCAGTCAATAAATGCTTACTTAAATTGGATACATAATTGGATAATTTTGTTACGAAAACAAGGGAAGATATAATTCAATCTTTTCAGTTAGCATGGTAACAACAGGTGCATGCGGCCTGAAGGGGATGGCTGATGCACACCCAGGAAGATGTGATGAATTATATGTGGTACTTTAAAGTGATGTTGGCAATTGTGTGTTTGTATCAACTATACTGTACATGTAATGTACATCACTGAAAGCCATTGAGTTTTGAATGAATTGATGTGGATTAACTGGTGTGTACTGCAGGGCTTCAGAGGTGTTTTATACAGGAAACATTTAGCACTTGTATCGTAACAATTTGTGCATACAAGAGATTAGTGGCATGTGGATCTGCATAGCCATAGGTCTCTTTACAGTGACCAAGATTTTTGAAGTGCTAAGGAGAAAGTCTGTTTTGCAAACAGGTTAGTGCTGTTATCAGTTTATAACATGTGTAGGTTAAATCAACAGAGCAGATATAATATTTAAAGGAGTGAACTAGCTGAGTGATAAGTCTATAGCTTAAGTAGACAGTTCAGTGATACTGACACCAGGGATGAGGGTTGAGGCAGATAAAGCAGATCTGTGGTGTTGGAGATAACAGTGCTGTCCAGTTGAGGGCAGTGTAACTGTCCAGAGTTGTAGGCCCAGGCCAAGGTGGAGAGGTTGCTAATAGTTACAGGAAGATAGGGTTGTAGAGGCATTTAGTGCTCCTTTAATAGTGCTTAGCAGTAGAGTAACTCAGTTGTGGGTAGATTTGGAAAACACATGTTGAGCAGGAAATGATATAGAACCTGAGACAGGGAACTATACCCCAGATGGCTTTCATTGGTAGCAGGGTGGGGAGATACACAGATGCTCACAGTTCAAAGGTACCCATATACATGTGCTCTGGTGCCAAAAACACTGAGGAATCTTTGGGGATAAATTAGAGCATCTGGGTATATGGATAATTGATTCTCCTGGGTATAAATTGTCAGTTTTCTTTTTTCTTTTCTTTCTTTCTCTTTTCCAGTGTTTTAGGAAAAGGCTTGTGTGGTGATGTGAATGAATAGTTGTCAAATTTAGCTTTTGAATCAGATATGGGGCCGTTTATACATTGAGCAATCTGTGAGCTTGTGAGAGTGCCAGAAGCAGGGAACCTTAAAATACCCCTGGGCTGTCTGGCTGTTACACCAGTCAGGCCACCCCCACCTGACCCCTGCCAAGATAAACTCTGCCCCTCTCTACTTCCTCTACAGCTGTTTTTATTCCCATTTGGCAGGAAAACCTTGGAATGTGTATGACATAAGTGTGTAGGCCTACTTGTGTAGATCCTCTGCACAATTCAATCTATTTCTCATTAGCACTATAAGATACTTGTAGCATTCACAAGAACAGCTCTGCTGCTGGAAGAATACATGTCTTGTGAGAAGAAAGATACAGATGTAGTTGCTGGAGGAACATGTAGGTGTACAATGTGGCTGTAGTACTAGGTAGTAAGATATGTGTATATAACATTGATTAGCTTGTTAGGTGTTTGCAGGTATGGTGCCATATTACTTAGTATACTTGTTAAGCAACATGTATGCCATTGCGCCTCCAAGCTCCCCCCCCCCCCTTTCAGGAGACATAATATTGACATGCTATTATAGGAATATAGGAAAATGATAATTGGCCATCCATATTGGACAATGAAAATTTTTGTCCCCATTCAGGTTAATGAAAAACGATGTAGATGTCAAGAAACTGACATGGAGAAGAAAAAAATTATGATGAAAATCGGAAAAGATGCAGTATTGCCATTTTCTGGAGGATTGGTCGGGTTGTAAGTTACGGGCATATTTTTAATTTATATGGCTGCATGTGTACGCTAAATTAAATCCAAGATTATGACCACATCACCAGTGGTGGAAAGTATGTTTTTGCACGTACCTGGAGTATCCAAATCTCTCGCAAGGCAGGCGTAAGCTTATAGTTATGTTAATACATGTATGAAATGTCAACTTCACTTGTGTGAAACTGGCTAGTGTATATGTGCAGCTAAAGGAGAAATCTGAGGGAGGGCGTTTAGCTGAAAGAAGACCTGGGTGTGTTCACACAGCTAATCAAGTAGGAACAGATGCCGACATGTTGATGTCATCCACAAATGAGACTGTCAGAACTGAGGTTAGCTGTAATAAGGTAACCCTTGACTCAGATGTGATGGACAGCTTTGCATAAGAAAACAATATACATGCAATACATTATTTTCATTGCATGACTTGTGACATTTACTATAAAGTATGGCTAACTCATACTGTAGAGGAAAGCAGGGGGCAGATGTTAAAATGACATTAATACCAGCAGTGGTTTATACCAGATACCCCAGACACAAGACTACATTGTGTTGTACAAATGATCAATGGGTCATTTATTAAGTTTAGAAGGTTTAACAAGTTCAGCTTACAATATGTCCGTTGTTTATAGCATGATGTAGGTGCATACTCAGTCTCCAACTCGTTGATTGGATCCAAGTATACTGTTGAATCATCATCAAGTGTTCTTGGAGGAGCGAAATGAATGTTGTGCGCCTGAGTGCGCGTGAGTATGTTGAGAGTGGGGGGGGGGGGGGCTCCACTTGATAGGGCCTGTCAGGAGTTAGCAGACAGAAAGGTTTGTACCCACAAATATACATTGCTATAGTCACCCTTCTCTCTGCCCTCAGTAACACTGACTGACTATATACTCTGTAAGATGAGCCCCATATGTGTTGTATTAGAGCCTGAGACATGAATGGTTTTGACAGACCTATTTAACAACCCCATAACTTCTGCCTCAAGAGGCAAATGCTGGACTCCCGCCCTAAGATACACACTTTCATGTGCACTCGTGTCTTAATTTTAGCAACATTTTCCTACACCTGTATCTTTAATGGACATGTTGCTACTGTACTAATGCTGTAATAACTATAAGCGTTCATTGAAGGTGATATGTACAATGTAATATGTATTAACTATATTTTGTTAGCTCCTGTCATTGAACTTCTGTAGTTTTTGTAACTGGTATTATCAGTTGAATTTTGAAAAGAACATGGAAACACAAAACATGACGAAAGAAAAAAAGATAATGTGAATATGGTGATTGTAAAATCACAAGACAAGAGTGAATACAAGACTGTTTATATACAAGATATGAAGATGAAAAACAGATGCACATGTTTTTGTATGCATTTGCAGAGAGAATGCAACATTTCACTCACAGTTATACGTCCATGTTACTAAGTGTCAAATTGCAGTCATAGCATTGTGTCCAAGTTAAAGTCAGAATCTTAGTCAATTTTTTTCTTTCCTAGGGTGGGTGGCGGGTTTTGTGGGGGGGGAGGTGACAAATGGTATGTGTTAAAAGAATGACTGGTAACATACTGAGAAGAGTGAATCCTGCCAGTAAGTAAGTGGTAGAGTGTAATCTGATAGCCCTGGTCTACATGTAGCTATAGACCCAGCCAGCCCCCCCCATTGGCTGTGCCCAGTTTTCCCCCATGAAAAGGGACACCCAAATGTCCCACAGTAAGGTTTACACTGTCTTACCACATGGAAGACAGATCTTCCAGCTCTGCATTTCCTTTGCTGAACTACCCCTCAAAATGGCTGCCTGAGGGCTTGCAGGGATTAGTTTACGTTGTTGTCACCAGTGTAGTCACTTGTACTTGAACCATGAATGGGACCATATATGGCTCTTTTGGTTAAGGTCAGTTTGTGTTTATTACATGCAAACATCTTTACAATGTAAACATAATGCTTATATGTACTGTACCAAGGGTTGGAAGGACAAGGGGACACATCTCGCATGTCCTTACATCTGTTTTACATGTAGCTTAAGATAAAACGCAGCGTAACAGAATTCCATCCTCTTCTGGTAAGTTCATTGTCAGTGTTTGGGATATACTTTGGTCAGCATATTCTCTTGATGTTGGTTTTGATAAGAAATTGATGTTGTTAGCTTTTGTATTTTGTACAGGCATTGTAGTTGTTAAATATAATTTGATCTTGGAGAATAAGCCAAGGTTCGTTCCCAACTCAAACAGGTGAATCACCACTAGAATGCAAATCTGCAGTAGATGTAACCAATCTGTCAAACTAGGCCCATCTTGTTCCAATTGCTTTAGTCTCTCTTCTGTTCAGGCTTCTTAGAGATTAATTAAAAATCAATATTAGATAGGTGTAAATCTGCGTTGTAGCCTTATGTAGCCAATTCATACAGATTAAGATCATCGAAATGTTTCACAAACAGTTTTTGCAAACCTTTGACTTGGTCCAACTTTGGTCTTGATATCATGAATGAAGAAATGAACTGAACATTCATATACATGTTCAGATGCAGGCTTCTATGGAATGCTGATTTTACATTTCGCCTCACAGCATCTGACACCACCCTTCTAGATCCTCCTTAACACAGGTTTTTCCCCCTCCAACCAGAAACACCAATAGGATTAGTTGTCAAACAAAACTGCCCAGTGGTGATTATTAATAGCCCTTGTTTGCAGCTGACCAGTCCTTTAAGCTCCTTGGGGTGATCAAGTGGTCAGTGGCATGATCAAATGACCCATTATAGTATAGTGATCAGTAGGAGCTGAGAGGGCTGTAATGATCAGTGTAAGTGATACCATATGTCACTGGCAGATCATCAACTGTACTAAGAAGGAGCCTAATTATGGATAGTACACCCAATTTGATTGGATGCCAAAGCTAATGTGATAATACTTGCACAAATAATTAAAAGTTTGACGGCCTTGAGACTGTGGAAATCCAGGGATTTGCTGTTTTACTCACACTTACATACTTTACTTATGTAGACATGAGGGCAACCTGCAAATGATCATGGGTTACCTTGGGCTGTGCCAGTTTTCCTCCCATCATAATGCTGGCTGACATCCTACATTTATAAGTGAAATATACTGGAATATGACACGAAACCCCAGTCAAATAAATAACTGACATGGTCAGGTTGTGCAGACAGCTCTGTAACATGCTATAATTTCTGCTCGTTATCATCTGTAGTTTTCAGAATATTTCCTCTGTTGTTCGTTTCCTTAAACTATTTTATGTTTTCTTTAACATTGTCTGCTTGCAACTGCCTTATAGTTTATACCAAGAGTAAGTCTTCAGGGAAGGGGATGTATTCTTGTTGGAATTTTTGCTTTAGTTACAAGGGGTGAATTTTACCTTAACGTGTGTTATCAATCATGTATGGATATGAATGGTCTACTTGTCTGTCAGTAAACTTCTTGGCGATGCCAATATATGTGTACATACAGTTGATGTAAAAGTTACAAATCTCTGTACTTTTTATTTCCAGCAGGGCTGAAGCCTGTTGTAAGCTAGCCACGTCGCTTTGCTTACAATTTACAGAAATGCAATGCAACTTACTCCTCTTGTTGTGGTATATTGGTGTCTTTGTCAACACTGTATTTGAAGAACTCCTTCAATTTACAAGTTGAAATAGGATCAACCTTTGTATTTCCATCATCACATCACAAGCCTGCTGACACTGTCACTTATTTGCTGTCTTGTTGGGGGTATCTCGATGTTTGGAAAGTTTTGTTGTGCATCATATTTTGCATTTTTACCCATCACTTCAAGCATGGACAAAATCTACATGTACAAGTGTGTGAAAATCTGAGTTTTGTAGCTTTGTTTTTGCCTGCCCACCCCTTGTTATCCTCAGTGTTTGTGGTATTTCTGCCCAGATGGTTGTGATTAATCAGGTATCATCCAAAACATTGGAACACTGAACATTGTGAACTGTTGACACCTCTGCTCTTTCTTGGAGAATGTCTTCTCCTGTGGTTCTGTCCAATGGGCAAGAGAAGAATTCAAAACAGAAGATAAAAAAAATTGAGCAAAAAAAAGAAAAAAAATGAGTAAAGAACAAGACATTTTACAGTCCTATTATTGCAGTTATACACTCTGATTATGCTTACTTTTAGATGAAAAAAACATTTGGTGTAATAGATGGTGAATAAATATTTAATCCCTTGTAGAGCTACTGATTGGTTTAATTGTGGATTTAGTGGCTGGGGGCCATTTGCCCAGCTGGTTTGCTGAACCATCTGGATGTCTGGACAAGAATAGATGAGCAGGGAAGTCTGGCCATTACTTGTATAGATTGGGGATTGTCCCCTCCCTAGGTGGCAGAATGGGATGTTTGATGGTCACTAGACTGCTAGATGAAACATCTGTGTTCCCATAATCCTTCCATTTGGTGATTGTCTTCTAGGATTGTTTAACTTGTTTAGTGATTGGTCAGTGTTAATGGCCATGGAAAAGGTGGTGGGTCAGTCATTTGAATAGCTTTCTTGTGCATTGCTGAGCCGTTTTAATATGCGATTGTGTGGTTGTTAAACTCGAAGTAGGGATACTCACAACTATTTATGATTTAGTCTTGTCTTGTGTTGTCACTGAAACGAATGCTATTGAGAATTGTTTTAATGTAGCCTCTCCTCTGAGAGAAGTTTCATTGATTGCTGGATTTGGAGACTGGTTTTCTAGGCTAGTTTCATAGCTGAAGTAATGCAGTGGAAGTGAAATAATTCTTGTGTAAGATAGTGTTCTTTATCATTGGGTGCATGTGTTACAGCTTGTGATTTGGTCATTTTAGTTTCAGAACTAAGACTGTTTAGCATTGTTACACAACACCATTACATTTGACACTAAATGTTTTTAGTGTTTCATCTCTTCCTCTCCAATGGCCAGTTTTAGTTGATTTAAAACCTGCATGTATGTGTCAGACTGGAGAGAGGCCATGTTTGAAGCCCAGCTGCAGACTTGTGAACTTGTTGTGCCTTGTAAAGCTTCAATGGCTGTTTTCAAGGTTTGTTGACCTTTACACATATTTTATGGGCATGTTGTTGGCTCTCTGTTTTTCTCATCAACTTCACATGCTATTTATCATTATCAGGGTTAAAGGTTATCAGTGTTTTGATTGGTAGTGTGCTGTATAGCATATGCATATGTCAGAGGACACGGGTCCATAAAGTAGGTACATGCCCATAGAATTTGCTTGCAGTGATAACACACTTTGTCCTTGTCCATGTCTTTGAAGAGTAGTGCATGGAGGGTAATTTGTGACGCGAAACTCAGTTACTGGTACACTTTTTTACCTGTCCGATATTTTATTCTGTTTAAGCAGTGCTGTTTGAGTAGAGAGAATATTGGATTAGTGTTATGTGGAGCAAAGGGGAAAGGTTACAGGGGTGGGCTGAGTTCTTGAGGCTATTATCTGAACAAATCAACTCAAACCCTATCTGTCCACTGCCACACATGTGCAGGCATTTCACACAGGGTCCATCTCCCTCAGGACTCAATGTGTAGAGAAGAGTTGCCCTTTTGTTGTGTGGAGGTAGAAAGGCAGTGTAGTGTCCTCTGCTCTAACCAGCCTGCATTTCACTTTTGTCCCTGTGCCCGTTAAGGGTTAGTGCAGGGTTTGAAAGGCTATGGATTACTTGTCAGTGGGCTTAAGGGATTTGAGGCATGACATTGCTGTATGATTTCAGAGCTGATATTTCACAGGCTGGCCATGCACAAGAAGAGCAGCGTTATTGGCACGTAGTCTGCCTGTGGTCAAGAGAATGTGAATTCTTGAGGACTGCCTTGTGGACATTGTAATGCTTCATGCTTGTACACGCGCAAGTGTAATAAGGTGAATCTTCTGTGTACATGTAAGCTTGTAATAAGGAAAACTGAAGTGACTCATCCACATGCAAATGCAATAAGGGAAACATTCATCAGTTTACAGCATGGAGTTTGTATCAGTTGATGCACTTGGATTACAGAACAAAGACATTGTAGAGATGGCACTTTAAATTCTGGACATGGTAGCCCTGGTGCGCTGGTGTGCAGGTGTGCTTGTACATGTAGCCCTGGTGTGCAGGTGTGCTTGTACATGTAGCCCTGGTGTGCAGGTGTGCTTGTACACGTAGCCCTAGTGTGCAGGTGTGCTTGAAGTGGCCTATGTAAAAGATAATGTATTTCATTAAAGGTAGGTTCAAACTGAACTCAGTGGGGAAAAATAAGTGAAACAGGTAAAAAATAAATGAAGGAAAACATGAAATTGTAGATCACATCTATTAATATCTGTTTTTATTTTTTGCAAAAGTATGAACAATATTTTTTTATATCTCAACAGATAGTGTGAGGTATCGGCTAAGATCAACATATCATGTCATATTAAATGATAATAAGTCCTACATATATACATGTGGCACTCCTAATTCTCCATCTCAGTTACCAAGTAACAGGCCCAACCCAGCATTCCCTTTGCCACTTGCACCCAACCCACCCGTCACCTCCTCTTTATCACATACGTTATAGAACTGAGGCGTGTACTAATCAAAGATTTGCCTCTAATGTGCTGTCATATTTTCACTTCTTTTTGAACCCAGTGTTTGAACAAGCAAACCCTAATTCGTGACCGAGTACTTGTTGTTTGGCTGATGTTCGAGAGCTCGTGTGGAAGCCTGCATTATTTGCTCAATCGAAATATGATTTACGCAGACGTGTAGTGAGGTGAGGATCGATGGAAGCACTGGTATTTTAGTTTCAGCTGCTAGACCCCTGACGGATTATTTTCACCACAGAGCAGATAGATAGGGTGATGATTTATTCAGCTCTATAAATCAAGCGAGTTTTGGAAGCCGATGTAATTTGAGCATTTGCATTATTAACCAGGCAGATTGATATCTATACTGTGTGCAGCAGGTGCGACTGCCATGTTTTTTTTTTTTTATCTTTTCACTATACGTACATGTTAACTATATGTCTATATGCTATAACACATTCATAATTTTAGTTACGTATCTATACACTTGTACATGCAGGTTTGCTTTAGTGCTGTACCAGCTGAGCTTTTTATTATCAGATTGGAGCTCATTTAAAATAGCTTATTTAAATTTGGAAAGAAGACATGCCCAAGTTTTTTTTAGTTATCTACACCTCACACATTCACTTTTTGTTGCGAACTTAGTAATCTTTGTTGAGTCAAGCTGGTAAGGAATGCTTACATTATTGAAAAAAAAAGGAAACAAATTGCATGTTAACTAGATCTGCAAAAAAAATCCCTGCTTGCGGGGCATCTGACAACTCTCCTTTGACTAAAGAAGGCAAACATTATTAATAGTCCAAAGCATCATTTGGAAACCGTTTTGTGGTCAAATGAAGTCAAGAGCCGACTTCGCTTTGCGAAATATGGGAACAAGAATTTGATCTAACTAAGAGTGGACACAGCTAACGGTAGGTGTTACTTTGTGAAATCCAATCTGGTAGGCTCTTTTTGTACTGGCTAGGCGTTTTGTAGATGTAACGTCAGTGCCAAGCTAATGACTTTCATAGTTTTCTCCAGATATATAATTCCTAACATCACATTGACCTCGTGGTGAAATTTATGAGATGTGTTATGAAGGACATAAAGTATTGGAAGGTTTCTGATGTGATACGGAGTCAGTGGAAGGTCATTTCACATGCTGTGGTTGGGTATTTACGAAGAGATAACCTGAAAAGATCAGTGTACATATACATTAGACATAAACACCACTATCTTGGGACCTCTCTGCAGGCCCTGTTACTGTTGTGTTATGTGTACTACATAAGTACACATATACTTACAACATTAACACCAGTATGTTGGTACCTCTCTGCAGGCCCAGTTACTGTTGTGTTATGTGTACTACATAAGTACACATATACTTACAACATTAACACCAGTATGTTGGTACCTCTCTGCAGGCCCTGTTACTGTTGTGTTATGTGTACTACATAAGTACACATATACTTATGTAGTACATTATGTGTACTACATATGTACACATATACATTCAACATAAACACCACTATGTTGGGACCTCTCTGCAGGCCCTGTTACAGTTGTGTTATGTGTACTAGATAGACCCATCTGTTCATGTGCCATAAAGGAATACCTGCTTATTGGGGGGCATCTGAGTTACTATAAGTTAGGGAAGGTCTGTTTAT
Organism: Liolophura sinensis; assembly: GCF_032854445.1. NCBI lineage: Eukaryota > Metazoa > Mollusca > Polyplacophora > Chitonida > Chitonidae > Liolophura > Liolophura sinensis. Next base: position 36,188,964 of record NC_088303.1, read on the forward strand.
TTCAGGTAATCTTGTTGATGATGGTACATAGAAATCCATGTATATTTCACTGTGTGAAATTATTTTGGAGATACATGTACTGATGTGTTATTTGAGGAACATGTGTGTTTGTTAAGTTAGGTTTCAAAGATCAGGGGAGACAACAGCTTGTTCTTATGTTCCACTGGCAGTCATGGGGGTGTTGGCCTTCTTGTATAACCATGGAGATCGCCTGCTCTTGAGTATTGCTAGAAGCTTTATAATCTGCTCTATGTCTTGTGAACGTTAATCAGACCCTGAGAAAGCACATGGATTTTACTGATTACATTACTTAGCTTGTTGCTATTTTTTTTAAAACCGTAACAGGCTATAAATCAGTTAGCTGCTGACAAATGAGGTCACAGCTTAGAATTTAGCTCTCACTAAGTTGGTGATGATTGTAAGCCAGAAACCGCCGGTGGTTTTATCCACCTAACAAAAACTGACCTTTGTCATATATGTGAAAAAATACATCAGTAAGACATTTAAAACCAATCAGTGAAATGAAATAAGTAATGAAATGAACCCCTGTGGAAGTGGGAGTATGTTTTCCTAATTTTATTTATTTATATATTTGATTGATGTTTTACGCCGTACTAAAGAATATTTCACTTATACCATGGCAGCCAGCATTATGGTGGGAGGAAACCGGGCAGAGCCCGGGGGAAACCCACGACCATCCACAGGTTGCTGGCAGACCTTCCCACGTACGGCCGGAGAGGAAGCCAGCATGGCTGAACTTGAACTCACAGCCACAGCATTGGTGAGAGGCTCCTGGGTCATTACACTGCACTAGCGCTCTAACCATCTGAGCCACAGGGGCCTACTGTTTCCCGAATTTCACAATGTAGATACATTAATGTAGATTTATATTACATCTATGGTTTTAGTTCATTTAACATGTATATTATATCTTAAATGTTAAAATTAACTTACAAGTCTTCTTTTAAAATGAGCAATTGAGGAAATTATTGTCCAATATTTTGAGTCTCGAGTATTCAGTTAACATCAGCCCACAGGTTGAACAGTTAGAACATTGGGTATCTTTATGCTTTTGTTTGTGCCCTGCCTTTTTGGAGCTCTTTACTTTTGAATATGAATCTTATGGTAGGTTTGTGTTGTGTTTTTCAGGATTTGGCCAGGGCACGAAGGCGCCACCCTTAAGTATGCTGAGTCCAGCCACAGCTAAGGTCACACGGACCACTGCCACAGTACCGCCTTTGAACCAAGTGTCGCCCGGAGTGGGCATTACCTCTGTCAGTGGGAACCCCGCGCTGAACGCTACACGTACGTCCAGTTTTGCCGCAGCCTTGAGAAAACTTGCTAAACAGGCTGGGGATTCAGGTACACTGTTGTACTAACACCTACCCTTCCTTGCTTGCACCACGGCTGTACTGTTGGTCAGGTACCCCCTGCTTGCACCACAGCTGTACTCTTGGTCAGGTACCCTCTGCTTGCATCACAGCTGTTCTGTTGGTAAGGTTTCCTCTGCTTGCACTACGACTGTACTGTTGGTCAGGTACCCACTGCTTGCACCACAGCTGTTCTCTTGGTCAGTTTCCCTCTGCTTGCACCGCAGCTGTTCTCTTGGTCAGGTACCCACTGCTTGCACCACAGCTGTTCTGTTGGTCAGGTACCCTCTGCTTGCACCACAGCTGTTCTGTTGGTCAGATACCCTCTGCTTGCACCACAGCTGTTCTCTTGGTCAGGTACCCTCTGCTTGCACCACAGCTGTTCTCTTGGTCAGGTACCCACTGCTTACACCATGGCTATTCTTTTGGTCTCTGGTACCCTCTGCTTGCACCACAGCTGTTCTCTTGGTCAGGTACCCACTGCTTACACCATGGCTATTCTGTTAAGTACCCTTTGCTTAAACCATGGTTATTCTGTTCGTCAGGCACCTCCTGCTTGCACCATGACAGTTCTCTTGGTCATGTATCCACTGCTCGCACCATGGCAGTTTTGTTTGTCACCCTCTGCTCATACGATGGTCATTCTGTTGGCTGTTCTATTAGGTACACATTGCTTGCACAATGGCGTTTCTCTCGGTCAAGAACCCCATGCTAACACCGTGGCTGTTCTGTTAGGTATGCATTGCTTGCACCATGGCAAATGGGTTGGTCATGTACTCTCTGCTCCCACCACGGATGTTTTGTTAGTCATTTTTTTTTTCAGAGCTCTGCAGACTCAACAGCTGCTCTGTTGGCCAGGTACCCTGTGTATGCTTTAAGCCTGTTGTGTTGGTCAGATAACTTCTGTCTGTAATATTGGTGTCCTGTTGGTTAGGTACCCTCTGTTTACACCATGGGTGTCCTCCTGTTGGTCAGGTACCCACTGTTTACACCATGGGTTTTTGTGTCCTGTTGGTCAGGTACTCTCAGTTTACACCATGGGTGTCCTGTTGGTCAGGTACCCTCTGTTTACACCATGGGTGTCCTGTTGGTCAGGCATCCTCTGTTTACACCATGGGTGTCCTGTTGGTCAGGCACCCTCTGTTTACACCATGGTTAGTCTGTTGGTCAGGTACCCTCAGTTTACACCATGGTTGTTCTGTTGGTCAGGTACCTTCTGTTTGCAGTTATGCTATCATGTTGGTAAAGCGCACTTTCTGCTTGAACTTCCTGTTGGCCAGGCTCCCTCTGCTTGCAGCATGGGTGTTATGGTGCATTATGGGTGTTATGTTGCATCATGGGTGTTGGTCATACACCCGCTTACTTCGACTCCTGTTGTTCAGACTATCTACGTTATGGCTGTTCTATTTCATATGTCTTAATAGGAGAGTTTTGTGTTCAAACTCTTTCATTCCTAACGGTAAAGTAAAGTCCTGTAAGACGGTGACGTGTCAAAACTATAACATGGGCATCGAGAAAAGTTCCGCATAAAGTTAGTTGGAGTAGACAGATGATGGAGAAACTGAGATGCTCAACATTTGTGAATTCAAATTTCGTTTGTACCTCTGGCGTATGACCAGACAAAAGATAAAAGTAAATTAATGTCAACAAAGGTTGCCTAACATTTTTCACAAATCACATGACACAGGAGGACTTTCTACCTTCAACGACAAAAGAGTTCAAACTCGAAAACGCCCTATTGGTACGTTCCTATCTATGTCCCAGCAGCTTTACACCAATATGACTGACATGCTGGTTAAGCACAGTCTAATGTCTGATTTTGACAAACTTTTTTATTTTATCAGAAACTTAGTTTGAAATGCGAGTAACATTGTGAGAATCAAACAGGGTACATGAATTCTCATGGCTGATAATCTTTTGTTTTGGTATGGCTTATTGATGAAAGCTTTGTGGCCAGTTCTAGTATTTGTGCTGTGATTTCTCTTGCCATTCATCTCAGATTCCTATCCCTGGTCACTGGTGAATTTGGTTCATGTATATATCTTATAGCCAAAAGTGTGACGGTTAAGTTAAGTATGGTACCTGACTTGTGGTTGACAAATGATTTTTTCACCAATGCGCTTGTGTGTTTCTTATTCATTTACCTTGCATGTTTTGCGTACAAATCCTGACCAATTCAATTCAGAACCCCGACACTTCCACTGCTACAAATTTCTACACATCATACTCAGCTAGCCTGTACATTCTTCCAGACTTTGGCAATTGTTTTTCTTTCAAAAACATTGCCAATTGTAACTAAATTCTGATCATCCTGCGCCTGCACTTACATTTACTTCAAATTTGTACTCAAACTGTATTATTGCATTCACCTTGATCTTACTGCACCTGTTGTGGATTATTTTATGTGTATGTAAATGGTCTAGTCTTTTGTATTTCCTGTATTTTCCTGTTGCATTGGACACACATCTATGTTTACATGTGATGTATGTATAGGTTTAACCAAGGGAGGTCTCCGTGTCTGGGTGAGACACTATTGAGATGATATTACCCTGGGAAAGATAGGGATAACAAAAGGGAATAAATCTATGCATACACACAAATAAACATAGTTTCAGTGTAGTACTTGATGTAAGTATATTATATATGTATACTTGTAGATAGTATATCAGCCGTCACAGGATCTGAATTTCACTCTTACCTCAGAAGGCTCTCATGACAAAAGGAGTACTTGTTGGTTTGGAAAATTTAGTTACGCACACAAGTGATATAAGTCACCCTGAACGTATTGTATGCATGTAAAGTTCTTGCTTTTGCTAAAGCAATTCTAAAGATCGAGTTTGGATTTTAGACTTTCCAGATAGCTTTTTGACCCTTGTAATTCGATCCTGATGATGAAGTATTTCTATATTGTTGTTCTTGGCCAAGTATATGGTCAGTTGTCTAAATTCTTGGAATACACTGTTTTTGTTATGTGTCTTTATTTCTGAGGATGTACTGCTTCATACCCTACCTGTTGTGAAGCACAGTGTTCATGTTTCTATGAACCACTTCTTCATTTATCTCTGTGTGAAGCACTGTATCATGTCACCCTGTTTGTGTGAAGCATTGCTTCAGATTTCCCTATTTGTGTGAAGAACTGCTTCATTTGTCCCTTTTTGTGTGAAGCACTGCCTTATGCGTCAACATTTGTATTGAAGCACTGCTTATTGTGACTCATCATGTACATGTATTTGTGTTAAAGGCAGTTTCTTGTGGCCCCATTTGTGTGAAACACTGCTTCGTTGATCCCAACTAAGGATAAGCACTCAGTGATGCAATCCTATTTATGTGAAGCTATGTTTCACATGTCCCGTAATGCGTGAAGACTAGTTTTTAAGTCTTCATGCCTTGCACTGTTAAATTTGGCCCATCTTGTGAGGAGCACTGAATTACTGTGTCTACCATTCTTATAAACCACTACTCTGTATGTACCATTTCTGTACTGTGACATGTCATTTCACTGATGCTAATCGGAAGTGCTCCTCTTATCTGTGTACCCTTGGGTACTTCATAGTTGACATAAAAGAAGTTCAGAACTATTTTGTTTATGGTGATCCTCACTGTTCCATGGTGTCAAGATTTTCGCCGACACTATGTTCCTTTGGGTTTATTATTATATTAACACAATGTTTCCATGTAGTTACTAACATTGTTATCAAGTGATGTTACATTTACATTGTGTTGATAAACCCAAGAACTCGCATATCCATAAGGAACATAGCGTCAGCGTATTTCCCCACCAGCTTTTGCCGGTGAAAGCAGTCATTTTAAACTGTTGGTTTTACATGTATGTACCCTGTGTTGTGTGTTCCACATGTCTGGTATCTCGCTCTATTAATGTTTGTAAAGCATGTGTATTTTCCTCATTCTCGCTGTTGTAGGTTTTGTGTTTGGTTTTGATTTGCCCCTCCAACCCTGTGTTTTGAGTGGTCTCCCTGTATTGTATCTCTCTCCATGCCTCTCACTAACACCCAGCTATGTCGCGTTTGTACCCAATTTTTGCCAGCCTATTAATAATAATAATAATAATGATAATAATAATACAGACATGTCATGTCATGTATTAATGGAACTGATCAATGTTTTTACTTTTTTCAGAGAGTGGTACATGTATTTATTGATGCCTGCAGGTTTTGAAGTTTTCTTTTATATATTTTTTTTTAATTTGTTGTGAAATATCACCAGTCAAAGCCAATTACACTGTACATGTAGGTCAAATCTTAAATTCCTTTTTGTAGTGTGTTATAAAAATTCAGTAGCAATATCCACTAGCATGAATTCAGAACTTTTGCAAAGGGCGCAGGTTTCCTTAGAAACAGATAAAGCAATTTGTTGAGCCTTAAAATGTGAATGTCACTGGTAATTTTGAATGATGTAACACACAAAACTGTCAGACACTTTTGAAAGTCTGATGTCATTTTATTAAAGAGTATAATTGATAATTGGCTTTTTTGACTGATGATGACTTCAAGAAATTTTAATTATATCTAATTGAAAATTTGAATTTCTCTTTTGTAAATTTGAGTATAAGCCGTTACTTGTACTAAAAAAGCAGACAGAATCCAAATTGTAATACCTGTCAGAAATATAATTCTCTTGATGGTCTTTTTAATCTTAATGTAGGCGTCATTTTAGCAAAACTATTAGATGTAGACTTACATAGTAGTTTTGTGTATTTGTAGATGACCCTATATCTCTTAAGCGAACACCTCCACCCAATGCCGTGGGTAGTCCTCTATCATCCACTCCAAAGCGAGGCCCTCCCCCACTACTCTACAATAGTTCAGCCACCTCCTCTATGAACTCACCTCCAGTGGTCACCATTGCACCCACTCCCAGTCACACAGTGGTTAGCTCATCAGGGGGCAGAGAGGTAAGGCAGTCACAGGGTTCAAACCCAACAGATGGCATTTTTTTTTTTATCAACATGTGGTATATTTTTCTTATGCATGGTTAAAGAATTTATGGCTATGTTTTAGTTTCTTGACAGAAATTGCACATTACACTCTTTGTTTAATCCAAAAACATTTATATTTGAATGTCAGAAAGCCTTGTTTCTGAATAGAGCTTTTATTTAATTATTCATTTATTCCTTACAAGGTGCTGCATGCTGCTATATGGCTGCAATATATAGAGATCTGGGCTAAAGGTGCAATCAATCATTCAATCCTTACCAGACACTTGCAGGTAGAATGTTGCTGACTGGGAGTCATTCCTTACGAGGCTAGATCTGCACTACATATTGCAGGACTTCCACCGCAAGAGAGCGATGCATGAGTATAAATGTGGGAAAAATGCAATGATTTGGTATGTTTTTGTTATTGTAGAGTGTGGAGAGAACTCATTCAGTACACAGTACAACTTCCTCTAATGAACCGCTGGGAATTAAACAAGAGCGAGATCAGAGGTCACATTCATCTCACTCCAGAGACGATGAACCGTACAACTATTCCCGAAGGTAAGGTGTGATGAAAGAATTGCTGTATACAGAAGTGTTGTACATGTGTTATAGAGCTAAGTGTGCATTTATTTCTCTATTATACTTATCATGATGGTATACTAGTAAGTACTTTGACAATTTATAAATTGGTCAGATATAATTTGGGTTTCAGGTTAACCCCACATGGTATACCTGGTCATGTCACACCCACCTCTAGTCGAGAAGATACGCGGGGGTTCCAGCCCTACCGGCCAGGCGAAGATTACCGCCATTCAGCCATAGGCTCACATTATGGCCTTGACCCCTCATATCCTTACCATCCAGCGTTTTTACCGCCCCATGCTTTCCCGCATCCAGCTATGAGGTGAGTGACATGCCATGGTTTGTGAAAGGGAGATAACTTCACTTGATGTGTGACTTTGTGCTTTACAGTACAATATGAATTTTGTTATGATTGGGTTGAAAATGTCGCGTGCTGTTTAAATAGTGTAATGGGTGGGATTTGGGGAACTAAAGTGTTTGTTGAATTTTGTTAAACGAGTCATTTTTATTCATCATAATAGCAAAACTCTTTCATTCTTTAAAAAGCACTAAGATATATCAGGTATGTATGAAAATATGTGTATTGATGTAAGATATTCATTATTTTGAACCGCAGAAACCTCCTTCATTATTGGCACAGACTGTTGCATTGTACTATGATCAGTTTTGGAAAATTGTGAATTTTATGTGTGTTTGTTAAGTATATAAACGACCAGACACATGTTGTGTTCACCAGGGTTGATGAGCACTTCTTGGAGAGGTACAGGATGATGCAGCCCCAGTTTGTGCCCTTCTCCCACCCAGGCATGTTCCCACACCCTGGGGTTCACCCTCTGATGGCAGGAGGACAGTACCCCCCAGAGCTACTCCACCAGCAGTATGGCCTTGTCTCCCCCAGTGCCCGCCTTGCCGACCCTCTGCGCTCCCCAGCTTTGACCACAGATAGGTGAGTCACTAGAACTGTGGGTACCTTCCCATATGCATTATCATTTTAAAATTTAATTTGATAAAAAAAAGACGTTCTGTATTTCACCTCAAGTTTGGCATGTTTCATGTGATACATTTTGCTTGACTCTGATTGATTAATCTACCTTATAGGGCCACTTTACAGTTTGTTTTGTGGAGTTTGATTAATTTCTTTTCAGAAAAACTGAAGTATTGGCATCAAAAGCTTCATTTTAAGGCTTTTGTGTGCTTCTGATTTGGTATTTTTACAGGCCAAACTGTAGGTGAAATAAACTTAAGTATCACTGAAAGACCATTCAAAGCTATATAATCTTGTAACGTTTACAGTATTTGTAATATTTGCTCAAAATATTGCACACAAGATAAAAAGATATTCCAACATTAGATAAGGTATTTAGGATGGAAACAAAATTTGTCAACCCATTGAGACCGGAAGTTGTCAGTGAATTACAGTAGAGAAGGCACTGTAATTCACTGACCACTTCGACTAGCTGAGTAGTTATGGAAATAGTTTTTACATAGTTTTGGATGGTATATCCACTGGCACTTATTTCATTGTATGTTTTCTTTCTTCAAGTAATATATCTCTTTTACCGTCATACCAATTAAACTGATGTTTTCATTTTCCCTATTGATAGACACCTCTCCTGTGTGATTCACCAGTTTCAGTGAATAATGTATTAGATACATGTGTATGTAAATACTTTTGTTTTTTTTCAAATATGATATTCCTCTATTTATGAAACCTGTGAACTTGAATTTATGGCATGTTAAAAGGCAAAGGATGGAAGAGGAAAGGATTAAAGAATTGGAAAAAGAAAGGGAAAAGGAACGGGAAAAGGAAAGAGAACGTGAAGCTCAGCGGGAACGCGATAGGCAGCGGGAAAAGGAACGGGAGCACGAGAGGGAACGTCAAAGGGAAAGGGAACAACAGCTGGAGAAGGAACGAAGGGAACGATGTCGTTCTCGTGAGGACATGGAACGATCTAGGGAGCATGAACGAAGCCCACATAGTAGACGAGCTGGTGAAGCATCAGGTAGCAACTATGCTCTATAATTTGCTTAATAATTATTAATTATTGTGATTTACCTATAATATGGATAAAGCTGGCACTGATTGGTTTTACAGTACAAGTAAGCCAATGCATGTCCCAAAATTACAATTCAAATAAGCTTGAATTAAATGGTTGCATTGAAGTGGATTCGAAAGTTATTCGACGAAAGCTGCAGTGAGCAGACCAGTTTTACAATATGAGCTAAAGTTGTGTGAAAATTTGCGTTGCTGCCTGCCACGTATAGATAGTTTTGTGCTGAGGAAAGAGCTGAACAAAGAAAGAAAAAGGAAAAAACCAATCGTCTCGAAGAGGATGCAAACATACAGTACAGCTGAATATCCTATAGTCATCCTGGCTGGAGATACCAATAAACCTGATCCACTCTTTACTGCCACCCCATGCCCACCGCGGAGGTCACATCCTCTGTCTTGTCAGGGCTTCATTGTGTAATTCAAGTTTAGGCCAGATAGTTGTAATGTGGTTCCATCAATGAAGTGCCAGTGCGAAGGAGCTGCTTTGACCAATCATTGTATCCGTCTTGAGTGGGGAGCGCTTCAGGGTTGGACAATGACACTATTTGCTGCGTTTGTTATGATTTTATATGCGTTAAATCTATCATTTCTTTTCTTAATGGCGAGAAGCAGATAGTTACATTAATGCAGGCTGATCATGGCATAGGATCACAACGGGTTGGCAATAGGCAGTGCATCAGGCTTTACTCTTCACGCTCGCATTGTTCATGGTACGTTGGCAGAGATGGAAACTCAACATCTTTCTAACATGTTCTAAATAGTTATTAGAATCTTGGATGTACATGTATGGGGAGTGTAGGCAAGTGTTGGTTATATTTTCCAGCTGGGAGATTTGGGTCCATCACACAGGGCACACCTCGAGAGCTGACCTTTTCTGACCCCTATCGGTCTCCATTCCACGGCAGCCTGGAGGATGCTCACCACCATAGGCGGGAAGAGGGTCGCTATGACAATCGGCCCAGGGGGTATGGCTATCCAATAGAAGACACAGCAAGACAGCGGGTAAGACTGACAGCTTTGGTATAACTTGGTAAACTGTTTTGTAGATTTTATCCAATTAGCTAATTGTGATGTCATATTTTTTTTTGTGTATTACATCAGTTTTAGGTTAGAAGATATATATGAAAGGTGTTAATCACTTGTTTGGTAATAGTTAAATATTAAAGAGCGTTGTAGTTGGCAATAGTTAAATAAAATACATTGCTGTAGTTCTGCATTTGTTAAAATGTTGTATAGTGTTGTAGTTTAGCAGAAAGTAAATATCCAGAGCACAGGTGTAGTTAGTCTACAACACTGTACATACATACTGTACTATACATAAAGTTCTCTAGTCATATTTGGTGGGAATGGGGTTGGGGGGCGAGGTGGTGGGGGGGTGATTTGTGGCCTAGTGCAATGACCGCGGAGCTTCTCACCAATGCGGCCACTGTGAGTTCAAATCCAGCTCATGCTGGTTACCTCTCCAGTCATATGGGAAGCTCTGCCAGCAACCCGTGGGTTGCCCTTGGTTTTGTGTTTACTCCCATTGCTGGCTGCCTTCATAACAGTGAAATATCCTTGAGTACAGAATAAGATACCATAAGAATCAAATAAAAAATAAACCCAACAGTTGGACACTACACCTGGAGTGCAGTTGAATACTATTCACAGAGTGCTTACAGCAGTTGAGTTTTATACATGTACTGTGGAGAATGATGTGAAGAATATGATGCATTTGGAAATAAGCAGCCCATCCAGTGTAGTTTTATCTCTCAAATAATATTTTAAAGATGGGAAGTTTGGAAAAATTGTAAAGAATTAGCAACTTAGCCATTTAGGAATGATAAGTTTACACATTTTTTTTTGCTATCAATATAGTCTTATTTACAGTGTTTGTTCTGTATTTCTGCAGGCTGCCATGGAGGAGCGTCATGCCAGGGAGCATTATCTGGGGAGACAGGAGAAAGAAGCTCGGCATGCCATGAGGAATCCTTCACATGCTAGTCGTCACCTTATTCCTTCCCCCAAATCCACATCTTCCCATGATGCACAGGGAAAAGATGGGAAATCTGATGTACCAATTTATCGTCCCTTTGAAGCAAGGGATCGAATGCTTCCAAATGGATATAGTTTAGGTGCTGAAGTGGAGAGAGGTCCGAGGCATGATCGGAAAGATCACGAACATGACGGATACCATTGTAAAGGCAGTGTTAACCATGGCTATGTGTCCGACAGGACTGGGCCTCACAAAGATAGGGCTCATAATTCAAGAACTTTGGATGAGAGAGTTTCAGGTCGGGACTTTGCCTCTGCACAAGTATTTGTCAAATCTGAAGGTGGGAAGCCTTCGAGTCTGTCAGAAAAGGCCTTTAGGCTTCCCTTGAATAGTCATCGTCATGACAACACTGAAAACGTTGCGACACACAAGGAATCGAGTGAAGGGTTCTCACACTCAGGAGCTTCGAGGATTTCATATGGTGGAAAAGACGGCTTGTTAGTGCCAGCGTATAAAGATGATAGCAAAACTCAGAGGTTTGAAGAGCCGCCCAAGCTACGTAGCAAACTTGACATTGAAGAGGAAAGGCTGCGTGAAGCGCGGGCAAAGGGAATGTACTCCAGTGATGACAGTGATTTCGAAGATGAAGAGGATGAGGAAAAGCGAAATGAACGTCTGCTATTGGTGGCGTCTGGCCCACCGCTTCCGATGGAACGTAGTCGGAAAAAAATGCGTTACCTTGGCCAGCTGGGCATTACAACAACAGCCAATAGAAAGGGTGAGTTATACATGCTCCTCTTGTCGTATACAACTTGCCTTTGGCTTCACTGTAAAAGTGAAACGAAACAGTGTTGTCCTGAGAAGACATCTTTTCTGCATTTCTCACCACTGAACATGTGCTTTAGACAACAAAAATAAGGACATGGCCTCTTGATTTTTGTTTTGTGTAGATGATATGCATAGTGCACATTCATAATATCATAAAGTTCCATTGTTTTGCTTTTGACTTTTTTGTTGCTAAGTTTTTGGGACTGCCTTTTAAACTGCATGTTTGACTGGTTTAGATCTTGGTCTTGGTGTTTGTTGTGTAACGTGATACTCTTGAATCTTTCCCTAAAATGTGGCTAATGCTGTTTTGACAGATCTAGAATTTGACCGTATTTGGAGGCGGCGAATCATGATGAGGGAGGGGATGCTTAGTCCTGAGACAGTGGAGAAGGCCAAATCTCCACCCCTTAAGCCCTGGCCAACCATCGACCCTGATAAGCTGTGTAGGGAATCTGACTTCGAGGAGAAATCCAAATTTCTGAAAGGGTTTCAGTTACAGTTTTTATCACGAGACAAGAAAAAAGGTAAATTATAAACATAAATGTTTTTGGTGTTGTTGCAGCTGGAAGCTAGAGGTGACAGTTTTAAGTTATGTTAATGTTGTCACTAATGCGGCCTTTCAAGTTGTATAGAAATCACAGTTTGCACATCAGTGAGTGACACGTTTGAGGAAACGGCTGCCAAGAGTGTTTCAGCATCATCATTATATCTCTTTGTGCTGTGACGTATTTCTTTACAGCAGGCAAGGGCAAATCAGTGCGTTTTAACATGAACAGTTTTGAAAATTATCAATAAAAGTTGGGTTTAATTTATTGAGTTTTTGAAATATCCAGAAATGAAATATTTCAGGAAATAAGACATCGATTGTAGATAATATGAACTATTGTATAAAGCCACCCGTCTTAAAATGCAGTGATTATTGCCCATATCCGATACCTCAGTCTTCAATAGTTTGCCTGTTAACGACAGAGATCATACGTGAAAACCTGACCCACGTCAGCTTGGTGAGGTACATGGGCTGTCATCCATTGGGGGGAGAATGTAGTAAGAGTTTAAACACAAAAAATAGGGCTTTCTGCTTAGTATTAATTTTTTTGTGAAGCTGCCGTCCACATTCTGGAATTCAGCGTTACAGAGGAAAGGAAGCACTGTTATTAACTCAATGTTTTTTCTCTGTGCAGATAAGGAGCAAATCCGCCATGCATGTGAGCAGGAGAGGCTAAGAAGGTTGGGGATGGCAGAAGATGCAAGGGAGATAAATCAAGATGAAAAAGGTACTTTCTGTAATCAGATATGACTGTACAAATATTTTCCTAGGTGGAGAATAGGGAATTCAGTAGGTTTATTGAAAGATACACTGCTAAAGGAAGCAATATTGGAAATATCAGTTAAAATATAACTTTGCGGCTGAGTGAAATGTGATTCTTTAACAAACACATTTAAAATGCTGTAAGACAGAGTATCCGTAGAAAAACGAGTATGGGTCAGTAGTTTGAAATCGTATGAAAATAATGTAAATTTCATGTTAAATAGTGTTCTGAATTGAGCTTTTAACTTTTGCGTTGTTTTTCAGATACTTTATCACGGGGTGTCAAGAGGAAACACAATGACCTTACGCAAGGTGACAACTACACTTCTTCTGTCATTAGTCAGCGCCCTCTGCTGGATAGATTAGACAATACATCCAAGGGGCACACAACTCATAGTCACAGCCGGGGAGACAGCAGGTCCATTTTGTTTTCTGATAAAAAAGAACAGGAGAAAAAACTAAGCCGAGAATTTGCACAGGAATTCCATGAATCAGTTTTACAGACCACGCGACAGAAGTCCGGACGATTAGGTAAGCTGGAGATATATGCTGGGGTTAATTAAGAGGATAGCATTTTCCAGTGTGCATGCGCTAAACAAAAGCACATGAGATTCGTTTCACAAAGTGCATGTAACGTTATGTGCACCTATCTTCCATGGCAACCAGTATTGTAGGTATTACATCGCTGTGAACGTAGAAACATGCCCATGGTGATTTATGTCCGTGTTACATGATTGTAGACTTCAGCGACAGTGTAGGATACAGTTGAGTTCTTGTTTTTTTTTTGTGTGTGTATATATATAGGTTTCAACTTAGTGAAGTTTCCATTGTAACAAAGATTTACATAAAATGCAGAAAAACTGTTGAATTGTGTGGACTACAACTATGGGAAATATGCCATTCTTTATCCAACTTTACACCTGACTGTGTTCCTCTGGTTTGGCTTATGGGAAAGAATTGATTTTAGAAAAATGAAAGTGTTCCCTTTGGGAGCTTTATTTAAAAACCTGATTTTCACTTTGTGTTTCTGCTGTTAATTTATGGAGGCCTTCCGTGGTGCAATACTATGTACTTTCTTGGAGAATTTATTTGTTATCTTCAAAGCAGAAAGTTTAATCAGAGTGCTTTTTAACCAGTATTCTTAGATTTGATTCCAGTGGCTAGAAATTACTGTGTGAAGTTGTATGAATGTTTTGAGCTGACCTGTACAGGATTGTTTCCTGCAGCAGATTAACATCATACTGTACAGGGTCTTTCTGCAACCTGCGGATGGTTGTGGGTTTCCCCCGGGCTCTGCTTTCCTCCCACCATGATGCTGGCCGCTGCTGTGTAAGTGAAATATTCTTGAGTACGGCGTAAAACACCAATCAAATAAATAAATAAATCATACTGTACTGTGTCATGGACTGAGTGAATGAATCGATGTCTTCTCAGGACTGATCAATAATGGTCACAGCGGTGAAGAAGAGTTTAGGAACGATGTCTCTGGGTGCAGTTTGCTTCAGCGTCGACGACTCTTGTTAGACTCCTCCTCTTCCTCGACAACACAGGGGAGTGGCGGCGAATCAGCAGTGCCATTACGCTGGCCTGGGATAGAAGCAGTCCTGGAGTCTTACCAGAAATATTGCGAGGGTAAGCGTGGTTGACCCATTTAAACGAATAACAAATGCTGTCCATTTATTTGTGAAGAAACAGAAACATAATTTATTTGCTGCCTACCAGTGGTGAAATTAATGCATTTTACCTAGTGTTAAGCTTTTTTCAAGTGACACATTTGCTTTATTCTTAGTGATTCAGTCACCTTACAGGCCCACTTAAGAGCTTTTTGTAAAGTTTGAATAATTTCTTATCAGTGTTGGCATCAAAAGTATCATTTTAAGATCTTAATGTGCTTCCAGAAATGCGTTTTGGCAGGCAAAACTTTAGCTGAAGTACAGTATATGCCAATTTTTTTTTTTAATTTTTCATGAAATTAGACTAAACCTTAGACTAATTCTAAATTCAGGATTGAAATCCATTGATCTTTCTGAGTTGTGCTTTTCTTATATCCCACAGAGGATATATGCATGACAGGTATTACCCTTATTTGAGGAATTAACTGACCTTTGTGGAGCTCAATTTGAGAAATTACAATACTACACTCTACGTTTTTGAAGTAGTGTGAATTTCATACCATATGTAGCGAAATAATACTCCTTGGGTACTAAGATTATTTGCAATTTAAAGGTTTATGCATATCTTTATTCTTGCAGAACTTAAGCTGGAGAGGAAAGTCTTATGGGAGAGATGTCGAACGTTGAAGTCAGAAAATATGGATCTGAACAAAAATGCTGAACGACTCAGTATGAGATTGTCGGTACGTACTTTGGCTCTTTCAAGAATTGATTAAAAATATCATTTCATCAAAATCACTGCCCCTTGCCTAATAAGCTGCCTGTAGACTTGAATTGGGCTCTTTCTGATTTTCTGTACATGGACATTGCGATGTCTGAGACTAAGAATTTTGTTTGAAAGCAGTACGTCATGCTATAAGATATGAACAATTTTTCCGACTGGCCTATGTTAAAAGATAGGATATCACATATTTGACTGATGGGCGGACACACTTAGAGAGAGGGGCTTGTCATAGTTGATAAGAGTAAATTTGTGTAGTTAATGGCTTGTATCTGGTCTGTTTTCAGGATCTCATGGAGAGCAAACAGCAGCAAGATGAAGATAGAAACCAGAAACAACGTGCAATAGAAGAGTTAAAAAAGTGCCTTAAGCCAACAAGGTGACAACACTCTGGTGGTCAGAGGTCAAAGGTCAATCTAAGTCACTCTCATTCCACATGCAGATCATCTGATGAAGACTCAGCGTTTCATTTTTTATCCACCGCAATGCTCTCCCTGGAGGACTTGCTTGCATGCAAGAATTAACATTTTCTGAAGCATATTATTCCACTCTGAGGGAAAAAAATCAGTGCCACTCAATCTGGGGATTTGTTTTGGAACTTCCCCACGGCAGTTGGATGGACTGGACCGCCATTTCTTGTTGGCGAATGAGAAAGGTCAACTCATCCATAAGAACTTGTCCATGATTGGTCAGCTGTTGAGACTTTTTTTTAGCAGTTGATGAACTGGTGTTGTTTTTTTTGATGACCATAATGTATTCATCATATACATGTATTCAAGTCACACGTGGGTATTTTACAAATACTTTGAACTTATTTGTAATAAGGGCTGTATGCAATATTCATATATTCAAGCTACCTTTGGCTTCTACATTGTCTATCAAAATGCCTTGAAGTGAATTTGTCAAATTAATTGCATGTAATTAGCTGATTTTGTGCTTGAAAAAACTAAACACTGAGATCGTTATATCTGTAAATTAACTTATACCATGAAAAGCTGTTAATTGAGAGTAACTTCTGAATACAATGGAAGGTGCATCCGCCACTTGTGTTATTGGAGGCATTAATTCAACTGGTGCAGTGTGGGATAAATAAGATTATTGGAAACCAGAATTGTGGAATTTTGACTGTGAGCACATCTACTTATATAAATATTAATGTATCTGGCCTGAAATCACTTTGGTTTTACAGACATTATCTGGAGAATATAATTTTGTTAGTATTTGTTTATACTCTTCTGGGCACTCACTGCAACACAGCAGCATTTTGCTGACATCCACAATAAGTACGGAAATTCTATAGGACAATGTTCTGGATGGCTAGGGAAATAGCATGTTCGATGTTTAATTTTTTATTTTAACAATTTGGTGTGCAATTATATAATTATATTCCCTCAGGCAGCAAACCTCTTTTTCTTTTTTATGCAGAAATCTTGTGTGTGAAATTTATGTATATATTTTTTTTCTTTTATATTTTATTGAAATTTTCAGAAGGATCGTGTTACGTATTGGTCGGTAAATTAAATGAAGCAGAGTTTACCACAGTAGTTGAAAGAGAGAAGGGAAAAAAATAAGGTAGAAAGTCTCTTAAATGGACGTGGATTATGGATAAAAAGAGCTAGGTATGGGTGGCATTGTCCTTCTACCAAGTATATTTTTGTAGTCTCTCTCTTTTTCCCTCGGCAATCTTCTATGATTTTTTGGGGGGGTTATCGATTCATGTAAAATTGCTGAATCAAATGACCATCCTTGTTAATTTATGTCAATGTTCTGAGTATTTCCTCTGTACTTTTACCTCCAAAACTGCATGAAATAGATTAATCTTGGAGTAATATGGGTAATATTTCTTGTCTTTTTATTTTGATCGACGCGTTCGTATTTTGCACACAAACTGCTTAATACATGTACAACATGTTTTGGTTGTATGTAGGCCTACAATAGTGCCGTTTATTATAATGGAAACCTGTGTTGATGGGCAAGGAGGGGTATAAGCAGCTGAGAGACATGCGTACACATTCACCTGATTCTGCTTCAAAGAGTTGTATATTAATATGTAGTGTAAATGAATGACATAAGGGTGAGAGCCAAGTTCTCTACACAGACCTCTGTTTTTTGGTACTGAAATCTTTACAATGTTATCTAAATATTTTCTTTCTTTTTCAAATATTGTAAGAGGTCACTTGGCACTTAAAAGTAAGATGCATTTTGGAAGTTCCACAGTATTGCATACTCTCTGCTTTGTATTCATTTAATAGGGTAATAATTCACCAGTCACTAAGTTATCATGTCTGCCATCCTCTGTACATTTTACTTCTACTGAACATCGTATGCTTTCAATAGAAATATTTCTCTGTGATATCCATGTTAATTCTTCGCAATAGCCAAAATCTTTTACATGCTCATCTTTTTTCTACACCATTTGCTGCATTTTTTTTTTTTTTTCATTTTTAAGGATTATCAAAGTCTAGAAAAGAAACTCTTAAGTGCTCTTAATCATTCTTTATCCACAGGCCTTAACAGAGCTTTCATCACTCAACTGTTTGTCACTAATTTTAAGGCTGTATCATTGTCAGCTAAGGGGAGCTAACTCTTTAAGCATATTTATTTCATCTTCTTGTTCAATGTTTGTTTATAATAAATGCATATATTATGAATCCACATGTAGTTGCTTTGTGTAATAAACAATGCAACTTTGATGATAAAATATGTCTTCATTTCGTTTTGTGTTAAATTCTTGAAGTATATAATACAGTCAGGATAGAGGAATCAGTTTGTCTGTCTGTCCATAGCCATTACGTTGCCCACACATCTAGCATTTTGTTTGGACTTTCATAAAACATGGTAGGCATGATGGAGACCATGTGAGAATGTGCATGGGCTGTTTTGATTGTGCTGCATCGGTTATGGCCAGAGTTATTGCCCTTTCAGCATAGAATCGAGACTTGTACATATATATAGTGAATACTGCTCTTCGAGAGCTGGTATGTAGCATCTCCAGCCACTGGGTTCCACTTGTGTCTCTTACTGGCCCCGATAACACTGTTGGTAGAGCGTCTGCTACTGGAGTGGTAGATCCATTGTCAATCCTGGGTAGAGTCACACCTAAGACCTTAAAAGAGGAAGCTATAACTTCCTCACTTGAAGTTCAGCATGAAGTGGATAGTGCAACAACTGAATGACCCGTATCTGTTTAATGGCTCGGGCAGGGCGGCTTACTTGCCTTCGGTAAGGCGTTTCAGTGAAGCAGCACTAGATTAAAGAGCGGTGGAAATCTATCCTGCAACAAGGAGGCACATTACATGCACTCTAAGGATTCCTTGGTCTTTGTAAAAGTGTTAAGTACGACATTAAACCCCAAGCACCCCCTCCACTTAAATCTCTGGTTTACACATATAAACCATGTGTGCTGACATTTATTAGATTTGTGGACATGCCTGATTATTCTTCCGCTTACAGCACATCTGTATTCTGACTTGGTCGGCAGTATAATAACTACACCTTCCTCTTGAAAACTAAATCTGACCCTATTATACAGCCATAATGCATAGTGTGCATGTGATGGCATTATTTATGCAATCATTCTGTGGAGTACAACCCCCAGAGGGATTTATTTATTTATTTATTTGATTGGTGTTTTATGCAGTACTCAAGAATATTTCACTTATACGACGGGGGCCACCATTATGCTGGGAGGAAACCGGGCACAACCTAGGGAAAACCCACGACCATCCGCAGGTTGCTGCAGACCTTCCCACTTATGGCCGGGGAGGAAGTCAGTACGAGCTGGACTTGAACTCACAGCAATCGCATTGGTGAGGGGCTCCTGGGTCATTACACTGCGCTAGCGCGCTAACCGACTGAGCCACAGAGGCCACCACCCAGAGGGATTGGGAATTCTGGTTATACTACACCACGGTTATTTTGGTTCTGTCTACCTGTCAAACTTTGCTTTCCGTGTGATAACTGCCTAAAACATTGTCCAATTGTACCAGACTTTTGTGTGCAGGTGCATTCATTGGGGGCGTCATCTCTAGTGTGAAAACCAGCCGGATAAATGCATAAATTTGGTATATTTTGTGAATTTCAGGATTCTCATTGGTTGTTGGTTTCCACTCCTTGCATAAGCTCCAAGATTTAAAACAGGTCGTCATTGTATGTACACTTCCTTACTAAGCGCTTGTGGCCTGGTTGCCATGCCCAGATATTTCAGAACAAACATTCAGTAAGTCAAGACTTGTGCCATATACAGTGACAGTCTGCTGGTTTATCGACTTCAATTCACAACTATTCAAGTTTAACTTAACAAGAACTAAGTTCTGGTTGGCTCATCATCTATGTGATCGGGTGTGCTGGTGGTGTCTGTTTAACTGGGTGCTCAATCTGACTTTAGAGGTCAGATGTCTTTGCTGTTCCTTCCCGTGACTTACACTCTTGCTGACTAGATCTGAAGTGATCCTGCTACTAGGCTGTCTGATGAGCCTTGTTTGTCTGGAAAGCGAGTAGAAGTGCCAATCTCCTTTCCCAAATCTGGAAGCAAGAATTTGATTAAATCAACAGCAGGAAGGGCTGATAAAGGGCAATCCACTCATAGAGCAGCTAGCAATTATATAGGTGAAGAGGAGCCTACGTGGCTCGGTTAGCGCGCTAGCGCAGCATCATGACCCAGGAGCTTCTCACCAATGAGGTTACTGTGAGTTCAAGTCGAGCTCATGCTGGCTTCCTCGCCGGCCGTACCTGTGAAGGTCTGTCAGCAACCTGTGCATGATCGTGGGTTTCTGCTGGGTTCTGCTAGATTTCCTCCCACCATAATGCTTGTCATAACAGTGAAATATTCTTGAGTACCGCGTAAAACACCAATCAAATAAATAAATAAATATTGGTGAAGAAGTCAGATAATTGTCAAAAGAGTCAAACTTTAGCAAACATAGGCTCTCAATATATTCACCCATTTATTATATACATTCTGTACAGTACTTACAAACACTTTAACACAAAAATGTTCTTCCTAGAGTTGGTTGAAATCTAGGAATACTGGGAATCAAGATCTAACCAATAACACACGCTGATGCTTTGCAGGTGGAAAAGTTCATTTAGAATATTAATCTGAATATTAATGTGTAAGTATTAATGATGTCATTTTAGGACCTGAAAATAAAATCTTAACCTTACAATATGCCATCCCTAATGAAGGATCGTGTTACAATATGCCATCCCTAATGAAACACAAAGAAAAAAAATTAAATGTCATAATAGTTAACATTCTCATTGTCTGACAGAGTATTTTATTTATTTATTTATTTGATTGCTGTTTTACACCATACTCAAGAATATTTCACAATGGCTGCCAGCATTGTGGTAGGTGGAAACCGGGCTGTGCTGGGGGAAACCTACAGCCATCCGCAGGTTGCTGGAAACCTTCCCACGTATGGCTGGAGAGGAAGCCGTCTGACAGAGAACAATGAGGCAATAATTCCAGATGAAATAACATCATGTAGCTTGCTGTCTATGTCACACATGTAAACATAACCAGTGAAGCAAAACAATTAATTTCAAAGTTGCAAGTATGGCTTTGGGTGGAAAACATGCATTCTTACACTGTCTTTGTCTCAAGTATCTTTCCTGAAGGGCTGTGTCACAAAAACAGTATCCATGCTAAAGGGTATTAACAAGCGATGACTATACTACTGATGCGACAAAAAGGGCCACGTTCAGTCCTCAGTCTGACAGTTTCTTTCAAAAAATATGTGATCATTTGGAAAAGTGGCTAAAAAGTCATACATGTACATGCGTTTCTTTTGCAAAGTGTATAAAAAGCAAATCCTTCAAACTGTCATTTTTATTAATTTAATAGGGTGATGTAAATGGTGAAGTACAATCAATCTTGGGTCAGTTGAAGGTTTCCACCAGAGATGTTTGCCCGTAATTTGTGGATTTCATTCAGCGCCTGGGTTAAAAATGGCCTCACAGTGTTGATCTCCATTAGGGTGAGGAAATTCAGCTGTAAACGAAAAAAAAAAAGGACCATAGTTAAAAGTACTGACACTTTTAAACCTGTCTTCTATTTTACCATTGTGTAATTTGGTGTAATTCATCCCAAGAAAAAAAGCTTGATATTTTACCATATTACTATATTTTGTATGAAATTCAGTTCTGATGAAACTACTGTGTTACGCGAGACCTATGAGTGGAACAGAAGATAAAAGTACGACATTTTGCAAATTTTAAATGTACCTTGCACTGATTTTGAATTTGGCCTATCATACACATTCCAACTGAAAGGAAAAATAGTCTGATATAAATACTGAGTTGATGCCTTCTTTCCAGAGGAGACAAATGATATCCTGTTACGATGCATTTCTACAGAATGATGGATAATAAAACTGCTCCTCTTACCTTGGCATGTGTAGAGTCACTGCGGACAAATGTATCAATACTGGTTCGTAACTTGGCAATCCTCAAATCCCAAATATCTTTAATAAGAGTTCTGGTTTCATCGGCACGTGGAATGTCATCTGGTGCACTACAATGAAAATCTCAGTCGTATTGTCTTCATCTTAATGCTGGGAGGACTGCTTTGTTGGCCTAATGGTTAGAGCGTCCGACTCGAAGTCGGGAGACCAGAGATCAAACCTGGACCAGGTCATACTAAAAACTTCAAATATGGTACACGTACTTGCTGCTGCCTCACTTGGTGTTCAGCACTGAGAGGTTAGAGCAAGGAAACATGACTGGTTGGCCTTGTGTCAGAATGTGACTGGGTGTGGTGTCAGTATGTGACTGGGTGTGGTGTCATGTCTGCCATAAATAAAAAGTATATTTGTTCATTAATTTGTTTCATTTGTATTTTTCACCGTACTCAAGAACAGTTCAGTTCTACAACAACAGCCAGCATCACCAGGGAGAAAGCCTGGTAGAGCTTGGGGGAATCCCATGACCATCGGCTGCTTACTGACCTTCCACAACCAGAGAAGAAGCCAGCATGGAATAGAATATAATACTGACTCACTTGGCACTCAGCACTAAGAGGTTAAAGCAAGGAAATAGGATTGGTTTGCCCGGTGTCAGTAATGTGACTGGGTGGGGTGTCATGTAAGGTGTCTTCGGTATGATGCTTCAGTAGCGGCAGCACTTTGACATCATGGACTCACCCTGTCACAAGAAGACATTATATGTACACATGATGCCTTGTTGTCATATGTCTGAATAATGACTGATTGATTTGATTGCTGATTTTTATGCCTTACTCAAGAATATTTCACTTATACGGGAGCAGCCAACATTTAGATTGGAAGGAAAATGACAGAAAAATGGTTAAGTATGACGTAAAACCTTCAGCACACACATGATGTTGTGAGCAAAATTTCGGTTGATTTTCAATTATTTAATATAAATTGTAACCTTGGATGTGTCCTTTTCTGGAAAGCATGTGACAGCATCATTCAAGTTTTAGTTCTACACGCACGTTTTGAAGAGCTGTATTGAGTGTTGACTAAAGGGAGATAACTTCAAGAGATTTTCTTACATTTCACGTACAAATGAGTTACTAGTTTGGAGCTGATTTTGAATTACAGTGTAGCCTTGTGTGCCGGTCAGGAAACAGGTCCTTAAGCGCATTATAGGCTACATCGCGCTTTAACATAATGACCTTGGGATCCAGTATTATAGACCCACATGATTTTGACACTGAATTAAGTTTTACTGATGCCAAATGCAATTCGTCAAATGCTTTTTCATTGTTTTCTATAAATGCAAGAGATTTTTGTTATCTAAAGATCCAATTATAGTGTTCTACAGTACACAAGGTTTCATATATGGAACACCAGCATTTTGACACTTTCCTTCTCACATCCCCCAAAGCTTGCCTGATATTGCCTAAGCACAGGCCTGAGCTGATACACTGATGTGTATGCTCAACCTTTCTACAAACTGAATTCAATTTATGTAGTTTCATCCACTTTATTTTTATATTTGGTATCTGCTTTGTCCCTGTCGGCTTTTATCAGAGATACTTCATGGAACTTAAATTGCCTGAGATTCAAAATGACTGCAGACCCAATCACGTGACCGTGTCATAGATACTGAAACAAAAATGTTCACTGTTTTAATATACATGTATATCGTGGTAAGTCAATGTGTGAAATGGAGGAAAGTAGACATTCTCAAACATTAGGGGGTGAGATCATCTCAACTCTAACGTCAACCTCCCCTGTATCACACCTCGCTTCATAGCCAATCAATAATCTGATTGAAATAATCAGCATTTGCTGAAAGTGTACAAACATTAATCCCTTTATAAGGCATGTCTGTCACAGTGAGCAAAATGTCTTCTGTATTGCTGATGAGGCCTGACTCGCGCAAAAGTAATGCTACAACAATGCCACATGTGCATTTGGAATCGAACTCGCTCACAAGGAAATGTAACCAATTGCAGCCTCTTCCATTATTCAAACAAAAATCCTTTTCTTTTTTTTCATATGCTGATGTGATATTCAAAATCTTAAACCAAAAATATTGAAATAACTCATGGGTCACACATCAACAGTAGGAAATGAAGCGAATGATGTTGCGCTATTTCCATATATTTCTTGGTGAAAATCCTTGTTCGTTTGCTGTTTTAGCTGTTCTCATTTGAAATTTAAGCCTTCTCACATGAAAGTACACCACTGATTTTTGGGAGACAAGATTTGCGTTACGTTACATCTGATTGCTTGCTATATCGAGGTGCCTGTTAGCGAGGTTACACTGTATCTCGTGCAATCTTCATATGACAGGTGGGTACTTTATAAGAAATAACACAGGAAAGACAGTTTTCATTTGATGTTTTGTACCAATAAATGCAGTTTCTGTGTGGACTAAAGGGAGATAACTTTCCTAGACATTTTAACCATTTTGACATGACTGAGAATTGCTTGTTGGCAGCAAACTTTGACTCAGCCTCTTTGGAATCCTCTGACTCAAACTTTTCCGGCCATGTTTGTCATTTTCAGGAAAGCACATGATGGAAAAGATCAAGTTTAGCTGTATATTTATAATTTTTGTCTGGAATATATAGACTAAAAGGTTTGACACACACTTCTAGTGGAACCTTTTTAATGATATCTGCCAGTACTAATCAATATCTGGTATATATCAAGTAGAATGGCCATACTGGTCCCAGTACTAACCATTTTACGATAGCTCAGTTGGTAGAGCGTCCGCTTCGGGAGCGGTAGATCCAGGGTCAATCCTGGGTCAAGTCACACCTAAGACTTTAACAGAGGAAGTTGTAACTTCTTCGCTTGGCGTTCAGCATGAAGGGGATAGTGCAACAACTGGTCGACCCATATCAGTATAATTGCTCGGTCGGGGCGGCTTACTTGCCTTCAGGAAGTCATCTCAGTGAAGCAGCACTAGATAAGAGTGATGGAAATCCATCCTGCAACAAGCAAGCACATTACATGCACACTAATGATTCCTTCCTTGTCATATGACTGAAAAATTGTTAAGTACGACATTAAACCCCAAGCACTCACTCACTCACCATTTCAGCAACAGTTGTGTTACTTCCATGTAATGTTTACATGGCATCTCTGTGAAAAATTGACCCTCCAGTTCCTGCTGTTTCTTCTCTTCTAACTTCTCTGAAAGCATGATACAAACTCTTGTACCAAGTTTCAATTCAATACAAACTGTTTCACAACCAAATGGCGGACAAGGTGTAAATCTATAGTTCCATTTGGACTGTAAGTTTCTATAAATTGACCAAGTCAGAATGGATAGTTACACTGTTAAAAATATGCAAAGCTGTCACGTTATTAAAAACAGGCAAAGCTGCACTGAATTTCATATTTAAACTGATCACATTTTAAAGAGGCTATTCCAGAGATATATAAAATCAGCCCAAATCCAACTGAATTTTTTGCTATTATTTTAGTATAGACTTTTGGTTAAATATCTCATCTTTCTGCAGAGAAAAAAAAATCCTGCTTCTTACCAACATCCATCCATTCTGGAGGCCTGATGCGACACTTTTGTCTTTGTTTGAGGTTGACAGCCATCCACAGCGGTACATCCACAGGAAGTCCTGGGCTGAATGGCCCAATATCTCCCTACAAATAAAGAAAACTAATGAACTACTTTACCCTTACACCCAATACATAAAGATATGTTTGCTTCACTGGCCTTCCCTAGTATTTCTGTCATATGTGCACCATGCTAGAAAGTTGTAGAATCTGGATGTCAGATTTATGTCACAGGAATTAAGAGTGACATTCATGTCACAGAATCTTGGCGTCACCTTCACATCACAGAATCTGGGTATCACAGCCATGACACAGAATCTCAGTTTCACATCACTATCTGGGTGCCACATCACTCGATCTGGCTGTTACATGACTGAACCTGGGTGTCACAACCATGACATACAATCTGGGTGTCAGATCACTGAACGAATCTGGGCGTTACATTAATGTTCCAGAATCTGGGTGTTACATTCACAATAAAGTATGATTTCAAGACATTGGTGTGTCGGTTTCTGGACTGGTACTGTAAATTGATGCTCCCTGCCATTTTGTGGGTGATAGAAGCAGGGCGTGATCAGGTACAAGTTGCAAATTTGGTTGATTCAAAACGTTGCCATGACGGAAGAAGAGACAGACAGGGATCGATGCTATCTGGCTTTACCCTAGTCTATCTTGATGGACTAAGTGTGCTATTTTAAAATTTTGACATTCATCGCAACATCGA
The DNA here is from genome assembly GCF_032854445.1 of Liolophura sinensis. Taxonomy (NCBI): domain Eukaryota; kingdom Metazoa; phylum Mollusca; class Polyplacophora; order Chitonida; family Chitonidae; genus Liolophura; species Liolophura sinensis. The sequence continues at coordinate 36,215,136 of NC_088303.1, forward strand.
GTTCATCACGGCCTCTCACAAAAATCGCCGCACATTTCCGACCTCCAATTTGTGATTTTTTTGTGATTGGTGTTTTACGCCGTACCCAAGAATATTTCACTTATACAACGGCGGCCAGCATTATGGTGGGTGGAAACCGGGCAGAGCCCGGGGGAAACCCACGACCATCCGCAGGTTGCTGGCAGACCTTCTCACGTACGGCCTGAGAGGAAGCCAGCATGAGCTGGACTTGAACTCACAGCGACCGCATTGGTGAGAGACTCCTGGGTCATTACGCTGCGCTAGCGCTTTAACCGACTGAGCCACGGAGGCCCCTCCAAACTCCAATTCGATGGGAGTTCCACGGCATATTTGTACACAGATGGCGATGTTTGTTGAGAGGCGGCGGTGGATTCAGTGTTACGATGAATGCCAGACTTCTAAAATTGCTCACTGAGTCCATCTAGCGGGACCGAGCGGACGTTATGTTTGAGAAATCGAAACTAAACAACAACAAACGACATCTTGAAGAGCTACAGTACATTTATCATATGTGATGCTGTGTGCACATAAATAGTTGCGCATACCCCTATCAGATATATCTTATCTTGTGAAAAGTTGGGAACGACTGAGATCATTTCTTTTTCGGCTAAAAACTCCACTTCTGCTGAGTCCATCATGATGTTATTTCCCCAAATGTTTTGGAAATTAGCGCGGGAATTCTGCCCTATACACTTCCTGTGCAGAAAGCAGCGCACTGGCTGATTTTCTGTCAGTTTCGTCAACATGGCCGCCTTCTTCATCTTGAGGAGAGAAGCCGGTAGCTTGACACAGACTTTCCGCAGTCTCTTGGCATGTCAGGTAACATTTTAGAACGTCTTGTATGGAAATAGCTACTTCAAGCAGCTTGACACATTTTGCAGCAGATGCCAGTCCTTGCACGGCTGCAGATACCACTGCTTGCATCAGGGGATAAATGGTGTTCCGCCGTCACAGGAGCTCTTTCCCGTAGTCCACTGTGGTCTCTCAGTCTGCATATTACTACACCGTGGCTCATACTTTGAAACACAGTGGACTACAGGTGCAGAGAAGAGCTACTGTGTCAACACTGACGGTATGGACTGTGGTCATGACAGTCATCACGTACTGTATCATTCAGCTGACAGACACTGTGTCCTCACCCGTGATATTTTGCCAACCTGTGTTAAATACCGATGGTTGAAACCACCGTAATGTTTCCTAACTGTCATTTTCTCGGTCAGCACTCTCTAGCTGAAGATATCGGCTTCAGTTAATGCTGTGCTTTTCCAGTTGACATTGGTTAGTCTGAGATTGCTTTGACGTTGGATTTGTAAAAATTTTTAGGATGGTTCCAAACCTAGTTGCGGAGTGGGATATATAACTCTTATCGAGCAGTTGTGAGGGTTACTGAGGGAAACAGCCCCAGATGTGTCACATTGACATCAAGGAACATTTACTGCTGTTCACCCGGGCATTAAAACTAGCATAAATCTAATAACTTGTAGGGCTAATTAACTAGCCTATTGTGAGACATGCTGTACCGGTACCAAAAGAGTCCATGGCAGTCCCATCTGTTCATTGAAAATAATCACGTTACGAGTGTACACCATAGCAGTTAGTGAGCCTGTATGCATCATGCTGCCTTAACAAGACTAACTTTGAGGTCATGACTTTTATCAGCCTACATGTTTTTTTTTTATTTTTCACAAGGTGTTTGCAAGCAGGCTATTCAGAGCAGTTCGGCAAAAGCTGTACAGGTGCATAGAACAGGAATATATACTGAACCTTTGGTTGGGTAATATGGATAGCAAACAATCCTGGGTAGTTATTAATTATGGTAATCTTCACCCATTGCTGCTGTCATCATCATCATCATCATCATCACCACCACCACCACCACCATCGCTACTGTCTCTTTCATCGTTATCACCATCTCTTCACTATCATCCTCATCACTATTGCTACTGTCACTATCATCACCATCACTACTGTCTTTCATCATTATCACCATCTCTTCACTATCATCATCATTACTATTGCTACTGTCTCTCATCATCACCATCACCACTATATCGCCAGCCTTAATGCAAATAGATTCGTGGAGTTCAGGGATTATCCCCCTTGAATGACACAGTGAGTGAGTTTCAATCCACTCTAATGTGTAACTCAGTTGACAGGTGATTTGAATGTGTAAGTGCAATAGCATGGAGGGTGCTTTATTTCATTGTTCTTGATGCACCTGTTTCAACAGAAAGAAGAAGAAATGGGGACAAAAAATCTTGTTCAAGAATCTCATTGATCTCATGTTGCACTTTGGTATTCGAAACATCATTCTTGTGTGGGATCGACATAAGTACAGAGATTTGAATATGCCCTATGAGTGGCCACATCCGTCACATGACAAACAAATCAAGATGGTGGCGCAAGTAGGTTATAGACCCTGAAAAAGTCATTATGGTCAATTTGTCTTTGTTTATATAGTATTGTCATGGACTATTTTTGGTTAGGCCAACCTAAGAACAGGCTAGTTAATTTTGAAGGAATGTTCGGTTGACATTGTTTTATGCTAAGAAAGACTTAATGATTGTGTTTTATAGTGCCAATACAACATATTTGAGGTTGTTTCCCTCTGAATGGATATACATGTATATAATGCCATTAGCCCATTACCTAGAAGTATGCAAGTTCTTATAGTTACTCTCCATGGCACTTTACATTCTTCGATTTCTAACACATTATGTCCCATATCTGCGCAACCATGTATTTTTCTTTCTCTCTGTTGCCCAGCAAATGTTTAAGAAACGGCTGATGCATGTTTGGTTCTAAGCGTGGTTGTGTTAAAAATTATGAAAAATTATGACAATGGAAAGTTTGGTAAAAGTGCAACAATGTCTTTAATAGCAATTGTTTTATAGTTTCTTGGCAATATAGAAATAGCCCATGGGTTCTTAAATGCTTAGCAACAATGATCAGAGATATCCTAGTTTTAAATAAGGAGTTTCAGTTTCAAGGTGTGGGCAGTTCTTGTTGCAGCCATTTACAATTAGATTTCTCATGATTCAGTTCACAATTTCTACCGAAGAGGTTGGCATATTTCTCCACCAGGTCGCTCGAGCTTCTGCAGATGACATGAAATCTGTACTGTGCCGTGGAGACTAGCTATAGGGAAGTCGCATATATGTACTTCTAGGTAATGGACTTACGATACTTGCTTTAGGAAGCAGTCTGGGTCAGTATATAGAAAGTGAAAAACATTCTGCGTGCATGTTCTAGCCTATATTGTCTTACAAGTATTGGAAAGGGTTAAAGTGTTGGAACAGTACAGCCAAGCACAAATTTGAAGATTTCTGACAAATGTCACAAAAAGCACTATTATCATATTTAATGGTAATCTGGGTCGAGACATCTCTGGCTGAGTGGATTAGCATGCCAGCACGGTGCAATGACCCAGGAACTGCTCACCAAGCCACACTGAGTTCAAGTCTAGCTCATGCTGGCATCCTCTCTGGCCGTACATGGGAAAGTCTGTCAGGTACCTGCGGATTGTTGTGAGTTTCCCCCGGACTCTGCCTGGTTTCCTACCACCAAAATGCTGGCCTTCATCATAGAAGTGAAATACTCTTTCATTACGGTGTAAAACACCAATGAAATAAAAGAATACATAGTCTGGGTCAAGAATGGAAAAAGCTATTCATTGTTAACTTATCGAAAATATTTTTCCAACATATCCAACGAAAACGGGAGTATTTTGTGCGATGCAGGATAATATGGCTTCCGTGGCTTTTGTGCAGCATCAGTGAAATTATACCATTAACTGTTGTTCATTTACTTAATGTAATCAATGTGAAACAAAGTAACTATTCATGTACATATGTAACAAGTCAACCATGCAACAAGACTTCCCTTGGACTCCTATTTGTTGTAATGTATCCCCCATCTATTGCACCTTTAGCTTTTTGCATTGTACGCTTGTTATAGTGCAGGTCAAAGGCCGTGTAATTGTATGTTGCCTGATGTTACAGCTGTACTGCCAGTGCCTTCAAACTTTGCTATAGGCCGAAGTGGCAGTCTAGGCTAGGACATATGGTCCACATTTTATGCGGGTGTGGTACTCCTTGTACAAACAACAGGCTAAAACTGGACATGTCAGACACAACCCTGCACAGTGAACCATCAATGACGTGTCCATGTCTCCAATTTTAGAAAAAATCAGCTATATTCATCCGAGGTTGACTTTTAGTTTAAGGTCCCAGATATCATCATAAAATGCAGTATGTGTGTTTTATGTACACAATATTGTTTTGCAATTTTGAAATACATTTACAGAATTACTGGTTAAGGAATATCAGCATGCAGTTGTAAATTTACTACCTCCCATAGGATGTTTGGTGAAGTTTTGAAAATATAATTAATGTGCTATTATCATGTACAAAATACTGTGTAGATGGTCAGTAATATGTTTTACACCATGTTTTTTTGAGGACTGTAAACCCAGAAGGTCATGCAAAAATGAACAAAAATATACCAACAGTATAATGTGATATTTGGGCCAAAATACGGGTGTTTTTGTTTTCGTCTTTTACAGAGTATTCCCCCTTATTTGAAGTCCTACAATATATAAAAGATATGTAGAACCTCTTTTAAATAGGGGCCTCTGTGGCTTAGTTGGTTTGTGCGCGAGCGCAGCACAATGACCCAGGAGTCTCTCACCAATGCAGTCGCTGTAAGTTCAAGTCCAGCACATGCTGGCTTCCTCTCCGGCCGTACATGGGAAAGTCTGCAGCAACTTGTGGATGGTCGTGGGTTTCCTCCCACCATAATGCTGGCCGCCATTGTATAAGTGAAATATTCTTGAGTATGACGTAAAACACCAATCAAATAAATAAATAAATCCTTGCGCATATTAAATGAATTCAAATAACTGCTCCAAATATCCTGATTTTGATTGATTTTTGCATGCTGATTCACTTTGTGGCCCTTCAGGTCAAGTTTGTAAATCATCTAGATTTGTACATAACTTTTGCTTATATAGTGTGGAATATAAGACCCAGAGTAATAAATTTGTGTTACAGTCTGAAAAAAATTAGTGTAAGTAGGCTTTTAATTTCCTTTTTGCCCCAAAATTGTATTCATCTCATTCTGTAACAGTGGTTGATGTTGAAGTCCTTGGACAGCTCCAGTGTGGAAGAGACAAGGCTGCGGACTTCATTAATCCACATTTATCATGTCCAAGTGAGAACAGGAGGTAAATGATCTGCCATCTTGTCTTTTCATGGAGTAACAGTCTGAGTACACTGGCTAGTACCTGTAGGTTGAGAAATATTTGGATCTGCCATCTACCATGGCTGCTCAACCTTAATGCGGACTGGTTAGAGGTTTGTTGTGAATGGCGTTGTCTGGAATGTCGCAGACATGTTAAATGTGGATCAGTCAAGTCAGCAACCTCGTCTCTTCTACACTGGAAAGCAGTCCAAGGACTTCAACATCCAGTCATAACTCTAACCAATTCACTTTTTTTTTATGTTCAGTCTGGTCAACACTTCACATCTACCAAAGTAATACTGAGCAGTCATGGGGTCAAAATTTGTGTCCATCCTTGTCGCAGAAGCCTGGCATCTTTGAGGAGAGGCGTGGCCAGTAAAGCAGGGGTGGGGCAGGGAGAAGAGGAAGGTGGAGCTCCAGAAACCAGTCAGAAACTACAACCTGCTTTAGATCTGCCCTCTGAAATTGACTTATATAGGTACATGTATCTTCTTTAAAAATGTTTCTCCTGAGTATTTTACATTAGAGATATGTTAAACTCCCAAAATATACAATAAACATTTTTCTACCACTTTCATGTGATTTTAAGTCACATAGTAGTATATATATATATATATATATATATATATATATATATGTGTGTGTGTATATTTTGGAATATGTGTGAAATGAACTTTTAAACTAAGGGAGCATGACAGAGTACTGGTGGCAGTGAGCAGTTGTCAATGCTTTCTTATGTAGTATTGAAATTATCTGGAGATCACTTGCCTTTAAAGCTCCACCAGAATGATGTATTACACATGGACAAGTTTGTCAGTATAACTTGCAAAGGGGTGGAGGATTACCCGACATTCCGGTTACATTAACCAATAATAAACCGGCGATGCTGTGTACATGAAAAATGAGTATAGCCTAAAACAACAGTAACAAAAAAAAAAAAAAAAAAACACTTAAATTTTTAGTCTCTATTAATCAAAGGTTGAAGAACAACCTGCAATACATGAGGTGAGAGCAGCATTCAAAAAATATATATTCATTTTACGATTCATTTAGATGGCATATTATTGTCAGTGTTGCTCAAGAGACCATTTTTTTATTTTGTTATTTCCATTTCAGAGAGAGGTATATTCCCATAACACGGAGGTCCCTTATAAGAGAGTTGGTTGAAGAGAAAAATTTCTTGTTAGAAAATGAGCAGAAAAAGTTTGAAGACTTTGCCCTGGCATTGGATAGTGCCATAGTGAACAAATACCATGGCATCTTGCAAGAGTTGAAGGTATGGAGTTGTGTATTAAAGCATCCTCATTCACAGGTACATGCATGAACTATTGTGGCTTCATTTTTGCAGATGTTAGCAGTTTTCTCTGTTTTGTTTGATAACTTCCTTTGACTGTTGGACAATATGTTAGCATTAACTGAGATATTTTTAGTGTATTTTTCCTGATTGACTATAGATAATACATGAGGCTTAGCCGTCAGTTGGTCAATTTCCAAATCAGTCAGAATTGCTTAGCTCACTTGGGAGAGTAGTGGTGCCGGACCCCCTTGATACTGAGTTGTAGTCATTTGTTGAAGACCACTTGTCGTTCACCAGTACGGTGTGTAATACATAATAGCTGTTTTGTCATTGAGCATGTATAGATGATGTAAAAGAAGCTTCTTTAATAGGGTGTGTAACAACATGAAATCGGTTTGCTTTCAGTTTCTCTTTGACCCAATTAACCCAGACAAAGATACAATCCAGACAAGAAAATGGACCCGCCGTGAACGACTGGACAACGAATTCTGGCTAATTCAAAGACTGGAGGACATCATGGAAAAGGCAAACTTTCATGAGCTACCTAAATCTGTCATTAGCCAGGCTTTGGATGAGCATGAGGCCAGAGAAGGTGTGAGGGTAAGTTGTTATGTCAGCTCAGATACCCACAGAAGGTATGAGGGTAAGTTGTAAAGTCAGCTCAGATTCCCAAAGAAGGTATTAGTGTATGTTGTAGTGTCAGCTCAGATTCCCACAGAAGGTAAGAGAGTAAGTTGTAATGTTAGCTCAGATTCCCACAGAAGGTATGAGGGTAAGTTGTAGTGTCAGCTCAGATACCCACAGAAGGTATGAGGGTAAGTTGTAGTGTCAGCTCAGATACCCACAGAAGGTATGAGGCTAAGTTGTTGTGTCAGCTCAGTTACCCACGGAAGGTATGAGGGTAAGTTGTAGTGTCAGCTCAGATACCCACAGAAGGTATGAGCGTAGGTTGTAAAGTCAGCTCAGTTACCCACAGAAGGTATTACGGTAAGTTGTAGTGTCAGCTCAGATACCCACAGAAGGTATGAGGGTAAGTTGTAGTGTCAGCTCAGATACCCACAGAAGGTATGAGCATAGGTTGTAAAGTCAGCTCAGATTCCCACAGAAGGTATGAGGGTAAGTTGTAGTGTCAGCTCAGATTCCCACAGAAGGTATGAGAGTAAGTTGTAATGTTAGCTCAGATTCCCACAGAAGGTATGAGGGTAAGTTGTAGTGTCAGCTCAGATTCCCACAGAAGGTATGAGAGTAAGTTGTAATGTTAGCTCAGATTCCCACAGAAGGTATGAGGGTAAGTTGTAGTGTCAGCTCAGATACCCACAGAAGGTATGAGTGTAGGTTGTAAAGTCAGCTCAGATTCCCACAGAAGGTATGAGGGTAAGTTGTAGTGTCAGCTCAGATACCCACAGAAGGTATGAGGCTAAGTTGTTGTGTCAGCTCAGTTACCCACGGAAGGTATGAGGGTAAGTTGTAGTGTCAGCTCAGATACCCACAGAAGGTATGAGCGTAGGTTGTAAAGTCAGCTCAGTTACCCACAGAAGGTATCACGGTAAGTTGTAGTGTCAGCTCAGATACCCACAGAAGGTATGAGGGTAAGTTGTAGTGTCAGCTCAGATACCCACAGAAGGTATGAGCGTAGGTTGTAAAGTCAGCTCAGATTCCCACAGAAGATATGAGGGGTAAGTTGTAGTGTCAGCTCAGATTCCCACAGAAGGTATGAGAGTAAGTTGTAATGTTAGCTCAGATACCCACAGAAGGTATGAGGGTAAGTTGTAGTGTCAGCTCAGATTCCCACAGAAGGTATGAGAGTAAGTTGTAATGTTAGCTCAGAATCCCACAGAAGGTATGAGGGTAAGTTGTAGTGTCAGCTCAGATACCCACAGAAGGTATGAGTGTAGGTTGTAAAGTCAGCTCAGATTCCCACAGAAGGTATGAGGGTAAGTTGTAGTGTCAGCTCAGATTCCCACAGAAGGTATGAGAGTAAGTTGTAATGTTAGCTCAGATTCCCACAGAAGATATGAGGGTAAGTTGTTGTGTCAGCTCAGTTACCCACGGAAGGTATGAGGGTAAGTTGTAGTGTCAGCTCAGATACCCACAGAAGGTATGAGCGTAGGTTGTAAAGTCAGCTCAGTTACCCACAGAAGGTATTACGGTAAGTTGTAGTGTCAGCTCAGATACCCACAGAAGGTATGAGGGTAAGTTGTAGTGTCAGCTCAGATACCCACAGAAGGTATGAGCGTAGGTTGTAAAGTCAGCTCAGATTCCCACAGAAGGTATGAGGGTAAGTTGTAGTGTCAGCTCAGATTCCCACAGAAGGTATGAGAGTAAGTTGTAATGTTAGCTCAGATACCCACAGAAGATATGAGGGTAAGTTGTAGTGTCAGCTCAGATACCCACAGAAGGTATGAGTGTAGGTTGTAAAGTCAGCTCAGATTCCCACAGAAGGTATGAGGGTAAGTTGTAGTGTCAGCTCAGATACCCACAGAAGGTATGAGGCTAAGTTGTTGTGTCAGCTCAGTTACCCACAGAAGGTATGAGGGTAAGTTGTAGTGTCAGCTCAGATACCCACATAAAGTATGAGCGTAAGTTGTAAAGTCAGCTCAGAATCCCACAGAAGGTATTAGTGTATGTTGTAGTGTCAGCTCAGATTCCCACAGAAGGTATTAGTGTAATTTGTAGTGTCAGCTCAGATTCCCACAGAAAGTATGAGGGTAAGATGTTGTGTCAGCTCAGATTCCCACAGAATGTGTGAGGGTAAGATGTAGTGTCAGCTCAGATAGCCACGGAAGGTATGAGGGTAAGTTGTAATAAATTGAGGATAGAAAATGTATCCTGTTACTGATACCTTGCTGCGATGTGAAAAGTATTTGGAGGCACTTGAAACGGCAGGTTCATTTTCCAAATCCATACAGGGAATTTCACAGGGAAGGACAAAGCTGATGTTTCACCCTTAAACTTTATGCAATACAACGTGATCTTGACTCCCCATCTTCCTGAAGTATAAGTGTTTTAGAGGCAGTGTAAATTAAGTCAAAGCTATTCAGTGATCTGAGGTGGGGCTCCCTTGGGTGCTTACACTCAAACATTGCTGAGCATACAATGTACCTGTATGGAGGATTTTCCAGCGCTTCTTTGAGGGTTGCCTTGATAAGAAAAAAAAATTATCCTTCTAATGAAGGAGGAATCATTTACATCATAAACACTGCTTAATTAACAAGTCAGAATTTAACAAACATAACTGAACATGCATGGTTTATAACTGTTTCATTATATACCTCTGAGCAGGATAAGCCTTATATCTGTATTTTTCGCATGTTTACTTTGGATTTAATGTTTGTTAGTTTCTTTCTTTCCTTTAATATAACTGAACATGCATCACCATGGTTTATAACTGCTTTATTTTACAATGAATATTTCTTATCAGGACAATATAGTTGTAAGAGTATATGTACGTGTTAACAATAAAATTATGATCAGAAATGAACCTCAAATGAAATTAAACTTTCCCTCTTTCACTTTCATGTTCACAAACATATGGGTCGCTAAAGTGGAATTAAACTCAGTACCAGGTTATAGTTGGTGTTAAGATGAAAATAAACTCAATCTGGACCAGGAAAAAACTCAATTTTGAGTTTTCGTTTGTGAAAATTTGGACTACTGTGAATCCCTGACATCCATGACTTAATGATTTAAACAATATCTCATTGATTTAATGGTAGCTGCATACAAAGCCAAACCTCTCTCATATTCCATCCTACATGCAGTTGAATCTACAATTCCCAATAATTGAGACTTGCTGAAGCTGTGTCAAGATCAAGTTATAAACTTTCTCTTATACTTGTTTAGGAAAGAATCAAAAAAAGTTTAATTCTGTTTTAAGGTACCTTTAATACTATTGATTCATTGGGAAGAATCATTAACCAGGTGCTGTCTTCTCATGTAACAGTCATTGGGCTTGAGATCTGTTGGGGTGTCTGATAAACAAAACCGTCGACCAGAGTGTAGGCTGGTTCTACAGAGAGTATGAACAGTTTTATAAGAAATATTTATTTATTTATTTGATTGGTGTTTTACGCTGTACTCAAGAATATTTCACTTATACGACGGCGGCCAGCATTATGGTGAGAGGAAACCGGGCAGAGCCCGGGTGGAAACCCACGACCATCCGCAGGGTGCTGCCAGACCTTCCCACATACGGCCAGAGAGGAAGCCAACGTGAGCTGGACTTGAACTCACAGCGACCGTATTGGTGAGAGACTCCTGGGTCATTACGCTGTGCTAGTGCGCTAACCAACTGAGCCATGGAGGCCCCTATAAGATATATTTTCAGCATCGAAAATAATATCAGTTTTCTTGATTGTTGTTGTTTTGTTTTTTTTACAAATGTATTAAAAAGTTTTTGTTTGTTGATAAATATATTACACAATGTGTTCAATTTGCAGGTTAGTGTGGACATGGACAAATACGATATACTACGCTTCTGGGCTTTAGGCAAAGAAACACCACCTGTATCAACTCCCTTCATGCAGCGAATAATGAACAGGATCCGTGGTCAGAAGCCCCTACACCATTAACATACTACAAACGAGTGGTGGTTGCTGTCCGTTTAAAAAAGGACCAAAAACTTATTCTCAAGTCTTTCAAGGAAGTCCCTGTAAATGCTTTAGAAATGTTGCTTCCAGATGGAAAAGTGACTATGAGTAAGCTTGGACAAAGGTGTCATCACCACCTCGGCTGCTATTGCTTTCGCCGGAATCCTGGCCAAAATCGTCACTGCTTTAGCCGACCTTAATGTGGACTGGACATTGGTGTTCACTGTGTCACAGGTTTTGTGGGCATTCGCTCCTGGACTGTCTACAAGAATCGACGCAATGCCTACATGGTGGATCTGTCCAGGATGCTGTATTTCAAGAACATTGCCAACAATCGAGGTCTGCTGACGTTGTTAGTGGATCGGGCTGAGGATGAAAGTTCAAGGAGGCGTTGTTGGTGTACTCATTTCTCCTCACCCAGAGACCGCCTTCAGTCAGACTCAAAGGTAACCCTGACTTTTATTTGGCCTGTATTTCAACAAATGACAGTTAAATGCGGCGTTTCAGCCTGAAATATGGCAACATTTTAAGTTCTAATTGGGATCCAAGTAGGTGGGAAAATTCGTCCTATTTTGCAACATACATGTATTATTATCAGAGATAACCAGTGTAGAAAATCATTCAGTTTTAGCAGCTCATCTGTAGAGTTTTTTTTATTCAAATCACAGTTTTTGGAATATATCCCCTAAGGGACTGTGTAGAGCCACAGATAATTTTTTTGGACAACTTAAGGTTTTGCCTATACTTATTTGACCAACAGTTGCATGAGAATGTTCTTTACTTGATGGTTGCCATTGTATGGGTTCAATCCCAGCCGTAGGAAATTTGTTAACTCCCTGAATCTCACTGTTTCTGGGACATTTATAACAATAAGTGGGTAATGGCGCTCATGTGGTCATTTACACAGTCCAACATTAGTTGGAGGAAACTTGTCTTCCACCATTGTCATGTACACATGTGTTTTCATCAGATGTTGGAAAGATCCTCCATTGTCAATAACTTGCCAAAAGTTGGTGTTTTCACCCCGGGGCACTCATGGGTTCTTGCACATGTAAAAGTGACCACCATTGTATTAGTGAAAAGGTGTTGAGTACGGCGCAAAACATCTATCAAATTAATTGAAATTTATTGAAATGAATAAATAAACTGAAGCCCTTAACATGTACATGTACTTTTAACTTGTGACACTTTTTACATGTAGTTGTCAGGGGAGTTATTAGTCCCCCTACGAGTGCTTGAGGGGACCTTTCTCAGCTTGTCACAATTCACTTTCTGGACCTTCAGTTGTGTATTCTGGACCTTCTGAACCCTCAGTTGTGTATTCTGAACCTTCAGTTGTGTATTCTGGACCTTCTGAACCCTCAGTTGTGTATTCTGAACCTTCAGTTGTGTATTCTGGACTTTCTGAACCCTCAGTTGTGTATTCTGGACCTTCTGAACCCTCAGTTGTGTATGCCAAACCCTCAGTTGTGTATTCTGGACCTTCTGAACCCTCAGTTGTGTATTCTGAACCTTCAGTTGTGTATTCTGGACCTTCTGAACCCTCAGTTGTGTATTCTGAACCCTCAGTTGTGTATTCTGAACCTTCAGTTGTGTATTCTGAACCCTCAGTTGTGTATTCTGAACCTTCAGTTGTGTATTCTGTGCCTTCAGTTGTGTACTCTGGACCTTCAGTTGTGTATTCTGGACCTTCAGTTGTGTACTCTGGACTCTCAGTTGTGTATTCTGAACCCTCAGTTGTGTATTCTGGACCTTCTGAACCCTCAGTTGTGTATTCTGAACCCTCAGTTGTGTATTCTGAACCTTCAATTGTGTATTCTGAACCCTCAGTTGTGTATTCTGGACCTTCTGAACCCTCAGTTGTGTATTCTGGACCTTCAGTTGTGTATTCTGGACCTTCAGTTGTGTACTCTGGACCTTCAGTTGTGTATTCTGGACCTTCAGTTGTGTATTCTGAACTGTAACTGGGTATATTGTTCCTCTGAAACCAGTTGGACCCCAAGCTTGAGTTTTTATGTTCATCAACATTATGACCTTTTTTTTTGATGTGATGTGGACTGACTTCTACTGGAATTCTTGAGGCCTTTCCACATGTTCACAAGGTGTTTATTTAGAGATATCATGAAGACATCATTCTGTATAGACTGGCAAAATCATGCTTTTCGTGAGAAACTAAAATTGGCCTACCCAACCCAACCAATGTAGTTTTGCCTCCAAAATCAAATTAAAATGTGCATAAATTGAACTGAAAGTTGCTTTTTTCTATGTGAAAAAGTTGAGGAATTTGAGTACCTGTTATTCTTACTGCAAATAAGAGAATTTATTGCAAAAGCAATGCTGCCAGAATGTTTGTTGTTATATGGGGCAAGCAGTACATGTGTATGTGATATTCTGATTTCGTGGTTTTATATATACCATTATTTAGAAATATTGTAGAATTTAGGTGAACTGAACTTGTCTTGATCTTTTTTTTTTTCCATTTGTATTTTGAATAGAAACATCTGGTGCCATGACGGATCCAACAGTAACACTTTTGGTGCCAATAGCAGGTGTGTGAACTGCCACCCAGTGGAAATACCCCTGGATTATGCATGTATCTTATACATGTTCTCTTGATTAGTGTTTTACTCTGTATCCAAGAAAATATATTTATATACAGATTTATCAGCTTTAAATATTAATTCTGCTGTCTTAGGGACGAGGCATTTCCTTTAAGCAATTAATGAGTTGTCGGCATATGAAGGAATGACTGCATATGTGAAAATATGTTCTAAGATAGTAGATTTCACAGAAGGTTCTAGTTCAGCATCTTAAATGCGAACCAGCAGTGAGAAACTTGGTTTAAACATGATTTTGAATCCAACTCAAAAATTCTAAGTTCGGACAGTTTGGTAACATGGGTTGGACATCACTTGTGTATGTATGTAGCTGGTTTAGCTCTGGATTCAACTCACCCTTCCCAGCTATCAAAATGGAGAATGCCAAAATACTTAGAGAGAATATACATGTAAGTAAAATATTTGCACAGTCATTTGAAATAAGCTCTTAGAATGGTTTGCATAATCTTTTATTTAAAACTGTTTTGGCAGTTTGAAAGTTTGTCAGTAACTTTCCAAAGAACAGTGATTAATCACAGAATTCTTGTTTCCTCCAGTTAAACAACAAATATTAAGTAATCAATTGCAAGCGTTTGCTGGATAATTGTCCAATGAATTGTGTGAAATGCTCCCTGATTATTACATCCAGTATTTCAGTGAAGGTTATTAGCTGTCCGATGAGGTACTGTGAGTGTCGGTGTCCAATAACAGGGAAAGTAATGTTGAACAAAATGTTAGGGGTGATTTCTTAAAAAGTACTGCAGGTATTGAGGTTTAGGCCTTCACAGAGGTAGAGCACAATAACACGAGGTGGATGTTTCATTGTTGATTTGGTGTGTACATATTAAATACTGTAAATTACTGAATTCCTGACTTACTTTATTGGGCATTAGAATCAGTGTTAAACAAAATGTTAGGGGTGGTATATTCAAAAAGTACTGCAGATATTGAGCTCAGGGTTTGCACACTTGTAGAACACAATAGCATGAGAGGGATATTCCATTGTTAATTCGGTATGTGCATAATAAATTCTGTAAATTACCAAGTTCCCGACTTAGTGTATTGTGTATTAGAATCAATGTTAAAAAAACTGTTAGGGCTGGTATCTCAAAAAGTACAGCATGTATTGACCTGAAGTTTTACATGCATTTGACACAGTGACTCCTATGCTCCATCACTGATGCTCTGTGTGCATATTAATCACTGTAAATTACCAAATTCATGATTTCAGTATGTTATATATTGAGCTGAAGTTTTGCATTCCTATGCCTCGTAGAAGCGAGCTGTTTGTTAGTCTTGGTGCCATTTCTAAGTGTTTGATGTTGTTTGCAGGTGGAATCACTGAAATACAGCTGGAGAAGCACATAGAGAAATGGGTAGAAGAAAGGACAAAAGTTTCTATTGATTTCGATTCTTCTGAAGCTATCAAACTGTTGAAAGGGTTTGGTATATTGAGTGAACACGGTGACAAACTTCACGTGCTCTCCATGGAGGCGGCCATGAGGCATCTGCCCCAGCAGCCACAGTCGCTGGTTGCCAGGGCGATGGACGCAGATATTGCTGAAGGTTTTGACAGGGACGAGTATGCGGAAACGGAAGAGGAGTACAAAGAGGAGGAAAAGAAATCGCGACGGTTTGGTTGGTTTTAGTGATGTCGCAACTTAGGAGAGTTTAAAATAAAGTGAAGTGACTTAATAGCTAATTATGATGCAAATTTCTCCACTGGCAAAGAACATTTCCAGGAGACAGAACCGGGGAGCCATGGGAGTTGTGCGGATTTGTTTACAGACTTTATAGTGACTGTACATATTTTGTCCTGCTGTTCTGCTTTCTACAAAGTGCTAATTAAGAACTCTATTTGACTGGAAATAGGCCGTTTTTAATAAAGTGAAGGAAAATTAACAATAAGTGATTCGGTTGAAAGACCACTGAAACTACCTGTAATGAAGTAAAAGTGCAGTGAGAGAATTTAGCTCTGGTGTTAAAGAACCATGTTGATTAAGATCACAAAATTGATTGTCTGCTTCTTATTTCTGAGGAGAAGTCATCCCCTTTGGACGGAATTTTCATCCCGTATACCAAGATAATACACATACACATAAACTATTATATTTTTTACTGATCTCTGACTTTATATATGGTAAAGCGTGAAAAAAGACCTATAGTAGCCCACCTTATTTCAAACATTTGGTCGCATTTTATTGTCAAAAAGATTAAAAAGAAAATTTGTTTTGGAAATAGATTTCATAGGTCTTTCACTGATGATTACTTTATACTTCAATTTTAGTATTCTCTCACTTTTCACTTCAGATTGATGTTGCACATGACACTCTTCTGTGTGAGGAGATAGGTTGTGGCAAGCCAATCAAATGTACTGAAAAAATAACACAGGTACATGTTAAATCTGCTAGCCTCTGCTGACAACAATATGTCCTTCCCATGCCGAACCAGTCCAGTAGCTTGTTTATTTATGCCAGAAGTTGCATGGAAGTATAAATATTGCATACTTTCAAAGAGCCTTACAAGCTTTTGCAGCGATAGTCAGGGAATACACGAGTGTAGATTTTATATCTGACATTGAAACAATTTACTCTGGCGTTTTCACTGATCTCGAGATAGTTGTTTCAGGGTCAGAAATTAAAGAGACTTTACATGTAGTCCTGACATTTGTTTGTCACACTTTACGTAGCATATTGTATTTAAGACCATTCACTAGACATCTATGTTCATCCTTGATTTGGACGCAAAGATAAAGGGGGATAATCACCATTGCCTTGGGACTAATTACCTCCCTTACCATCAATTCTGTTCCATTCAAGCAGTGCATTATTGGAACCACAAATAACTGACCTGGTGCTTTGTACTGATCTCGAATTTTCTTTCCCAACACCCTGAAATAATACTTCTGGCTTCCTACATGTCCACGAACATTTACTTTCTACAGGGTGCTGTGGAAAGAAACACTATGAATTTCAGAATATTTACACCAATAGTAGATTAAATATGTGTTATGTTGGCTTTAAAATAACGACACTTTCATTTATCAGTACTAGTGTACTGCTGAAGGGAGCCCATAATATCATGCAGTTATATTAGACAGTTCATGAGGAGAACGGTCTGAGCTTGTACATGTACATTGGGGCTATCATGGCAAACAAACTTGGAGTGTGACAAATCTTTATCAGTCTCTCTTATATAGGTGGAGTTTAACTGTTTGGTTTAATGAAAATAGTTGGACTGCTTTTGAATAAAGAGTTTGATGAGAATTTGTGAGCATTACCTACATTGATGACTACATAATAATGCCTCTGTAAGGATGTGATTTGGTCAAAATGTCTGGCAGCTTTTTCAAAATACGTGTGCGCTGAAATAAATCCGAAGTGACAATAATTTTCATACATGCAATTGTGCTTTTTTTTTATTTTTTAACGATTTGAGCTTTCGGATTTTTTTCTCCTAAAAAGTGTGCTGTGTTAAGCCGGTGACAAGAAGAGATTTTTAAGTTACTAAGACACACGAGATGTGGGTTCAGTCCTGATCACGGACAGAGAATTGCTAGGACACGAGAGATGTGGGTTCAGTCCTGATCACGGACAGAGAATTGCTAGGACACGTGAGATGTGGGTTCAGTCCTGATCACGGACAGAGAATTGCTAGGACACGAGAGATGTGGGTTCAGTCCTGATCACGGACAGAGAATTGCTAGGACACGTGAGATGTGGGTTCAGTCCTGATCACGGACAGAGAATTGCTAGGACACGTGAGATGTGGGTTCAGTCCTGATCACGAACTGAGAATTGCTGGGACACATGAGATATGGGTTCAGTCCTGATCACGGACAAAGAATTGCTAGGGCACATGAGATGTGGGTTCAGTCCTGATCACGGACAGAGAATTGCTAGGGCACATGAGATGTGGGTTCAGTCCTGATCACGGACAGAGAATTGCTAGGGCGCATGAGATGTGGGTTCAGTCCTGATCATGGACAGAGAATTGCTAGGGCACGCGAGATGTGGGTTCAGTCATGATCATGGGCAGAGAATTGCTAGGACACGAGATGTGGCTTCAGTCCTGATCACGGACAGAGAATTGCTAGGACACAAGAGATGTGGGTTGTCCTGATCACGGACAGAGAATTGCTAGGACACATGAGATGTGGGTTCAGTCCTGATCACGGACAGAGAGTTGTTAGGGCACGTGAGATGTGGGTACAGTCCTGATCACGAACAGAGAATTGCTAGGACACAAGAGATGTGGGTTGTCCTGATCACGGATTGAGAATTGCTAGGACACGAGATGTGGGTTCAGTGCTGATCATAGACTGAGAATTGCTAGCACACAAGAGATGTGGGTTCAGTCCCGATCACGGACAGAGAATTGCTAGGACACGAGAGATGTGGGTTCAGTCCCGATCACGGACAGAGAATTGCTAGGACACGAGAGATGTGGGTTCAGTTCCGATCACGGACAGAGAATTGCTAGCACACGAGAGATGTGGGTTCAGTCCCGATCACGGACAGAGAATTGCTAGGGCACGAGAGATGTGGGTTGTCCTGATCACGGACTGAGAATTGCTAGGACACAAGAGATGTGGGTTCAGTCCCGATCACTGACAGAGAATTGCTAGGACACAAGAGATGTGGGTTCAGTCCCGATCACGGACAGAGAATTGCTAGGGCACGAGAGATGTGGGTTGTCCTGATCACGGACTGAGAATTGCTAGGACACATGAGATGTGGGTTCAGTGCTGATCACGGACAGAGAATTGCTAGGACACAAGAGATGTGGGTTCAGTCTGGATCACGGACAGAGGATTGCTAGGACACGAGAGATGTGGGTTCAGTGCTGATCATAGACTGAGAATTGCTAGGACACAAGAGATGTGGGTTCAGTCCCGATCACGGACAGAGAATTGCTAGGACACGAGAGATGTGGGTTCAGTCCCGATTACTGACAGAGAATTGCTAGGACACAAGAGATGTGGGTTCAGTCCCGATCACGGACAGAGAATTGCTAGGACACGTGAGATGTGGGTTCAGTCCTGATCACGGACAGAGAATTGCTAGGACACATGAGATGTGGGTTCAGTCCTGATCATGGACAGAGAATTGCTAGGACTTGTGAGATGTGGCTTCAGTCCCGATCACGGACAGAGAATGTGCTAGGACACAAGAGATATGGGTTCAGTCTCGATCACGGACAGAGAATTGCTAGGACACGAGATGTGGGTTCAGTCCCGATCACTGACAGAGAATTGCTAGGACACGAGAGATGTGGGTTCAGTCCCGATCACGGACAGAGAATTGCTAGGACACGAGAGATGTAGGTTCAGTCCCGATCACGGACAGAGAATTGCTAGAACACATGAAATGTGGGTTGCCCTGATAATGGACAGAGAATTGCTACGGCACGTGAGATGTGGGTTGTCCTGATCACGGACAGAGAATTGCCAGGGCACAAGATGTGGGTTCAGTCCTGATCATGGACAGAGAATTGCTAGGACACGAGAGATGTGGGCTGTCCTGATCACGGACAGAGAATTGCTAGGACACATGAGATGTGGGTTCAGTGCTGATCATAGACTGAGAATTGCTAGGACATGTGAGATGTGGGTTCAGTCCCGATCATGGACAGAGAATTGCTAGGACACAAGAGATGTGGGTTCAGTCCCTATCACGGACAGAGAATTGCTAGGACACGAGAGATGTGGGTTCAGTCTGGATCACGGACAGAGAATTGCTAGGACACGAGAGATGTGGGTTCAGTCCTGATCACGGACAGAGAATTGCTAGGACACGCGAGATGTGGGTTCAGTCCTGATCACGGACAGAGAATTGCTAGGACTTGTGAGATGTGGGTTCAGTCCTGATCACGGACAGAGAATTGCTAGGACACAAGAGATGTGGGTTCAGTCCCTATCACGGACAGAGAATTGCTAGGACACGAGAGATGTGGGTTCAGTCTGGATCACGGACAGAGAATTGCTAGGACACGAGAGATGTGGGTTCAGTCCTGATCACGGACAGAGAATTGCTAGGACACGCGAGATGTGGGTTCAGTCCTGATCATGGACAGAGAATTGCAAGAACACATGAAATGTGGGTTGCCCTGATAACGGACAGAGAATTGCTACAGCACGTGAGATGTGGGTTGTCCTGATCACGGACAGAGAATTGCCAGGGCACAAGATGTGGGTTCAGTCCTGATCATGGACTGAGAATTCATGTGTCCTGCATGCTCTCAACAGGTGGTCAAGGACGCTTGTGTGACTGTTTTTATAGCTATATTGTGTTCGTTGAAGACTATTTGTCTTTCACCAATATGGTGTACACATTTGTATATCAGGCTAGAACAGTTTGTGAAAAATTCTCATCTGTGTGGCCACAAGCAGTGAGGGGATATACTCATCTGAGTAAACAAAAAAAAAAAAAACAGTTTTGGAACCTTCAGACACGCCTGTGAATAACAGACCATGTTATCAGTTTGGTGTTGATTATCAAAATACAAAGGATCAGCCTATTCTGAACTTGTGATTTATTTATTTATTTGATTGGTGTTTTACGCCGTGCTCGAGAATATTTCACTTGTATGACGGCGGCCAGCATTATGGTGGGTGGAAACTGGGCAGAGCCCGGGGGAAACCCATGACCATCTGCAGGTTGCTAGCTGACCTTCCCACATACGGCCAGAGAGGAAGCCAGCATGAGCTGGACTTAAACTCACAGTGACCGCATTGGTGAGAGACTGCTGGGTCATCACTCTGCGCTAGCGTGCAAACCAACTGAGCCACGGAGGCCCCCCCTGAACTTGTGAAGCTGATCTTCTAATACAGTCCAGACATGAAAATCCAGTATGGATGTACACATACATCTATTTCGCAAACGTGGCATAACTACATTTTTGAGTGATCTGCTCTGGTGGTATGAAAATTTTTTTTTTTAAAATACCTGTAGTGAAGCAGTTCTGTAGATATAGTGGTAACTTCAAGAATTTATGCCACACACTATCACAACACACTCGTACGGGCTTTAAAAACATACACACAAGTCAAGTATTCTTGTGATGCCAGCATTTTATTGCACTTTTTTAATTGCTTGAGAGTTCTAGACTAGTAATGTGAAGATTCACACAGGCTTATCACATATTTCTAACATAGGTCAACAATGCATGTCCACCACATAACTAGGTCAACAAAGTAGGTCACCCCTTAACTAGGTCAACAAAAGTAGGTCACCATGATATAACTGGATAAACCTGGTGTCATGTATAACTGGTAAACAATTAGATAACATGTACAAACATGTAACTATTTCAACAAAAGTAGATCACCACATACAACTAGGTCAGTAAAAAGTAGATCCCCATACATAACTAGGTTAGCAAAGAAGATCATCCAAACAGCCACATGTATTTACAAAGTGTGAATCTATGTTACAGAGTTTGAAATTTGTGCAAATTTCACAAACAAGGCCATTTGCTTATGTCAGAATAAACCATTACAATGTACCAGTTTGTGTTCATCTTTGTGTTCTTGTACGCTCAGAGCAATCAAGATCTAGACAAACTGAAAAACTGAAACAATTTATATAGATATTATAAACAGTTTACAATCATATTAGATAACTCTAAACAATTCCTAACAAGCAGAACAATGCAAGGACTGAAGACTTATCTGTAGTGCTGTGACCTACTTTCAATACATACTATACATCGTATATGATATAAATGTGCAGATGTCAGCAAAAAAAAAAAAAAAATCTTTCTTTATAATGCCATTGGTTTTAGACTATATATTTTATAATCACTCACAAAAAATGTTTTAAGACATTTATTTTATAAATACTTTTCTATGGGACAGGAGTTTGTAAATACTTTTCTAGGGGACAAATGCAATGCAGTTGCATGGAAATACTTGTAATAACAAAACACGGCCTAGCTCCGAGACTGGTTGGCCACATCGACTGCGCTCTCCTCCGAGCTGTACATGACGAAAACAAGTTTCCTGTCATCTTAAGTAATTGCCTGAATTATTCAGACCTAAACGTCATTTTTAGCACAAATGTAACCAACACATCCACTTGGACTGCAGCAGAACTTCACAAAATGCCATTTTCAGACCGCGCGACTCCGTTGTTAGGGTGGATTTGGCCTCTCTTCCCAAAATTAAGATCTGTGTTTTTCACAACAGCTAGATTTGCTTAATAATTCCTGCTGTTCATTGTTAGAGCAAAAATTAAAGACCTACACAAGTTGTCATTCGCAGAGTACATTACATTTGTGTAATTTTTGATGTTATTGTCAGTACTTGTTGGTCTTTATTGTTCCCCAATACATATTTAAAAGTCAGAATTACTGTTGAATTATAGAAAACATTTTTTTTTTGTGTATAGCTTTGACGTGTTGAACAGAGCTCACTTGAAAAGACCGACTTTCAGGTTAGTGACCAGATAAGTACTGATTTATATTTTTGAAAGCAAGCTGGGAAGAAAGAAACAGATCTCAGAAATACATACATCTATGCAGAAACAACTTCAATATGTAAAAGGTTACATTTTTTAAAAACATGATCATGGCTAATTTTTACACCAATCAGGTTTCACTTCTATTGCAGCAAGATCCAATGAAAACCAGGGACTCTTTCATCCAATCACAGCTAGTTTTCAATAGTATATGAATTTACAAATTACTGAAATTTACATGTAATATTTCAATGAATGATGAGTGAGCTCTGTACAAATACTACAATTATCACATATTGCTAAACAACGTTTTAAGTCAACAACTCTTACACTTAACAACTAACACATGACATGCTGCAATCCGATCTATTACACGAGTTGTTACAGCTGTTCTTACAGCTTACACGTACGTGTACCTTCATGTAATCATGCACGTCAATCAATAACCTTAACATGTGGCCAATAATAAGGGCATTCTTTGTATCGTACCGCGTAGGCCTACACACGGTACATGGTATATGTATACCTGGCTTTTCTACTATATTTCACAGATAAATACACCTTCATATCTGTATCAATCTGTTCTAAAATTCTTTAAAATTGTCAAACGTCTGCTAAAATGAATATGCCCTTATATGTTAGCTACAACTTTTTAGCTGCTACAAGCATCTCTCCATAAGTCACTTTGTCAGTCAGTCTCTCTGATATCCTGTATCATTATATGTAACAAGAGCCACACATATGTGTAACAAGAGCCACACATATATGTAACAAGAGCCACCCATTTAATGTATAGCCTTAAGAAGTGCTAGATGACGAATTTTTGGACATCACGGCTACATGAGCTACTCCAGTCTAGAGTCAAATTAGACTTAATTTTCACATGACATGAAGAACAGAAGTGACAGCATTCTTTATAAAACATTTACAATGTACACCACTATTTGGTGTTACAGGTATACTACAGGTATAACTGACAAACCGTTCCCATGTAATCTGCCGGATTAGACACAACATATTCGTGAGGACGTGTAAGGGTTTTGCTAGAATCACGTCAAAGCAATGGTAGCTATTCTTATACGACATAAAATCACGCAAAAATGTAAACAGTAAAAAATTTCGTTTCTGTAGGATCGTCCAACTTGCTGGTGTTCACTCTATTGAAACTGGTTTATACATGTACATGTAATTTATAAATACAAACCAGCTAGTTTTAATCTGTATCATTTAACCCTGAAGTTTTAAAACGGAAAGGCTTTGTAATTAGTGAATGTCTTTCAAGCAAGGTTCCACACTAAGATAAAATTGTACACAAATTTTTTTTTTTTGACCACGGTCAAAAACTTAAATCTTTCTGGAAGGCACCACACATGCAGGTATACATGTATGAGGAATATGTAAATACAGACCCTCGCTATAGTGGAATATGTGCACTCCAGCTATAGTGGAATATGTGCACTCCAGCTATAGTGGAATATGTGCACTCCAGCTATAGTGGAATATGTGTACTTCAGATATTGTGGAATATGTGCACTCCAGCTATAGTGGAATGTGTGCACTTCAGATGTTGTGGAATATGTACAATCCACCTGTGGAATATATATAAAGACATCCAAGCTATGGAGTGTGGAATAGCAACTCCAGATAATTTCTGTTGGAACATTATATTAACTTCAGTAACCCACTAATACTTTGAACGTTAGGAGAGAACTTCGTATTTCGAAGATCTAAATTCTCAAGAAACACTTCCTCACAGGAAGATCCCTGGCTGACCACATTCGTAACTCAAGAGCTTGCACTGCATGTAAAGTGATCAAATGGTCGGCAGTATTCAAGTGCTGTGTTACTTATTTGGATGCACACTACACCTGTATATCACAGGACCAGCTGACATTAGACTAATGTCAATGGATATATATATATTTGGGTATTTATGGCTCCAAAAGTCAGGGACAAATTACAGAAACATCATTAGATTTCAATCCTAACCATTATCACCATAAGAAAATGGCCTAATTAAAGCAGAAAATTTGAGCTGATGGTAATAAAAAAAATATTCCAAGAAAAAAAAAAAATAAACTAAACTAAATACTGTTATTCAAACAAAAAAAAAAGTATTCCCAGCAAAAAATACAAAATCCATAATAAAAATGATGAGAGAAATAAACATGGGATGGATTAATACAAAGTACAGTGTATAGTCGAACTGTAACAGAGAAACAAAATGTTTTGAACCACTTGGGTTACAGCAAAGGATTTGGCAAAGAAAAACTATCACTGGGAACAAACAACACTGTTGTGTGTCATGGCACTTAACACTTTACTGCAATAGTTATTCCAGTAGAGCATAAACATGCACAGCGTATTCTGTATCTGTCAATGCCCAGTGTTTCTCCCCACAAAAATGACAATAAAATTTGTACTGCACTTACGTCAACAAAAACATCACACCTGTATCTTTCTAAACACAGGAAAATGAAATCTGGCTCTCTCAATGGCTGTTTTATCTTAATTATGAGAAAGTTTGAAAAACTAACAATCAGATAGTTATTCAATCAATAAATGATAATTGTGTTGTAATTAATAAAGAAATGACCTGCTCTTCTATTCTCATTATTGCACATTCACACCCACACCTATGCAAAAGCATGATATATAAACATGAAGGGGAGCAGCATAAGTGAATAACATTCAATTACATGAATAAGGACTCGTTTCTGCTGTCACATGTATCTTGTGAAGAGCTGACTGATCCCCTGACTGACTGACTGCTATAATCTATGTAAACGCACCATGTACAACTACATGTTTCATTCCCTATAAACACTGCACTACTTCACTAATGAACAGCCTCCTTGTGAACGTTGAGATAGTTAGGATCACATCACTGTATATGATTGTATACATTTCTATGTGTAATAATATGGAGGGGATTTCATATCTGAGTTATGGTAAAGACAATCTTTAAATATAAATCTCCCTGATATATCTAATAACCTTGTCTATAACAATCAACACAAAACATGGGACATTTCAACAGGAAAGTGATCAAATAAATAGCGTAAATTAGATTATGGCTATAATTGCCAATTAATGAAGGCATGGCACATGAAATCATATTCCAATAGTCTCAGACGTACTTGGTTGTCTCCCCTTGGAGGAGATTTTATCTCCTGTACAAAGAAATAAAACATGTAGACAGCACAAATACAAAAAGTCTGCCAGGAATGTATAACTTGTATAAGCAAAAAAGAGACTGAGACATTTTGTTTTTAACAAAAGCAATAATATTCATGAGATATGGCCATGATTTTCTAGCAAGATGAATGTAACAAACATGTCTATAACACACTAAATCAGAAAACATTAGGCGTCTCTGTATACAACGGTTACCCTCTTAGAAAATCACAGTGTCCTAGCAACTAACAAATGTGTAAAATCTGACCTTTCCTAACTGCACATTTTCAGTGTTTGCCCTCTTTTTTTCTGGACAAATGCTAGAACATTTTCCTTAAAAAAAAATACTCAGGGATGTGAATTGTTAAGTCAGCTTACAGTCAATAATTTTGACGGGGTTGGATAGTAACTCAAATGAATTTACTTATTTATTGTATACTTTGATCATTTTTGGTTGATCATTAAAGTCATACTCAACAAGTTTTCACTTATATGTATGACTAACTGTCAGGGTTATGGATGGAGGAAACCAGAGTACCCAGATGGAAAAAACAGCCCTTTGCTTTAAAATATTAGAGAAACTTCCTGACTTAAGGCTGCAACAGATCTAACAAGGGCAGAACATGACCTGCTATAGTATAAATGTACTCACAGTTCAAAAGCCAATCAGTTAGAATGAGAACTTAAATTTAGCCAAACGATCGTGTATACACATTAACAAAGAGCTGAAACTTCAACTCTCATAGGAAAAGCATAGTGTTAGTCATAGTTAAACATCAACAACATAGCAAAGCGTAGTGTTAGTCATAGCTAAACATCAACAACGTAGCAAAGCGTTGTGTTAGTCATAGTTAAACATCAACAACGCAGCATCCTTATCATTCATAAATGTTCTCAAACATTGAGACCAATTCCTTCATGGCTTACTAAATTGCTGATTTATCGTTGATACATGTCTGTATAATGATGGTTGGCACTGGCATACAAGGTACAAGTATGTCTACTGTGGTAACACCTGGCACTGCCCAGTAACCTGTATATGTACATACATACGGCTACAACTGGCCCCAGGACTCACTGTCACTGGCATCAGTCCTGAGCAGTCTGAACCTTAGTCACACACCCAGTGAGCATAATATATCAGATACTGGTTAAATAGTTAGACAATAGCATACCTTATGCCCCTTAAATTTGACATCACAGCAATAAAAAGACCCTGGATACATCTTAGATGTACACACCTACTAGATCAGTCATTGAGAAATACACGAAAAAAAAAGAAAAAAAAAAAAGAAAAAGGCATAACGAGTACTCATAGTCATACATATGTTCAATGATAATAGTTAAGTAAAGGCATTCCCACATAAATTTTCCATTTTAATGGCAATTATGTGGTAATGTCATAACTGAGCTTTGGGAAAACATCAAAACTGACTAGCTGCTACTATTTACACATTCCATACTGTACTATTTATTAAGAAAGTATTAAAGGTTGAACTTCACTTGATAAAGATCCCTCCCTTGGATCAAAATTAGTACAAACAGTTAAAATTTAAGTGCAGATACCTTTAGTCTTCACTATTACTCTTGAAATGGCTGTTGAATTATGGGATAAATACATCTAATCCACATTAATTAAACCTTCATGGCAAACCACATGAAAATTTATACAACTTCAGTGATAAAGCTTGTGTAAATTAAAAACCTCCATGACGAATCTCATGTAACTTAAACCTTCATGATGGCAAACCACATGGAAATTAAAGCTTCAATGATAAAGCCTGGGTAAATTAAAAACCTCCATGACGAATCTCATGTAACTTAACCCTTCATCATGGAACAAGTGCAAATATCACATAAACTATAAACCCTTCATGACAAAGCTCATTTTCATAAATCTTCATTGCCAGCCAAGTATAAATAAATGACGACAAAGTGATGTCTTCTAGTTTTGGTCTCCTTGTGTCATCATCAGTAATCTGTAATAATCAGGGGTCACTTCCACCAATCTTTTTTTTCTGTAAATCACTGCAGAAAACAACTTTGTGCACAAAGACTTTTCAGAATTTGTCAACAATATTTTCTAAACCCAGAATTATCCACAGACCTGATCATATTCATGTGGGTATTGACAGATTCCACCACCAGGTGGCGCTATTTCCAAGATAGAAAACAGTGAAAATGTTATGAAGCTGGCCTACTGGATTTGTAACATATTTCTGCTGAATTGAGACTTTTCCTGTCAATGAATCCTTCTACAAGATAACTCTGAAGAACATACTGTGAAGATACAGAAACCATGGTAACAGTCTACACAGTCTAACACTGTAATCCACAGCAGCAATTTGTATCAGAACTCACACACGTTATACTAATGTCAATTTCATAGTCCTCTAATAACTCTGTGAGCTTTTAATCCAATTTATGTACGCGGTAGAGAGCACTGTTCAGTTTCTCACTGTCCAGCAGCCCACCCAACAACGATGAGCCGGGAACAGTATTTCCCAAATCACTAACAATCCTCGGAATTGACAGCGCAGAGACATATATTGTAAGCAATCATCTTTCCTCTCAATTTTCATTGCTGATGTTCTGTATTAGAAGCCTTCCCTGTTCATCCACCATTCACAAGATTGTATTGATCCGCTTCCATTTGATTAAATCATGAAAAAGTCTACTTATATTTGTTAACATGCATGAACATCCATGATAAGCCCAGATCCTTTGCCACATTACTGGACGTCTTTTCATTGCCCCACCATTAATGAGCGTCCTTCCATTTCTCCACGTTGTCTTTCAACATCTGAACTTGTTCTGCAAAATAAACAAAAAATGAAAACACATGTACATGTAATTACTCAATATTTTAACAGCAATAAGACATTGATAAAAATTGATGGTAATAGCCTGGTTAGGAAACAAAACAATGAGACAGACAGGCAGACTAAGAGACCACACACCATAAAATATCCCTTTTCGCCAATTTTGCCATTGAGTTCCCTGTCCAAGACCAGGTTTGAACCTGCACCCTATGAGTCATAGTAGCGGCTGAGAGACAAGCACCTATAACCTCTAGACCACGGTGTATTAAATATAATACAGACAACAAGGAACTCCAAGAAGAAATCAGTGGTATCAAAAACCTAAGGGAATCAGATACATGGCTCACACTGGCTTTTTACATGGAGCTTTTTCAGCCTGTATTAATTATTTGATGTTCCTGTTTGTTTTTTAACAAAATGGTCAAGTCAATCATGTCACCGACATGCCTATTACTACTTCCAATGGGTGATGGTTGCATCTCTTTTGTTAAAAAGTTGCCAAAAGTCTTTGATGAAACAGCAGTGTCCCCATATACAACACCAAGGTAAATGTTTAACTATGGTCAATCGGGCAGTACAACACAACATGTCAAACTCACCTTCTCGGAGGTTGGCTATTGTACACTGCTTCCTCAGAAATTCCAAACATAACTCTCGGCTCAGTCCAAATGCTCGCATATTGCATGTGAAGGTCCTAGTGAAACAAACATAGCCAAACGTCTAATGTTTCTCAGGCATGTACATGGACATGTATCATCATATGATCAATTCTTTACATTTAGTGTTTTTTGTGCATAAATGTACATGCATGTTATATACAACCCTTACCTTCATAAGGTGTACTGGAGGCACACTTGAAGTACATCTAAGGTCTAAGGTATACTTGAGGTGTATTGAAGGTGTATCTGAGGTTCTGCCAAATATGCAAATTAGTACCTCAAGGACACCTATAGTACACCTCTGTGGAGAGTGTAACGTGTGAATATTAGGTAAAAAGTATAACGCCTGAGATGTATCTGAGGTACAAATGAGGTATAGCTGAGGTACAGTGTTTTCACTTTTATTGTGATGGAAAACAAGCTCAAAACACTTAAGTATTGTCTGTATAAAACATTGATAAATTTAAGTAAGTTTGTAAGTGCATGCTGTTCTTTGTTTACAGTATCTGTAAATCTCAGTTGACTTACAACAACAACATTTACATGATGCTTTCTAGCTGCTTGATCAAATTTAGTGCTACTCCTTTTCTAAGCCTTTTAGAACGGTTCATGTGTCCAAGCATTTACAAATTCTGTCTCTGGAAGCAT
Source organism: Liolophura sinensis (assembly GCF_032854445.1). NCBI lineage: Eukaryota > Metazoa > Mollusca > Polyplacophora > Chitonida > Chitonidae > Liolophura > Liolophura sinensis. The sequence continues at coordinate 36,244,646 of NC_088303.1, forward strand.
CAATCAGTCCATAATTGGGTTGTTTTCCCACAGCCTTGTTTTGGGCAGCCATCTTGGAATAATCAAATATATCTGTGCTCTGTGATTGGTCAATATTTGCACATTGGATGGCAGTCATTATAGGGTGAGACAAACGCTTATATTTATATGGCAAACATTTTTCTTTTGCACAGAAATATTTGTAATTTTGTACCTGCAATATTGCCTGGAGTAAAATGCAAATCTGATCTCTTGTTTCAAAACTTTAAAAAAGTGGCTGAGGTGTACCTGAGGTACATAGCCACTAAATTATAATAAAAAAAACTCTCCAAGTTTCTAAGGTGTCCCAGTAATACATCTTAAGTGTTGATTTTTTTCTCAAATTCCTGAGGTACATTATCTCATTTTAAAAAAAAAATTAAAGTTTCTGGGGTGTAACTGAGATACATCATTAAGTACTTTCAAAGTTTCACGTGTACCTGAGATATGTCATCTTATAAGTGTTGATTTTTTTCTCAAAGTTCCTGAGGTACATCTGAGGTATAGACATACTTGAGGTACAATACACCTCAGATTATATAGATGGGGTGTACACCTCATCTATACCTCCCACTAAGGTGTACATGAGGCATACACCCCATACACACCTCATCTACACCTCACACTGAGGTGTACACCTCATGCCTATAAGCGTAATTTACATGCTTGAGGGCATTCCTATTATTTCATTTTGGGCTACCTACAATGTCGGCGAAGTTGCTCAGTGGCCAGGGACATTGGTACCCCTCCAAGTTCTAATGCAACAAGAGCTTGTCAATCAGCAGGTCAACATCAGTGCATTAACTTCACAGGCTTGTGGGGACATAACCCTGTTACTGATGTAGAGCAATGGACCAGTAGGGTTGGCCAAGTACATGTCCACAGTTGTTTACATGGCCGGAGGAACTGTTTTACTCCCACGCACAAAAGCAACATGTCAATGCATCTACCAGAAGTAAGCACATTTAGTGGGTACCTTGTTACCTATACACAGCAACGGTACATGTTGGGTACTGGTTGTCCACAAAATGTCAAATGTAGATAACACAAATTTGTTTGACGAAGTTTTATGATGTTAACAAATGATGTAGTTAACGAAGCTTGAAAGTTTTGTCAATTTGTAAACTTACTTTAAAAAGAAGGATGCTAAACAAGACACAAGGCATTAAAAAGCAATCATGAATGATAATGAAGTGAACAAAATATGACAATGATACTGACAACAATAATTTTCTTGACCCACAATGTGAAAACATTTGCTACACCCATCTAGATACTCTTTTTCCCATAATCAAATTAAAACTGCTTAAGAACACCCTGAAATAAATATATTTCAACAGTGCCTTTATTTCATTCATTTATTTGATTGCTGTTATAAAAGGCCATTTATAATTTTTGTCCTTAGCTTTCTTGAAGGCTGTTAGGTTTCTGGTTGGAGAAAGATAATCAGAGTGGCCTTGATATCCCAACCCACTTGTACATAACAAACCTCCTGAGTTATACAGCCACACCTAAAATAGGAGGAGCTTAATTTAAGCCACTGAGCTCACTGACCAATGATTTCAGGGCAATTTTTCAAGGTAATAAAGGCTTTACTCCCATACTCCCAGAATTCTTGACAATACAGGTTTAATTTCTGACACTGAAACAACTATCTCAAGATTTGTGAAAATACGGTAAAAAATAAAAAACTTGAACTCACAACTGATGCTGATTGATTAACAGTGGAAGCAGTGTCTAATAGGTCAAACCCTGCAGCTTTGGCAATGCCTAGGGACATTTGCCACACCTAAAATTCAGCTTATAAGCAAGACAGTGCCTGAACTAGCCTATGTATCACACCAGCCAATCAGAAATGATTCCATATATCTGTGTCTGTCCCTGTGTACTAACTGATCTATATATGTCTAGCCAGATGGGAATTGCTTAGTCATTACACTCACTGTCCACTTAAACGCAGTGAATAACTATTCACACAGGCAAATACGACACTGTTTTCATGACAGATGTTTCTGTGTTGAAAAAATAAATCTATACGAATGTATTCCGTGACATTTCCCATGAATATGATAAATAAATAAAACTAGAGTTTTCAGCACTAAGAAGAAACTCCAACCATACAGATTTTTCTGCACAACTCACCCCAACTGACCAAACGTGATATTTTCCTGAAACTGCCGGTCATCCGTTCTTTCATCATTGCCATCCTCACTGTGAATGATAAAATATCAAATCAGTGATCATAACAAACTTATTAATCTTCCACTGTCATTTGCGGGCCTTGTACAAATATACACATTACAGACCTTTCAAACAACTTCAAGTTGTGTGTCATGCAACATGGCTGTGTCAACCAGCTGGCTTGTTTACCTCCATGAATAAAATGAGGTTATTATGAAGTGTTTTGTACATTATGGAGTGGTATAGTACAGGTCCATGTTGTGTTGAATATCCTTATTGGACAAGACGACGCAGGAAAAATAGATGTGGTCACTATTTGAGGTTGAGACTACAGGGTCATTTCTTCAATAACATGCAGAATAACGTTAAACCCCAAGCACTCACTCACTCACTCACTCACACTCACTCAATAGCATGCATGCATAAACACATTCTATCAAAACATTTAATGATGTGTCTTTAATAAATTTTTGTTTACCCTAATTCCTCAATCTTTTCACATACCAAAGAACAACTTTCAAAGGATTTATGCACCTTTTTAACTGGCTTTCAGAGACAAAACTACATTGTTTGGGTTGACTAATTTCAATGCTTCACAAAAAGTATACTTTTATCAGACTATAAGGTATAATGTTCTCAAAATATACTTGAATAAACACCACGCAAACATGTGAAAAGGTTGAAGAAACACAGTAACATCTAGAGCTTATTAAAGTGAAACACTGAAAGAAAGGTGAATGGCTAACAAGAGTCAATGTCTGTTTCTAGCAGCTGAGATCTAAGAGATCTTTCACTTCAAAGTCTGCAATGAATCATGACAGGACAACAAATAAATAGCAAAAAAGGTCAACATACAGTGATTAAAGATATAAACAGTATGTGTTGATAACAAAAGTCCTCATGGGACCTGGCTATGCAGTGTTTTGCAAGTAAATTGAAAATTAGCACACATTAAATATTCATAACTGCCACTCCTGACTTCATGATTTATTAAAAAGGAAAACTGAAAAAAAGCTACATTATTCCAGCTCTGCTCTTTAAAAACAAGACGGTACCGATTTGTTGCCATGGTAACAGATTGCACCAGAAAACATATCGCAATATTTTATGGGCAGAGATAAGATTTTTTCTCTGAGATCAATCATTGTCTCGACGCTGTGAAAGATTAAAGCTTCCCGCTACAGCAGACAGATTTTCACCACCAAACTGTCGACATTCAAACGATTCCAGCTCTGCTGTTCAGATTGCAATGCTGACATTGATTCCAATTCAAGTGTTAGATGAGAGCTCTCTAGTCAGTAGAGGAAGGAATTTGATTTCCATATTGTCTGTGCTGGCCCAACGGAGAATTCCTGTGCATTCTCGTAAAACTTGTCTGATAGCTCGGAAAGAAATGGCAGCCTGTAATCTGCTCAGTGCTGAGGCATAATCTCATTGGTCGATATACTCAACGGCATTTTACAGCCTTACCTCCCGGCAAAGAGGTCCACAGCAAGTTAAGCCTCCTGTCATGTCCAGTGCCAGCTTTTTACTGCTTGAAGAACTTCATAGTTTGCACATGTGTCTTAATTTGGCCACATACATCAACTACGTTTGTACATTTGCTGGACTTCAAGATTCTTTGTTGGCTCCAAGCAAGGCGTTTCTTAAAATGGATATGTAGTTTACCTTATCCAGCATTTTAATACACAAAATACACATGAAGTAGCCTAAGGAACTTACTGTAATTAACACATCCAGTAACAGTTAAAGTGAGTGCGTGCGAGGAGTTTAATGTCATACTCAACAATTTTTTAGTCCTATGAATACGAAGGAATCCTTAGGGTGTATGTAATGTACCTCCTTGTTGCAGGACGGATTTCCACCGCTCTTTTATCTGGTGTTGCTTTACTGAGACGACTTACCGAAGGCGAGTAAGCCGCCCCGCCCGAGCCATTATACTGATACGGGTCAACCAGTCGTTGCACTGTCCCTTTCATGCTGAACGCCAAGCGAAGAAGTTACAGCTTCCTCTTTTAAAGTCTTAAAGTGTGACTCGACCCAGGATTGATCCTGGATCTAACGCTCCCAGACACAGTTAAAGGCGTCACTGTTAATGCAAGTGTTAAGGATGGTATCTCTAGAAGTACTGCATGTACTGAGCTCAGGTTTTGCATGCATATATGTATGATTTGGATTTTCCCTACTCTTACTATCATCATCAAATGCAATGTCGAATTCATGACGTGATTGTAACTGGTTCATCCTCATTTGTCGTAATATGAACAAAAATCTGTCATCGTATCACTCTGCAAGCTTTTCAAGGGTCCAAAACGAAGAACGAAGAACAAACTATTCATTGTAAAAGTGTGAATTAAAATATTATTTTCAAGTTTGTTATTAAGAGGTGCACATGGAGAGGAGCATTTGTCATTAGGCTAGAGCATTAAAGACTTGTCAGTATACAGAGTGTAACCCTAGCAGAATTAGACAGCATCAGATAGTCAGAGACTGCTCTGGTGATAGGTTTGGAAAAACTTTTGTATTGCCAAGGGTGGCTCCAAGCCAATGTCAGAGTGTGCTTCATTTGAAAATGTGCATAGGTTTAATTTCTACCGATTAATTTGCATTGATTTATTTCATTTTCATGAATGATGTGAAGTTTCCACTTACAGTACGCAGCAGAAAAGACTTAAAAGCGGTCATGACTTGCAGTGATTAGTTCCTGATACGTGTCCTTAATTCTTCAACTTATTTGCATGTTTGCAAGGTGTTTATTTAAGCACGTTCTGAAGGCATTAATCTGTGTGGATTGATAAAATTATACTGTTTGAAGCCCTGACATTAGCCAATTTTGTCCATAAAATCAAACTAAAAGTGTGCGTAAATTGCAATAAAATTTGCTCTTTTATATGTGAAAATGCTGCGGAATTAGGTTAGGCCTACTCTGCTGTGCTACTTATGTGTACAAGCCGACACAAGTGCCAGTTTGTTTTAGATGCTAGTATTTATTTCAGGCATTAACATAAAACATACGTGAAAGATCAAATGATGGAAAATTGTGAACGCTCAGTTGGTTAGCGTGCTAGCGCAGCGTAATGACCCAGGAGTCACCAATCGGTCGCTGTGAGTTCAAGTCCAGTTCATGCTGGCTTCCTCTCCGGCCGTATCTGAGAAGGTCTGGCTAGAGATTGCCTCTGGCTAGAGATTATCTCAGCCAATGAAACAGTGTGCATTGTCTGTAACGTGTATTGGACTCTACTTTGTCAAAACAGGAGAGGTAACTTGGGTCCAGGTACTAGAAATTAGTTGAACATAAGAAATGTTTGAGAGGAATAAGTGATGAATGGATTTGTCCATAAAAATATCTGTAACGAGGGAGATCAACAAGGACATCTTTTTTTTTTCTTGAATAAAGTATAGATAGGCTGTGCATTCTTTGCTGATGACACTTTCTGCGTGTCCATCTTTCCTGTGCTTTCTTGATAGGCATGTCGAGTCATACATGTAGCGTCATTATTGACACAACTTTATAAATCAATTTTTTGTAAGTTATCTCACAAATCATGTTGTCGTGAGGCACTTTATCCTGTATGACATCTTAAATGACATAGTTACATAGAATAACTTCGAGATTTGTACAAGTGAAATGCATAATGAGAAACTGTTTTCTTCAGGACATGCTGAACACGCATACCTACCAATAACCCCTGCAGCGCGACTAGCCAGCCATTAACCCATCTGAGCCAGCGAGGCTCCCACCTTACTTTAAAGGAGAAGAAAACTTAAAAACATGACACTACAGGCTGAAAAGAACACATTTTTTTCTATCTGGTGGTGCCTGCTGCATAATTTTGCGATAAAACTGCCGGCTTGTTCGTGTAAACTCGGAACCTACGTCCAACATTCCGTTTTCTCGATTGTCAAGCAGAAAACAAACTGTACTGTTTGTTTACTTCTGGGAAGGAGAGTTCTACCAGAAATGTATGAACTGCACTTTGGTGGTTTCCGGCAGCAATTCTCCTCCTAACACAGAAGACTTCAGGGCTAGTTCTTAGGCAAATTGGAGTCGCCCACAGCGGATTCTGGCGCGGACTTTATTTACAATTTATCACCTTGAGGTACATATTAGAATTTTATTTATGGCAAGCACCTGAGAGAAAAGGCAATATTCTTTTCAATGGTATTTGATTATTTAAATTTTCTTCTCCTTTAAATATATAGGATAAGTTTCAAGTAAAAATTGACATACAGAACGATTTTCTGAAACAGTATTGATCATGTACATGTATCATGACTGAATTCATGACAAAGGGCAGATAACTCCCATTTCAGAGCTTGTAAGCCTACTGGAATACTCTGAGAGGAGACTGATGGGGTCAAAATCCTGTGTTGTTAATTACACCGTACCTTGTACACACAGGTTTCCGCGCACGCTCGCACTGAACTGCGTCAAAGAAAGCAGCACTCCAGAAGCGTATGGACTGCCAGATGGGCTGATCTTTGAGGTAGCTGTACAGGAAAAACTTCATCTTTTTACCATTAGGCAGGGTACCACCTACAACAACAGCAATGGACACAGCACACATAAATAATTGTTACCTTAAGCTTGCTTGGTAATCAACATTGATTTTAACATTTTGTTGGGTCATATTATTATGGTGAAATTTCCATAGAAATTGTCAAGATTGTCTTAAAGCCAGCATATTTACTTGTATTTAAATATTTTAATGAATGACTGTTTAATGCAAATAATAAATCATTTTTCATCTGTATGTTAGGGGTCAGTTTCAAGGGTGTAGGATTAACTGCAGTGCTTGGGGTAAAGCACTGACAAGCAAGTGATCTTCAACGAATGTTTGATAGTGAGCATTGTTGATCGTTTACAAAATCTGGTTAAAGTCCTGGCCTCGTATGGCCTTGTGTGGCACATCTAACCAAAGCTCCACCAAAAGCTGGACTGGGATCTCACTGATCAAACTTGTGTGCTCTGGGGCAAAAGTGGAACATTTAATAGACAACTGAGACAGTGAGAGACAGAGTTAAAATATCAGCAGCTTGACTGGCACCCATGATAGGAAGAAGCATGCAGAACTAGGCAGCAGCATGCAGGACTAGGCAACACCATACAGGACTAGGCAACAGTATGTAGGAGTAGGCAACAGTATGAAGGACTAGGCAACAGTATGTAGGAGTAGGCAACAGTATGAAAGACTAGGCAACAGTATGTAGGAGTAGGCAACAGTATGAAGGACTAGGCAACAGTATGTAGGAGTAGGCAACAATATGAAGGACTATGCAGCAGTATGTAGGAGTAGGCAACAGTATATAGGAGTAGGTAGCAGCATGCACAAGTAGGCAGTAGCATGCAGGACTAGGTAGCAGCATGCAGGAGTAGGCAGTAGGATGCAGGACTAGGAAACAGTATGTAGGAGTAGGCAACAATATGTAGGACTAGGTAGTAGCATGCAGGACTAGGAAGTAGCATGCTGGACTAGGCAGCAGCATGCAGGAGTAGGCAGTACCATGCAAGAGTAGGCAGCAGCATGCAGGAGTAGGCAGTAGCATGCAGGACTAAGCAGCACCATGCACGACTATTACACTATTGGCAAATAAAATGGCAAAACTCCCATAACTACTGAAATGAAATTTTTGTCCTAGCAGTCCAGCATCTTTGATATTCTACTTAAGAAATTTAAAATGAAATGCAATTTTTCATGCACAACTAAAATTCTGTGATAATTTGCATGACACTGCCTGAGAAACAGTAAAAATGTGGAGATGCAGACAATGACTTACCCTCATGATAAAATGTGAAACACATGTTCATTAGAGATTTGGCTGGGGAGAAATCTTCAGCTTCGTTACACTCAAACAAAACGAGAGCAAAATACTGGACCAGACGGAAAAATATCCTCTCATCAACGTTCTTACTGTTGACTCTCTGCAAAACAAAAGCAATGAGAGTTGTTGATAAAAATGTTGGGCGTATCAACAACTGATGTGCATACATACATATATATATATCACAGAAAACCTGTATTTATTTGCTGACATGATTGTTGTTTATTGCCTACTGCACAAACTGAAACTTTTCATACATCAAATAATCAAACAATCAGGAAAAAGAGTGAACAGTAAAGATGACAATGGCATCAATAAAATTCTGCTTGAATCTTCTTGTATTTTGTTTTGCTGCAATAATGCCTCTTGTCTGTTGCAGAGGCAAGTAATTCAATCAGGTGGAGATGCAACAAAAAAAAAAAGAGACAGAAATGGCGGGAATGAACCCCTAAACAAATTTCTGGCAAAAGGGTTAATAATTTTTTCAAAAGGCCAGTGTTAACCTGCTTCTGCATCATTGTTTTTAAGGAACTGCTTGTAATTCTTTATGCTGTACGTGTACTTAGCGACAATGAAAGATAGAAAGCTGCATATACAAGGTCTCTATATGCAGGAATCTATAGCATATATTTTTAATGATCTACTGGAATGGAATTTCTGGCAAAAGGGTATATAATTTTTTCAAAGGGCCAGTGTTAACCTGCTTATGCATCATTGTTTTTAAGGAACTGCTTGCAATTCTTTATGCTGTATGTGTACTTAGCGACAACAAAAGATAGAAAGCTGCATATAGAAGGTCTCTGTAAACATGAATCTATAGAATAAATTTTTGATGATCTACTGCTTGCCAGGAACTGGTCAAACGACATCTAAATTACCCCCCCCCCCCCACCCAGACCCACAAGCTTTTGTGGCTGAATCAGTCTGTGGAAGAGGCAGTGTCTGGGGCCAGCTCCTCCCAGGCTTGGAAATTGTCTACTTTTATTTGCGATGCACAAGAATCAACTCGTACAATATTCCCTGGACATAAGCCTCGTATTCCTAGACAGCACATTTTATGCCTTTACTCTTGTAAAAAACAATGGAATTCAATTAAGGGTTAGCACACTCTGTCTCCTAAAACATGTATATACATGGATGTGGTTACTGAACTCCTGTTCTCATTAACCACTTTAACAAAGTCAAGGCTAGAGTGGCAAATGTAGAGAAGCCCAACATGGTCATCCACACAGACAACAGGATGTGTCAGTTTGGATCAAAGGCTGTCAGGGAGATGAAAGTTTCAGCTTCACAGAATTTTGCTGATGGCTTCTCTTGAGGATTTGTGGGTTATAAAGAGCGTTTGCAATGGCTGAGTGATGCGTTTATACCAAGGGGGAAGTAATCGGATTATGAGCCGACGCCCCCGCTCTCATGAAACTATGGCTTAGCGATAGGAAGTCAAGCTGAACTTACACATGATTAGAGATAAACCAAAGTCTATGTGGATCTTACTGATGATGGGAGAGATACCAAGATCAATACTGGATGACTTCAAGGGTTCCTACTTCCATCAATGTATATATAGTAGATATAACTTCCAAAACATTTAACGGAAGGCAAAATGCTGTTCAGCGTAAATCCGATTGAATTTTTGCTATTATTTTAAAATAGCCAAAATACATGTAATAACCTTTGACACAATATCTGCCTCGCCTGCGCATATATTATCATTCCAAATTGGCAATGAAGCTTGTAAACTTTATAATATGGGTCGCTTTATAACTATTTAAAAATTTTGAACCCTTTTAACAATGATGATGCTTAACCAGCTATTAATGGATATCTATCTGACTGTTGTTTCTGATGCTATATATATATTTATATATGCTGTGATCAGGTTTATGGCCGGGTTGATGAAGCATTAGTGTCCAGACAAAATTCTCAACCTCCCTCCATTGATATCTAACACAGCCCAAAGTTTAAGCAAAACTGTCTTTGAGCTTGCCACTCACTGAACAGGGGAACCACTGGCACTGAAACCAAAAAGATTCATGAAGTCACGTTTTTTTATTATGTGTAATATGTAGTGTTTAGTACAACGCCTTCACAATCATGACAACGGCGTCAAGACGACAACAACAAAATGCCAGGCTACAAATTGCAACATAATGCAAAATAAAACCTGCCATTACAAAATAATAAATTCCGACAATAAAACTTAATGCAACAACAGTTATGGATGTTTCCTAATTAACTGTCATCTTGCCTAACCTCTTGGAAAATCCAAGGACTGATGTATAGCATCACTAAGTACATTATCACTGCATGTTAATGTGACGACCAGCTTTCACCAGGGTGCAGGCTAATATAACAGGTAGCGCATGGTGTTATGTACACTCCTGCAAAAAGTGTTTACAATGTCACTGATAGACGGCAAAAACTTCACTGTATACTCTCGCCCCCTGAACTGATATTGCCGCTTACATTTATGTGTCTGTTGGGAATCAAAATATTCCATATCAGAGTGTGATGTTTACAAAGTGATCATTATTTTGTTAGAAATACATGCAAAGTGTAAAGATCGTGATTAATTTGCATGCGTAGGCAGCATATCAGTTTAATGACTTCTGTCTCGGTTCCCCCAAGCTCTGCTCGGTTTCCACCCACCATAATTCTGGCAGCTGTCGTATAAGTGAAATATTCTTGAGTACGACGTAAAATACCAATCAAATAAATAAATAAATCTCTCTCGGGGTGAACACATTAACTACTGCTGACGTCGCTATAGGTGGACATGCCCTGCAGCCGGGGGTGGGGGGTGTTACCACTGTAAAGCGGAACAATGAAATCTATCTATTCTATACGAGATAATGTGATAACACTGGACAGGGCACAATAAACAGTTATAACCACAGCTATGCCTGCAGAGACATTCCATCTTCCAAACACCAGGGTGTAAGATGGTTTACTACCCTCCCTAAGGGGCTGTCAGTCTCAATCTATAAACCATTCTCTCCCATACCTGATGACTGCGAAATAGAACAAATAGCTGCCGTTGTATGCACAGCCTTATCGAGGTAATTTAATACAGGGTGAAGAGACTGATTGAAAGCACAATGATAGAAATGTATGGTTATATGGATAATGATATTGACTCCATACTGCAATATATGCATGCACATCTACATGAGACCTTGGCACTTTGCCACCATCATCATCCAACAGAACCAACCCTGGTCTGTGTAGCTACTCCTGCCATCTTAACAGTTTACATGGTCATCTTAATCATTCTTTATGTAAGTTTCTTTTCAAATATCTGAAATTGATTTGTTTAACATTTTTAAATAATTAATTTATTATTAATAATAATAATTAATTAATTAATTAATTAATTAATTATTATTAATAATAATAACAATAATAATAATAATAACTTTCAAAGGCTTGTCTTGCATTCATTCAAACTATGTATGTACATGTATCAGTTGGATCCTCTCAATCTACTAGGATTAGTTCCAATTAAGAACTTAAGATATGCTTTTTTCTGGTTCAAACCTTAGGTCTATTTTCCTACAGTTGTAATTGTACTTAAAATTTTAAAGACATTCTTATGCACCACCGTATTACTTCCTATCACCTGGATTCCTAAGAATTAGGTCCCAAAGAAAAGTCAAATCTTAATTAAACAGGTAAACCATGGCAGCAAATAACCACCTGTAAAACTTTACTTATCTTGAAACATGATGGGTTTCGCTCCTACTTACATCAAAAGAGAAAGATCAAGCCAAATATGTAGATCATGAAATCGGAATGTGGCACACGTATTTGCGACTTCTAACAGCGCTTGAAATTCGTCTCCATAAGGTCATGTTACCTAGCAGCTAAAGAAGTATCAGAGCATTCAAACGACCAGTTAACTACTAGCTCTGAATTCATATTCTCTGAAAGTATTTACGACTGTATCCCGTTTCCCGAACACGTGTTTGCGATTTCCAACAACCCTTGAAACCGGTCCATTAAGCCGAATTAAGCAATATGCATGAGAGCATTCAGCTAGCTAGTTAAACGGCCATCCTATGTCTTAACTCATATTCTCAGAAACTACAGTTGATGGTACTCTATTTTTGTTGTATCTGTGTGGAACAGCTCACATAACTGCAGAGCAAAAGGACAACAGCGCCTTGCTTTGCATTTGCCTATAAAGAATTTGAACATTCTTCCATGGATCAGATCAACCTACAGGCATCAATTCGTTAGATGTGAATAATTTATTTTGAACAGAGAAAGAGAAGGTTTTTAAACCCTTGAACGCAACAGCAGAGCTGTCAAGAGAGCTTTAGGGAATCAATTCTGTGTCAAGATATCTGATCAATCTATTTTGAGTGTTTTTTTCATCTACCACTGACAGATTTTTAAGGTTCAACAATTATATCTGTCAATTTCCATGTTCCCTTCTATTCTGACTGCCACTGAACATTGTGACATATTGCAGCTCTTCTTACCTCTAAGCAAAAATTCTTAATTTTGAGTGCAGAGCACTAAGTCAAATTTTGAGGCCCGTCCTTAAAGCCATCTAAAGCCAAAAAATTCCTGAGGGTTGCTGATTCTACAATCTGTTGCCATATGAAGCACTTGAAGCTGTAAGTGCACTGACCATGCTGTTTGTGATTTATACGAAGGTTTCAAGCAAAACTGCCCAGTAAATTGCCACAAGACTGAAAAAAATCTTTCACAATCTGCTTGAATGGCACATACCTCTAAGGAGAGGAGCGAAGGAAATGTGGGTCTAGTTGGCATTTCACCAATTTCCTTCCCATGATCAATGGTGCTCAGCTTAACGTGGCCGTAAACGCGAGAAAAAAGGAAGGTGTAGGGAGTCAATTGCTAGACATGTGGAAAGAACAGCAAACAGCAGCCTAAGTAAACACAGCCAACGGAATTGGCAATTTTGCATCTGAGCAGTGCTATCCATTATCGTCTCGTGAAGCCAAATTTGGTTTCCTCGTTTCGTTAGCACGGCGATCCCGCATTAAGCATACCATGTACATGTCGTTCCGGCAGTAATGGAAGACTCTTTTGGCAGCTGAGAATTTATGAACAGCTGGATGAATTTGGCAAGGAAACAAACTGATCCATTCTTATGCACTGGTGATTTTAATGATTTTGAGTAAAACAAGGACTACGAATGATGTCAATCACTTAGCACTGATTTTAAGGATTCTAATATTTGCAGAGGATTGTCGCAGGACCATAATTACTCTTTGCATTCTTTTGGTTTAACGTATTTGTGCGTTTTGTCATTAGCTGTAATCTTGATTTGATTTCTTTTTTTTTTTTTTTGCATGAAATGCTGCTTGTGTATAATGGTGTGTTTTATTATTGCTTTGCATGATGAGAATTTCACTCCGCATATTTCTGGTTTAGTCCATTTGCGTCTGTGTGCTGTTGTTATAAACTATTTTTTCTGTGCCTACTTTTAGTGTGTTTTTGCCATGATCTGTAATTGATGCTGTTGTACTACTTTGGCGCGAATCATTCTAATGAATGGAACACCAATAATATTATTTCTGTCCGTCTGTCGATTGTCTGCAATAAACACGCTGTTCAGAAATTTGCACCAGCTTGCAACAACAAAAAGTTAAATTTACTGAATACGTCAACTGATTTATTTATTTATTTGATTTGTGTTTTAAGCTGTACGCAAGAGTAATTCACTTATACGATGTCGGGCAGATATATGGTGGGAAGAAATGGGGCTAAACTCTGGGGAAACTGCCAAACATGCTCAAGTTGCCAGAAGGCCTTCCCACCTATGACGAAATACACCGAGTAAATTCATATTATATTATGTAATATAATATATATAGTATGTAATTATATAGTATATAAAATGTTACAATTACACGTTTATGTGGACAAAATGTCAATAAATATAAAACAGTCAATAAATACGGTAATAATATAAAACACAATAAAATGGAAGGAAAAATTTGTTCATGTGAAATATTATAGATAATTTTCACAAAAAAATATACAGAAGAATATGGAGGATTTTCTAGGATGTTCCTGCTGAATTCCACTGTTAACACATGATACCAGCGCATTAAATAAACAACTTTTCAATTTAACGAAATGTTTGTGAAAAACTCTCCTTGAGCTGTAATGCAATATGTGTAAGCTGGATGTCCATTAACCGTAAAAGCCTTGTAATTTGATCCACTTACAGTGGAAAAACAATTATTGACAAATACATTGCACATCTGATCCAAACAAATTAATATAAATTTACCAATACTGTACTGTATCGGTTAATGACACACTAAATAAGGTTATACATGTATCTCAAACTTAATAGCAAATGTCGTTTTGTATCAATTAACCATTATCAAATTAATTTCAACATACACAAGTACAAAATTTTCAAAAGAAAAGTAATTTATGTCCATTTACCTACTATCTCTTAAGCACTGTTAAAACATTGAATTTTATACGGTTGCTGTGAGTTCAAGTCCAGCTCATGCTGACTTCCTCTCCGGCCGTATGTAGGGAATGTTTCCTCCCACCATAATGCTGGCCGCTCTCATATAAGTGAAATATTCTTGAGTACGGCGTAAAACACCAATCAAATAAATAAATCAAATAAATTTTATATTTTAAAATCTTGAAAACAAAATTATGCCAAATTTCCACATTTTACCAAAATTTTATGAACTGCCTTAAGTAGGTTGAATGAAGTTATAATCTTGACAGGTAGATTTTCTTCAATGAAATAATTACAAACGCTGACACAAGAATTGGACGTAGTTCAAAAGAGACTTAATTACTTCAGACTTGCATGTTGATGGTGCGGTATTTAATTCAGTGGTCTAAAAAAATAATACAATAGGTCAAAACATGTAACAAAGAACACCCCAGATCACCGTGGTCCATTAAACACACACATGCTCGGTAAAATTTGGATCAGTATGTATTAAATATGTACCTTCAGAGATAAAATTCAACGAGGAACTAACATTGGGATGATGGATGAACACCGCAGTGTGTTTGATTTAATATACAAAAATTAGTCCATTCTTTATACTGTCCATGTACACCAATGTCTTGAAATCTGTCCCGAAATAGTCCTCAAAGACCAATGAAAACTTTATATAACAAAACACTAGGTCTTCATGGTCAACCTGATATATACTAAATACTTTCTGATGTTGCAACACTCACCAAATTGCCCGGAACACAGAATACGATGAAAATTTATATATACATATACAGGTGTATGCATACTTATATATATATATATATATATATACATATACATGTGTATGCATATTTATATATATATATATTTATATATATATATATATATATATATATATATATATATATATATATATATATATATATATATATATATATATATATATATATATACATATACATGTGTATGCATACTTATATATATATATATATATATATAGATATACAGGTGTATGCATACTTATATATGTATATATCCAACCAAGTTAAATCTGCATATTAACAACCAGGGAGGAAAACTTCTCACAAAAGTTGTACCCTGCTAAATGTGGATTACTGTAGATGTCTGGCCAATACCACTTTAACATTTTCTGACTATTTTTTGCATATAGTTTGATCTTTAATGTTTTTCTTCCAGTCTATAAAGATCAGATTTAGTGTTTTGTTTAATCTGCTCTACCAGGTGGCTCAAAGAATTCAGACTTTCATGAACAATTATTTATTTTATTTATTTGATTAGTGTTTTACGCCGTAGTCAAGAATATTTCACTCATACGACACAACCATCTGCAGGTTGCTGGCAGACCTTCCCACTTACGGCCGGTGAGGAAGACAACAAGAGCTGGACTTGAACTCACAGCGACCGCATTGGTGAGAGACTCCTGGGTCGTTATGCTGTGCTAGCGCGCTAACCAACTGAGCCACGAAAGCCCCTCATGAACCATTAATTAACTATCAAACTATATTTTCCCAACAACACTAGCGATATAACGTGGACGAGATTAGCCCTGAAGCAGAACATGAATAGCCGATAGTGCAAACACACAATGTCATGCCAACAAATTTGTAGGACAGAAGGATACTGAAGGACATCTTTGAAAAAGGAAAAAAAGAAAACAGTTATATTCTGATTGTTCGTGACAATTGAATAAATGAGTATTCAGATCTAAAACACTATGTCTCTCCATCGACAATGAAGGACATTTGACAAAGAAAAAAAGAACAGTTAAATTCGGACTGTTCATGATAAACCTATAAATCAGTATGCGCAGAAAATCAACAGTATTTGAACAGATCTGAAACACTGTGTCTCTCCATCAACAAAAACATTGTGTTAATTTTAGTATGACCTGGATTCTGGGCCAATCTAAAGGAAGACTTAACAATCACTTATCTATGACATATAAAGTTGAGACAAGGATGGGTGCCAAATATCAGAGCCTAGAGCTTAGTTCAATTGTAATGTATCCTTAACTAGTGAAGGTCACCTATTATTCAAATATCTGATTTTCACGGGCGCCTTTTTGTTTTTGTTATCGCACCAATGCTTTTATTTCAGTTCCTCACTGGTTGGGTTTTTATTACAAAAACACGCTCAAGTTCATAAATAGAAGTGCAGATTAATGAAGGGAACAGTGGTCTGGAAGATTACCTGGCTACATGTATTTTGGGAGCAGAATGGTTAATACAAGATAGACAGGCATGCAGGCCACAGAAAACATCCCTGTTTCTAAGGAGGCCTGATCTTAGATACCACTCACACATTGTCAGAGATGTCACGACGCAAAAACCGCTTGAGGGGCAGGTGACTAGGTGATCATGAAAGGATTTCTCATGCTTCGGAAATTTCTGGAAGATCTTAATTTAGACAAAAAATATCTGAGACCTATCTCTTTGACGTCAAACTGAAAGGTTTGGATGCTTAAAATAATGTTAAATTACACAAACATAAAAATTAACACCAGGGAAAGTGGAGCTACATGTCAATCCCTCTTCCACTGCTTCCTTGTCACAAATGATGAGCCTATCATTGCTTATTGCTTAATTTTGTTAAAAATGTTCTTATCGTTAGTGTCATATCCAGATACAAGGCGAATGGATTGATTGATAGATGCATTCATTTATTCCTTTTAGATGCATTCATTTATTCCTTTTAGATGCATTCATTTATTTCTTTTTGCTTAACACCATACTCAAGAATTTTCACTTGTGTGACTGTGTAAGTTTTGTAGGTAGACAAAACCTGAATGTCTGGGAAAAACCATCGGCCTTTGGCAAATTATTGAAAAGCTTTCCAACATGTAATATACAGACTTGCATGTCATACTGGCACTGACTGGTAGAACAAATGTAGTCCTCATTAAAATGTAAAGACTGTGAAAATGGTCCTCATACCGTCAAAGAGTTATTGTCACCAATTTCCTACAAACATCGAGAGTTGGAGAATGTACAAATTCCCTGTCCAAAGCTGGGTTTGAACCAGCATTTTAAGTGTCCTAGACATTGAAATCCATGTAGGAATAGTTACATTTGACTTACTATCATCCACACATGTAGATATGCATGCAAGGTCAATGGAAAGGCCAACATTTGCATTAACTGCTGCTTTGGTACAAGACGTTAACTGGATTGTACAGGTAAACATGTGCAAGTTTGAAATTACGCCGCAACATATCCAACAAAAAGTCAACACCACCTTGCACTCAGGGCTCTCAGTAAGTGAATGGATCAGGTTAAAAGTTAGGCTGTCAAATACTGAACTAACCAACACAAAAACAGACTAAGTGACTTTAATGTAGACTGAGTTGCTTAATTGTTACAGCTAAATCCTGGCTAGGTCTGGAAACCAAGACCAATGTAACATACTTGGCATGGAGATAATATAAAACTCTTAACCTTGGCATACATGAGGGCTTATGAAATGACTCAGCTGACCATATATGGTCCCTTTCATTGATGACTACACAACTTTAAGATTGAACTGCATCTATGTAATGATAACAGTTCAAATCTTTTGCATATATGGGTGCATGCTTACAAAAACTTTGAGAATATAGGCCAATAGTTAACCCAAACTTAAAACTTTACACTCGGGGGCTAAATGCATAGAAATTGATGAAGTTTGGAAATTTTGAAAAGAAACCAGATATATAACATAAGAGGTTTAGCTACATTTTCAAAGCATCTTCATCATTGAGACTACTGAAAACTATACATTAATTAATTACTCAATGATTTCCACTAAACTGATTAGCTGATCAAAAAAGATTAACCAGACAATGAGGTCACTGTCAGATTTTCATACTAATTTTCAGTTTTTTACATGGTCATTACGTCAATGATGAGGCAGACTAAATACAAAACAGCTAAATACAAAACACTTTTCTCAAAAAAAAAAATTGAAAAAACCCTATGCCTGAAAAGTTTCCTCAAATCAGTGCTGATCAACTCTTGGCATGGACTGCAATGGATGCTCAGCAGGAAGGCAATTTTAAATCTGTGATGGCATGTGTATACCGTATCGACTTAGGGGTGAATGATGCAAAAGACACCCAGCAAGACACCTAAACTAGACAAAGCTTTGAAATGTTTTTGTCAAGGACCAAGGTCATCCATCCTTGCACCAGCACCTCATCTCACTTGTGTGGCAAAGATGGCACATGTGAATATGTGTTTTGAGGTTCGCATCTGAGGCCGTTCCCGCATGTCAAATTCATTCAGAGATACGTTCAATAGGATTATTGTTCGCAAAAAATCTTTGATATCAAAACACAACCAGTGTGATAAAGTAGAAGACGTCTGATATAAAAATAACAGATAATTACAGAAATCCACAAGCCACACCCCCAATAAAAACAAGTAATACATTTAAGAGGCAGTGAACTAAGCCATGCTTTCAGGCAAACAACCTATTCAAGCTAGATTGCTGACCTTCTCATACGTTTCCATGGTAACAATGCTCTTGGCAGTAAATGCTTATTAAATAAAAAAAGGTTTGTCAAATTCTTAAACAAAGTGTCTGCAAGAAGATAATGGTTAATACATTTGATTTATGCACCAATCTTCTTCTATTGTTTTAATCTTGATTTCAAACCATGTTCCAGTATGATAGAAAATCTGGATTTTTATCCCTGAAATAAGGATGTCTAAAATAATCCCCTGCCTCTTGAAACTAAATATCTATTTAGTTAGAGTTTCAGGTGATACTAGTTCAAAGATATTATGTTTTATGTTCATTCATTCCCACTCAAATGCACTGAAATGATTACTGTTTCAGTATTAATTTCTTTCAGTTGTTCCTGACACAAGAAAAGCGTTAAATATCATCTTTTTTATATAGACAAGGGGCACGGCGAGAGGGGATGGAACGGAGGGAGTTAGAAAATGACAGCATGGGCACAAAGATGTATACTGTACACATTCACTGGACTAAAGCTTTGTTTCGTCGGACCCAGTCCACTTCCGAAGATCACAAGCTGGAATTACCTTGATCTACAGTGGCTCAGTTGTTTGGCTGCGACTAAGTCAGGAGATTTATCGGGTAATACACTGCAATAGACTGGAAAAGGGCGAAGTTTACTCTGCTTTCATCCACCCCTGCACCTGGCTGCCATTCCACAAGAGGGTATGGCACTGAATGTTAAGCAAAAAAAGCCTCCCCCGCCATAGTCTTATTTCATAAGAAACAATTAAACATGTCTCACGTCTTTAAAATAAAGAGCTTAAAAGCTGTGGCAACCACACAATCTAAGATGGCCTACAATAATCTTATTGGTTTAGTTAAATAGGGTGAGGAAAACCAGTCCTATTATTACCTTAGATGACCTTAAGCCATGCACTGTGTATACATGAACTTGATTATAAACTTTTCAAAATATGCCTTGTGCACAAGGGAAAAAAACCAAAGATGGTTAACAACAGACATACTGATTTTTGTAGCGGGACAGAAATCAACTGTAGTGGTTCTCTCAATGATCTTGAGCCACTGCGTAAAATATGAAATTGATTGCTTGAAAACTGATAAAGATGTCTTGTTCAGAATTAAGACCTGAAGGGGCGAGGCCAGGGGGGAGGGGGGGTCGGTTGCAGAATAGAAAAGATGGCCGTCGATGAGTCTCGAAAGGCTATCTCAACACCAGTTCTCTCGCTCAAACCGATGTGCAAGTACAGGTGTGAACTTGATTAATTGAAAACCGTTGAAGATATCTTGTTCACAAGGTCAGGTGTGACAAGATCAAGTGTGACAGACAAATGGAAACTGGCATGGACTCATGGACCCACTGAGAGCATCGGCATCCTGTAGTCACCACTTTTATGGCAGGGGACAAAAAATCAATCCAAACCACATTCTGACAACATAACTCAGTGCAAGGAAGATTTCTGTTAAGCTGATAATGTGAAATAACAACATGGGTTATTTATGATATTTACACAATGGAGAGTTGAGGGTCAGACCTTCAACATGCTACAAAGGTCAGAGTTTAACATCTTTTTTTTTCTTCACAGCTTCTATTCTCTGATGGAAAATACAGGAAGGATGACAGAAAAAATGAGAAATTTAATCAAATTAAATCAAAGGAATCCATTACCTGTATAAAGCATGGACTTCTGAAGAATTTCGCTATCTTGAAACGTTAAATTCATTCCCTAATACTCACATATATGTCTCAAAAAACTTTCAGCTGCCTGAATTATAAAAGATGGTTACACATTAAAGCTGACATAAAATACAATGCCTTCAACCCTGAATAGGCTGACAGAAAAAAACCAATTTAATTATAAATTTCGAAGATGCTTCTCAGATTATTTGATACAAGTTATTTGATACAACTACAGACCCGAAATAAAACTGAATAATCATCAAATTTGTGGGAAATGTGGACTGTGGGAAATGTGGACTGTGGGAAGTGGGAAATGTGGACTATCACAGCAATTGTCCTTGTTAAAGACATATTTACGTGATATAATAAAAAAGTGGGTTTCTAAATTTACTATTATTATTTATTTTATTTGTTTTCTGTTGTCTCTTATGATGAGAATGAAACCATAAAGCACCAAAATTACTGTTAAATCTTAAAGTCTTCATGCTTGACGTGATCCAAACTGAACCTGCTTCTCACAATGACAAAATGTTGTTAACTCTCAGGTTGTAATTTCTAGTCAATGAAGCCAGTACTCAATGCCAGTACTCCATGAAGCCAGTGCTCAATGAAGCCAGTACTCAATGAAGCCAGTACTCAATGAAGCCAGTACTCAATGCAGCCAGAATTCAATGCAGCCAGTACTCAATGCAGCCAGTATTCAATGCAGCCAGTACTCAAAAACAAGCCAAGAATGAACTCGCACATGCACATGTAACCTTGAATTAGGACAGAATTTCATATTACCAAAGGTCTGAATTCCAAAATACTTTTTGTTTACACATGTTTACATATGTTGCATCCAATTAAACATTCTTTTTTTCCTAGGTCTTGTGGAATTATATATACACGTATTATCACAAATTGTAAAAAAATTGTCCACCACTGAATAGGCATAAAATTCTACATCATCAGGCTACCATCAGACATTAAGTTAGCATCATTTCCATGGCAACGACTGATGCTGAATATTTCCATTCATCCCAGAAGATAGGACATTTGGAGATACAGGAAATGGCTGTGTCACAGTGCAGGTATTTTTAGCCTATCTGCCAAAGGCTGCCATCAGTCGCTTATGAAACAGCTATTTTAAAACAGGCATAAATCAATTCTTAGAGCTGGGGAAAAATGTTGATGATAACCAGGCTTTTTCAGCTGTAAATTCTCAGTTAGGGATGAATTTCACTGCAGAATAACAACCTCAGTCCAACCATCAGCTCAAGCAAATCTGTTTAAATTGCATTTCATTTGGTTAAAAGGGGATTTAAAAAAAAACTAAAGATTGGGATGTTCACAGGTGGATGTACAATAACCACATGTATAAATATCAGACCCACAGCCACTTTTGAGGCAACTATTAACTACAGACCTGAAAGGTATAAAAATAAACCTGAATAATCATCAAATTTGTGGGAAATGTGGACTGTGGGAAATTTGGACTGTGGGAAATGTGGACTGTGGGAAATGTGGACCGTGGGGAATGTGAACTGTGGGAAATGTGGACTGTGGGAAATGTGGAATGTGGGGAATGTGGTCTGTGGGAAATGTGGACTAGATTCCATATACTAAACGCAGGTCTTCATTTCATTCCATGTCAACTGGGGTCTTCTTGCACTCATAGAAGAACACACATAAAATAAAGATGAGTGACTGACTAGTGGAAAGTAACAACACGATCAACTTACCTGTGTATTAACATATCTGGCAAACCACAATCTTCCTGGCGACTCCTGTCACAACAACAACAGTTCATTAAACAGGTTTCATCAGGCATACAGTTATAGATTTATTTATATGTTTAAATGGCACTGAGCATGGTAATAAATTTTTCACTCACTTTTACTCTAGCTTACAGGCAGTCGTAAGGTTTGCAGATGCCAAAAACCAAGGGCCAAACCACCTTTATCAGGTACTGTAACTGACTTCCTCGTTTTAAAATCGACATCCAAACCAGCAAGAGCTGGATTCGAGCCTTGTCTTCAATGATTGTAAATTATAAATTTGCTACAGTGAGAACAAACCCTTTAGCTGACTGAGCCAGTGAGGACCCCTTAGACATTTGATACTGTAGACAAAATGTGAAACTGATTACATCAGTGGACAATCAGTTATATGCAATACTACCATAGTTCCATCATGTTTAAATGCTTATGCCTCAAATACATGTAAACTTCTACAACTGCATACCACAATTTATTTATTTATTTATTTGATCTGCCAGTATTATGGTGGGAGGAAACCAGGCTGCGCTTGGGGTAAACCTACGACCATCTGTAGGTTGCTGAAAGACTTCCCTACATACGGCTAGAGAGGAAGCCAGCATGAGCTGGATTTGATCTCAAAGCAAAGGCACTGGTGAGAGGCTCCACTGTGGCCACAGTACCACAATTCAAGGTAGATGCAGCAGTCATGTCATCAATTCTTTGAGTCCAACATTATGCATGATTATGCATGCAAATTCAGGTGAAAAAGGATAAAAAAAAGAGAAAAATGAAACATGTAACAGATGTTGATATTCCAACACACATGTACCTTCTACAACCATGTATTTTATTCTAATTTATATATAAAATGAAAATGCATATAGAAAATGAATATGTATATTGCTGACAAGACAAAAATATAGTCAAACATACCTGAGTCATCTCTCCAAATTTAGCTTTTAATGTCTGTGAAATCTCTTCCCTTCAATAAAAGAAAATAATTAATGACACACACTGATTATTACATTTGTCTTTCAACATCTGTTTTTGTTCTTTAACTACCATGTCCCTCTATATACCCACACATTTACAATGCCCTATAGCTGTATACACTGGCATTGCTGGAGATGACCCTGGGGATGCTCTGTCATTACACTCAATCCAAGCATGCTGACAAAGATCTAGTTTTCTAGGCAGAACTAATTCCTTAACCTCATAGTCTTAAGACTTTAACCACTGAAACTGTTTTAGGTTATACTCAAAATAAGAGCTGTTACAGATTTTATATTGGAGATACAAGATGTGTCACTCAGTGGTGAAAATATTTATTTAAGTTCCCCACATATTTTCAGACATGAAAAGAGATATTAAATGACTATACATCACTATCCCTTGTGTTCTACTCAAGATAGGTATATGACCATGTTTATACATGTCAATAAAGTAAAGCTATTAAAGATCTTACTGTTGACAAACAACAACCAGAGATGTAAATCTATGAGAAGATATAAATAAAAAAACATTTTCAGGTTGTAATAATTGAAAATGAAGTCATCTTCATGTACATGTGCCTACTGTAACATGAAAACATAACCACATTATCACTTTATATCTGGGCTACCACTATCTACAATCTCTATGATTCGCGCCTCTACGAAGATCTATTCATTGTGGTCAATTGGAACCAATTTATCTCCATTGAAACTCTAGAAATTGCTTGCAGTTGCACTTAACCTATCCACTCTTACAGGACTTCCAATATATGTGCGATTGCATGCTATCAAGCAACGGAAAGGCAATCAAGCAACGGAAAGGGAGAAAGGCAATCAAGCAACGGAAAGGCAATCAAGCTACGGAAAGGCAATTAAGCACTTTTAATGACTTGGCCATGGTCTGCTCCCTGTAATCATGTACTTACAGAATACATATTTATTTACTTATTTGATTGGTGTTTTAATCAATCAAGAATGTTTCTGGTGGTCAACATTATTTTGGGAGCAAACCAGGCAGAGCCTGGGGAGGCCCACAATCATCTGCAGGTTGCTGACAAACCTTCCCACATACAGCTGGAGAGGAAGCCAGCATAAGCTGCACTTGAACTCACAACAACTGCATTGGTGAGAGGCACCTGGGGTCATTACACCACATTGTCACAGTAACCACCTCGGCCATGGAGCCCCAGCACACAGTTACCCAACAAGTATCTAACTGAGTCATTTTCCTCAACTTCTAAATGCCACTGAAAGTACTCCTAGTCTACCCAATAGGCTGAGAAATTACCATGAGTAAAAACAAATGACCTAGATTCAGACAGTTGGCCTATTTTCCTTGCCTTCTTTCTGATGTTCATAAGAAAGGAGGCCTGATAATTGCATGCTAATTATTTGTTTCCTCTGACCTGGGATACTAAATGACAGGGATACTATATGACAGGGATATAATATGACACGGAAGTAAAGCGCCCCTTGTTTTCAGGGCACACAAGTTAAAATCTCCTCCTCAATGAGTCTTGCGAGATCAGTTGTGAGACCGCTGGATCCAAAGTTAAGGTCTTCAATGCCTTTTTCTCCGTTTTTCTGCGTCTTGAATTATCCAGTAATGATGTCGTAAGGAAAGGTCGATCAGCCAAGCAGGTTACTGTACTATTACTTTTGACAAACAAATTACATTTAGTTAATTTTGATATCAATACGTCCAAATTTTCCCAAACACACTTGTAGTTGTATATCTCCTTGCCACTGCCAAGGTCAACATGGTGGTGGAAGAAGTCCATTGATGATATAAAACAGTGCGATCGGGGCTGCAATGGGTCTGAAACTAAGAGTAGTGTTGTAGATTATGTATTAACTGTTTCGGCTATGTATGACTTTCATAGTACAGTGATTTTAACAGCTTTGGTTTGCTGACAGTTGGGTACAAAAACGACAGTTTGTGTTTTTTCTCTCCTAGCGGTTGTGTGATGGACTTTTTACAGGGTAATCCATTATGCTGTAAAGTCCAAAACTTTGATGATCTTGAAAAGCTAGTTTATCAGTATAAATACATGTAGCTGTCAATCTTATCTTTATTTATGGAATGTGAATTATCTTTGTACTTAGCATGATTTAGCTGATAGTGGAGGCTGAAGGTTGAACTTGGAAGTACTTTTTTCCAATATTTATTCATGTTGTTGCTGTTGTTTGGGCACTTGCGGTAAGGGATCTCCTGATGTCAGATATTGGCAAATTTGTTTTCGACCATATCTTGCTTTGTACTAAACATAGCCCAACAATAAAAGTCTCAAAATAAGCATCAAACAGTGAATATAAAAAACATATATAAAACCACCAGTACATATAAGTAAGATTAATCTAATTATGATCAAGGAGCATGGACTAGAACCTGTATATCTCTTATACATGTATATTTCTAATATACATGTATAAGCAATTAACACTCATGCATTAATATAGGGCACCCAACCTGTACTTTTGCAAAATATTGTATTTTATGCCACTCAACCGCTAAAGAAATGTTACCGATTTTAATGTGCAAACTTAAGATGATTAATTTGAGACTTGTTGTTGTCAGAAATGTCCTAAAATGTGAGTAGCGGGCCCGAGAGGGCTACACATGGCTTATTTTGTGCCGTAGTATGCCTCATTACGTTTAAATTTTAGAAAGCTCTGCATATTCTTGTCCACGCCATAGTCTTACAATATAATGTCATATAATTAGAAAAGGTTTAACTAGTGTATAGTCTTGTTATGGTACTTATGTTATCTGACGATTTTTTTTGATGATACAGTCAATTACAAAGATACAGTCAATTACAAAGATGCAGTCAATTACAAAGATACAGTCAATTACAAAGGTACAGTCAATTACAAAGATGCAGTCAATTACAAAGATACAGTCAATTACAAAGATGCAGTCAATTACAAAGATACAGTCAATTACAAATGTGCACATTTTTGGACAAATGCCACATCAGAGGGCTGTTTCTCAAAGGGGTCCTAACATCACGCCGGTCGCAAATACCAAGGTGGCATATCCCGTCAGTATGAGACGTCATGGTGATTAGGCCAGTGTAACGTTACGACCCCTTTGAGAAACAGCACCCTGGATACTCTTTAACTTTCAGAAATTAAATCGTAGTTTACTCAATGGCTGTCATATTGTATCCCAGCTATAACTTTAGAAGTACAATACCTGAAACCAAAACTACCAACTAGAAATAGCAAGGTATAATTATACTCAAGGATGAGCTTGAATCCACATCTGTAATTTAATGCCCAGTAGAAAGAGCAGGACAAATGAGGCAATTTGTACAAATCAATAAAGACCCTAGAAAAAGTCACACAATCTCTCTTCTCACTTTTTCAAAAGTGAGACCCTTTTACTGAACCATCCGGACAGCTTTCTACACTAGAAAAAATAAACCAACAAGAGTGCAGTTTTTGCTGAGGAAGAAAATGAGGGCAAACTTTAATACTTCTACTTTTACTTTCTTTTAGCCTTTATCTTTCCATTCTGAGAGCTTTCACTCAAATTTCTGTCCCCATTATCTTCTACTACAAAGGACAAGACTAAAACATATAAATTCACAAGAGTGGTTTAACATGAATTTCATCTAGCTGAAATGTGACCAAAAAGAAACAGAGAGAATGACCCCCAAAGGACCAATCCAATTATCCAAAACACGCTGGCAAAGTAATATAAACATCGGCATACAATTTACAGCAGAAGTCTTACCCTAGATTTTCTAGCCAAACAACAGAAAATCAATTTCTTAGTACCATCATTACAAAACCAAAAAAAAAAAAAAAAAGACATCTTGTAAACTCCAATCATGTTGTAGACCCAATGAAAAGAAAATCCTTGCAGTTCAGACAGTAAATAAAAAGATAGATATGTATAGTTCACCGATGACAAGGCTGGGTAAGCTTGTTTGAAGTAGCCGCTCCTGTACTGGGCAGACTTCTGGCCTAAAACTTTCTGCCATTCAGTAACTGATCAGTTTGTTCAAATACATGTAGCAATTAGGAAGATTCAAAAGGGCAGACCTGTCTTTTGTATAGGCAAAACGGAAATAAATGTCACATGGCTTTATTTTCCCCACAGGATGTTTTACTCAAGGCAAACTGTCTTCTTCTTCTTTTTCTTCCAGTGTATGACTACATTTTGCAGAACACAATTTTCTATAACCTATATGTACACTGGGAAATCACTATTTTATCTCGATGTAAATTTGTAGTAAGCAAAGAGATTGCATCAAAAACAATTTTTTTTAAATTTCAACTGCATGCCTTGTTCTCTCATTTCAACATAATTAATCCTTTTGGTGAGGAAAATTTTCCAAATTTTGAGCGTCACACAATTACAAGGTAAGTGCATGTATTTTTTTTTATATATTAAGATTTGAGGGGTTAAATGCTGTCAGCCCTCTTGCGAAGTTCTCTATGCTAAATGAAAAAATAGTTTTGTTTCCTGACAACACATTCAACATACCCGCTTTTCATACTGATTCTTCAGCTTTAATGGCAGGATTTAATGTCATGCACTTATGGATTTACGGAGGTAAAAATGCCATCAGTGGACATAAGTCAGCATACTGGTCGCGCAAGCCCCACACAATATCGCGGGCAATTTTCTTCTCACAGCACATAACCACCACTTATGTTTCCACTATCTCCAGTGTATCCATCAAAATCCTCTTGTAAATATGGCTGTTTTCACAAGACTTGACACAGGAGAGGATATACACTTAAGCCATGCCATTATCTCCGCGTGGACACTTGTCACTGTGTCAAGTCCTTCACAGCTGTACATCTCCCTCATGGCTGACTGGCCCCAGCAGGACTGACATCCAGGGCTCATTCAACTCCATTTGCCACATAACATCTTAATAATTTGTATGCATATGGAAATTCCATGCGATTTATTTGGTCCTTAACAGAGGAAGCTAATCACACTTTCTTCATTCTGGTGCTGATATCACCAGGTTCTGAAAGCATTTTCAGAATATCACACTTTGGCCACTGTTAAATGTTTGTTTCTCAAAGCCCTCTCAAGTGTAATATGTCAGACCAAATACTAAATATACAGGCAGGACATTGTAAAGAAGAATTTACAGACACCATATTTGAAAATTGATAATTATCACATTTAACATCACTATTTTTACACACAGAGTGAGGTCCATGAGAAACTGCAAATAAATTAACAATGGCCTCAAAGGGATACAGACTTGATTCTGATTGACTGGTGTTTATAGAGATAGGCAAGTTTAGGCTATACCCAGATAAGGCAGATTTATTCAAGCGTGATCAAAAATGCACAGTTTAACCCTGGCAACCCTATCTCCACTGTCAGCCAATCAGCATCGATTCCATATCCCTTTAAGATGGAAGTGTAATGTACACAGAGCCCAGGGGAAACCCGCAACCATCTGCAGGTTGCTGCAGACCTTCCCACGCACGGCCGGAGAGGAAGCCAACATGAGCTGGACTTGAACTCATAGCGACCGCATTGGTGAGAGGCTCCTGGGTCATTATGCTGCTAATGTACACGTAGTCCACCTTAGCATGTCAAGGATATTTTATTTTTAAGATCACACTGTTAAATGAAAACCTGGATGGAAACATAAGTATATACATACATGTATGCACAGTTTATACCAGCTAACAAGCTCTGATGCATCATCATTTTGCCGATATATACATCCAATATTTCAGCTAAAAGAAACAAACAAAAAAAAAACTGCATTGATAAAATATGTTCTAATTTTCAAAGATATTTTTTGACTGAGAAATATGCAGTTAAATTTTTACATTTTGCTAGGTTGGCTTTAGGAGCCATATTTTGATAATAAAATCATGTATACGTAATTTCAAAAAATCTTTAAAAAATGAATATTAATATTTTTACGCACAGTTTTTAATGATCTCTCTGATGATTCATTTTTTCATGTTCTCCTCCTTTAATATCAGTATACCATTTTAATCAACTCCACAGGGTTATATACATGGGATAAAGACAGTAGCAAATAGTATTTATTATTTACTTATTATTACATACAAAGAGTCCATCTCAGGTTCTTCAAAGTGCCCACTCCGAACCAGTACTATTAATCTTTGCTGATACCAGGGGTTATTAATTTCATATCAGAACTTCTCAGTATGCCATCTCTGCTGAAACAATTAAAAACTCTTCGGCAACCCTTCATCTTAGTAACGTGTATGTCATGACTGTCATCGTTATTCCCGCAGGGGGTGTTGTTAATTTAAACTTCACCTGACCAACGGTCGCTAACGCTGTAAGTGGCCACTCAAGCTGACTTAAGAGGAGTCGGCCTGCCCGAGGAATCGATCGCTGATTGGCTTCATTCCCTAACCTATCAAACTCGTGGCTATTACATACTGTAATTCTGACTAACACTACGTGCATAACTGTCTATATTCAGACCCTTTGCGGAAATAGCCCAGACTCTGACATTTGTTGTTGCTCTTTCAGGCTTACTATGTGAACAAGTACACCTACAGTACACGAAAAGGTCAAATGCTCGACCCACATAACACTGAAGGCTTTCATGTAAAACATGTCAGTTTTGCAATTTTCCTAGCAATGTTATCAGTAAATTGGACTGAATAAGTTTACTGTAAAAAATAAACAATAACCACCTTTACATCACTATAAATATACTTTCACAACCTTGATATTCTCCACTTTTTCTTTAAAGATAATATTGCCAAAATAATTTGAGTTGATTTGATACAATGCAGTAAATGTATCTTGGCCAGATGGTTCAAACAATTTAGACTAAACCAAAAACGAAACTATAGTAGCCTGATTACTACTGATCACTGGCACAAAATGCTGCAAGACGTTTTTGTTGGAAAAAATATATATCAGTGAGCATGATGCTCTATCAAGTTTTCTTTCTTTAGGCATCAATTTCAGATTGTTCTAAGGCAACAACTTGAACAAAAGATTCCACGTATTACTAGGTTCTTCCTTTAGATAAAAACCTTAGCTGGGTGCTTTTTCCTTCTGGCCAATGAAGAAGACAGAATTTAAAAAGAAATAAATATTGTGAGAAAAATAAAAAAATAATCGACACCTCAATTAAAATGTCTTTGGAGTAGGGTTCAGTTTGCGAGGTTTGGTCAGGTTGTGACCTAACAGTGTTTATTGATGGTCTACATAATGTGTACATGAACATGTACAGCCAGGCAGTCAGTAAACCTCTGCTCTCTCTCTTCATATCTCTAAAGTCCATCTCATCTGAGATAATGTTTTATCCTACAGCGTTCATTCCAGGTGTGTGATACATTAGTGCTGTAATTAACACCCGCTATACACACAATTCATGCTGACTAGGCTCCAATTAAACCACTATTGATCTTCCTTGAATAAATGTTTAACGAGAGAGGCTGATGTTAATGAATGAAACTGTAATCTCACAAATGCAGGTACACAAATGCAAATGTACACACTGTAACCTTGGGAGGACTAGAACCTTAGCTACCACATCAGCTGAATTGTACACAAGTACAAATGTACACACTGTAACCTTGGGAGGACTAGAACCTCAGCTACCACATCAGCTGAATTGTACACAAGTACAAATGTACACGATGTAATCTTGGGAGGACTAGAACCTCAGCTACCACATCAGCTGAGTTGTACACAAGTACAAATGTACACGATGTAACCTTGGGAGGACTAGAACCTCAGCTACCACATCAGCTGAGTTGTACACAAGTACAAATGTACACAATGTAACCTTGGGAGGACTAGAACCTTAGCTACCACATCAGCTGAGTTGTACACAAGTACAAATGTACACGATGTAACCTTGGGAGGACTAAAACCTCAGCTACCACATCAGCTGAGTTGTACACAAGTACAAATGTACACGATGTAACCTTGGGAGGACTAGAACCTTAGCTACAACATCAGCTGAGTTGTACAAAAGTACAAATGTACACGATGTAACCTTGGGAGGACTAGAACCTTAGCTACCACATCAGCTGAGTTGTACACAAGTGCAAATGTACACGATGTAACCTTGGGAGGACTAGAACCTCAGCTACCACATCAGCTGAGTTGTACAGAAGTATGTTATGTGCAGGCAGTCTTTCGTTTCTCCTTTTCACCTTTTCTCAAAATTTCAATGCATGTACTGAAATAGTGTTACAAAACATGACGCTCTTTCACCACCAAGCAACAGAATACAAAAAAATAAGCCCATACCGATACGGCAATAGTGGCAGCTCACAAAATGGCTGAAGTTCAGCGGACTGTCCTGTCAACTCTCAGGTCAGTTTCTGGAAGCTAGATGAGCCTTGGACCCTCACCTCCAACTGGCTGTGATAGCCCCCTTTCATTCACCTTTGGGGGCTGGCTATATAGCCCTTCAGTTGTATTTTTTTTTTTTTTCATCTTGCACATTTATATCATCTTCAAGCTCAACAGTTCTGTTTTTCTTAAAGCCTATTATCTGTAATCTGTTGCATATCACATGTCAGTAAACAGTAATATATAGATCAACAGATAGATTGACATTCAAACAAATATATATATATACATATAAACTAACCTTTTTATAAACAGATAATCTTTTTTTTCCTTTTTCAAATAATCTATTTTTTTTCATTTTCCAAATTTTCTACCTGATGGGCTTGCACATAACAAGGGTTACGAGAAACCTGCGGTCGATTCCTGATTAAAATTCTTAAAAAAATATTTTAAAACTAATAGCAGCATAAAACATCAATGCCCAAGCTTTACCATCCATTGTTCTTTTCTCAAAGCTGCACGATCTTTGTGCATATCAATGTAGCGGATTTGACAGTTAGATTTTTTTAAGCATTGTTTACTTTATAACACACAAACCGTCATGTACATCGCACTCCGTGGAGTTTTATTATCTGTTCACGTATCTCAGCATAAAGAAGCCAGCTAGCTTACACTCAACCCGAGATCCAAGCAATACGTGGGAGTATGAATAATCCTCCATTTATCCGGCTTTACAAGACACACAAAATATTCAGGTTTGCCAAAAATGGGAATTACACTGAATCTCAGATTGGCGACTGGTGCCGCATTTGGCAACTAATCACTTTGACTATTT
This sequence comes from Liolophura sinensis, assembly GCF_032854445.1. Taxonomy (NCBI): domain Eukaryota; kingdom Metazoa; phylum Mollusca; class Polyplacophora; order Chitonida; family Chitonidae; genus Liolophura; species Liolophura sinensis. The sequence continues at coordinate 36,277,144 of NC_088303.1, forward strand.
TGAGAAACAAACCAAGGAGTCAAAGCAAGGGGTCCATTTGTGAGCTGGATTCAAGCCAGATTCATTCCCTGGCTATAGATTCACTGTCTCGCCATGCTGGTGAGTGCTGGAGCTGAAGTATAAACTCTGAGCCAGGACTAGGTTCATCCTCCACCGACTCTCCTAGCCTCTGAATCCCTAACGAGCTCCTTATACTGACCCCCCAAGAGATACATGTATATATGTACAATCAATATGACTTTGTGGCAGAGAATGGTAATAATGACCTGCTCAAAACCGTAAAGGTGAACAGAAAAGTCTTATGGTGGACCCAGAACAATGGTGGCTATAATAGACCTTCAATATGCATTTTGTAGACCATGCAGTTACATGTACAAGTGTACACACGGGTATGTCCATTAACAATACAGTCAAGTACATGTACAAGTGTACACACGGGTATGTCCATTAACAATACAGTCAAGTACATTGTACATGTACAGGTGTACACACGGGTATGTTCATTAACCATACAGTCAAGTCCATGTACAGGTGTACACACGGGTATGTTCATTAACCATACAGTCAAGTACATGTACAATTGTACACACGGGTATGTCCATTAACCATACAGTCAAGTACATGTACAAGTGTACACACGGGTATGTTCATTAACAATACAGTCAAGTACATGTACAAGTGTACACACGGGTATGTTCATTAACCATACAGTCAAGTCCATGTACGGGTGTACACACGGGTATGTTCATTAACAATACAGTCAAGTGCATGCACAAGTGTACACACGGTTATGTTCATTAACCATACAGTCAAGTACGTGCACAAGTGTACACACGGGTATGTCCATTAACCATGCAGTCAAGTATGTGCACAAGTGTACACACGGGTATGTCCATTAACCATACAGTCAAGTACATGCACAAGTGTACACACGGGTATGTCAATTAACCATACAGTCAAGTACATGTACAGGTGTTCACACAGGTATGTTCATTAACCATACAGTCAACTATGTGCACAGGTGTACACACAGGTATGTTCATTAACCTTACAGTCAAGTACATGTACAAGTGTACACACGGGTATGTTCATTAACAATACAGTCAAGTACATGTACAAGTGTACACACGGGTATGTTCATTAACCATACAGTCAAGTACATGTACAGGTGTACACACAGGTATGTTCATTAACCCTACAGTCAAGTACATGCACAAGTGTACACACGGGTATGTCAATTAACCATACAGTCAAGTACATGCACAAGTGTACACACGGGTATGTCAATTAACCATACAGTCAAGTACATGTACAGGTGTTCACACAGGTATGTTCATTAACCATACAGTCAACTATGTGCACAGGTGTACACACAGGTATGTTCATTAACCTTACAGTCAAGTACATGTACAAGTGTACACACGGGTATGTCCATTAACCATACAGTCAAGTACATGCACAAGTGTACACATGGGTATGTCCATTAACCATACAGTCAAGTACATGCACAAGTGTACACACGGGTATGTTCATTAACCATACAGTCAAGTACATGCACAATTGTACACACGGGCATGTTCACTCACCATACAGTAAAGTACATGTACAATTGTACACACGGGTATGTCCATTATCCATACAGTAAAGTACATGTACAATTGTACACACGGGTATGTTCATTAACCATACAGTCAAGTACATGTACAATTGTACACACGGGCATGTTCACTAACCATACAGTCAAGTACTTGTAGGCCAGTTTGGCCATTCTGCCTTTGTACTTAACATTTTGATTTATTTATTTATTTGATTAGTGCCTTATACGACGGCAGACAGCATTATGGTGGGAGGAAACAAGGCAGAGCCCAGGGGAAACCCACGACCATCCGCATGCTGCTGGCAAACCTTCCCACGTACGGGCGGAGAGATAGCCAGTGTGACTTAACATTTTGGGTTTATCTGTTGTCAAAGCTGTAAATTATATTGTATAAAAAGATTGACAGTGTTTTTTATTTATTTTTTAGGACTTTATATTTTAACAAAGTATTAAACTTTTTGTGGACAAAGAATTTATGTGTCCAAGATTAAATGTACTGATACCTGCAATTAGAAACTGATTTGCTAGACTTCTAAATATATCTAAGAACACCTGTGTACAGACCTGTTCTTGTCTTAAATTCTCGTTCTCATACCTGTACATGTAGCTGGTTTGTTCTTAGGTGTCACTGTGGCCACGTTTACAAAATACTTTGCTATAATAATATTTATCAACCGAAACTCAAGTCAATTTACACTGGCAATCTTTGTTTTTCAAAGGCCTTCAAACAAGTTACAGGAACATCAGTTCAAACTATCAAATTTCAAACTATCAAACATACATATTAGTGTCATTGCTAGGCGTAAGCCAACCTTACATTACGAAAAATAAGGCTGGTCTGCAAAGAATTTTTTTTTTTTGTTCTGGCTAATGCAAATTATTTTAAAATCCCAACAAAAACTTTATAGTATGGGTCCCTTCTTTGGAGTGGCAGTTGATTATCCCTGAGAAAATTAATCTTGGCCCAAATAACCATGCAAGATAAATTTCATTTCCACCTTTTGTGATGACGTGTATTATGGAGAAAACCTGGCGACTGAAGCACAACAAGTCGTCTAGTACAGTATGTGTTCTAGACAGCAGTATGACCCAGAAGCTTCAATCTCACCAATGCAGTCGCTGTGAGTTCAAGTCCAGTTCACGCTGGCTTCCTCTGCCGTCACACATGGGAAGCCCTACAACCTGCAGATGGTTGTGGGTTCCCTCCAGGCTCTGCCTGATTTCCTCCCACCATACTACTCACCTTTACTGGCCGCCATCGTCTACAAGTGAAATATTCTTGAGCACAGCGTATAACCCCAATCAAATGAGTATGGTGTAAAACACCAGTCAAACAAAATAAGTAAATAGTACACTATGTAAACTGTACAAAATGTCCTAAGTGCATGGCATGCCTGTTTTAATGTTCAATACAATAACCTAACAATTATTAAATCATATATACCTATATAACTTTCATATAACTTTGAACTCTTGCTCAATCCAAAAGAATTTTGGATGACCAGCCAAAGAATACCTTAATTACATGCATACTGTACATGTACACATGTAGTTGTCCATAGGCCAACCACATGTAGTTGTCCATAGGCCAACCACATGAAGTCCATAGGCCAACCACATGTAGTTGTCCATAGGCCAACCACATGTAGTTGTCCATAGGCTAACCACATGTAGTTGTCCATAGGCCAACCACATGTAGTCCATAGGCCAACCACCGGTAAACCATTCCCCAGAAACTGGCAAATCCCTGTACATCCATGCAAGATGTGTGGAGGCAGATTTTACCCCAGGGAGACACTTGTACAGTACCAGATAAATGCCCTTGGCCTGGTTGTTCATAACTTAATACCAGATTTAACTTCAATCCAAGTTTTCAATTATGTACTGAGCCTATAAAAAATTGTGTAACATTATAATAAATATGAACTAAAAGGCTGCTGTTATACTTGACTTTGGAGAACTGCATCAGCTGCTGAGTTTGGCTAAAAATTCAAATTTAAATTTAAATACCAGTATTAACTAATACACTTTTGAACAACTGGGCCCTGATTACACAAGTACCTGTAGTTGTGCCAGAAGCATGATAACACACAACTGTCTGTGCCAGAAGCATGATAACACACAACTGTCTGTGCCAGAAGCATGATAACACACAACTGTCTGTGCCAGAAGCATGATAACACACAGCTGTCTGTGCCAGAAGCATGATAACACCCAACTGTCTGTGCCAGAAGCATGATAACACACAACTGTCTGTGCCAGAAGCATGATAACACACAGCTGTCTGTGCCAGAAGCATGATAACACACAACTGTCTGTGCCAGAAGCATGATAACACACAACTGTCTGTGCCAGAAGCATGATAACACACAACTGTCTGTGCCAGAAGCATGATAACACACAGCTGTCTGTGCCAGAAGCATGATAACACACAACTGTCTGTGCCAGAAGCATGATAACACACAGCTGTCTGTGCCAGAAGCATGATAACACACAACTGTCTACAATCTAGGCTACTCAGTCAGGCACTTTATCCATTACATCCTATAACTGGTTTGTTAACATAATAGTGCATTTAGGCCTTACTGGTCAAGGTTTGTGAATTTTAACTAATTTTTGTTTTTATCTTATTTTAAAAATGTCTAGTTGCATAATCTCATTTTAGATACTGTTATTGCTGAAAACCACAACTGGTTTAATGTACATGCTCTTGCCACAATATTGCATAAATACACGTACATAGTACAAGCACTAAGGCGTTACACTGATTCAATGGTATCCAGTAAATGTCCATGCAAGACTAACACTAGCCAGGAAAGTTCTGCCAAGCACTTGATAAATGTAATTCGCAGACGCACAGCAAAATGACTACCTGGATTGGTACAGACAAACAGATGTGAACACAGCCATTAAGTAAACACACGAGTATGTGTACTTTACACCAAACACATGGACCGTGAACAAGTAAACAAACACTTTCCCTTTCAATAGGTTATTAGAGTAAGCAAATATCCCTTGTTCAAAGTGTAACACCTGGTTTGTCACTACTCTGCATTGAAATGCACAAGAAATTTTGGCACTCTGAACACAGTAATATTAACTGTGAATGAAAGAATGAATGAGTGAATAAATGAATGAGCAATGGACGACATTCATTCTGACAATGGCAGTATTTCAGTCGGATTTTTGCAAGAACTTGTTAGAATCTGAAAACACAGTTAAATGTGTGATTTCACCATAAGAATGCATTGCACTCAAACTCTGAATAAACAGGAAACTGATGCTTTTTACACCATTCAAAATGAATGAAAAATACAGTTAAAACTCCAAAATATTGTTAAATATTGTTTTTATAAGTAACCTTAAAAATCAGAACAAAACTACGTAAAATAATTAACTTAAGAAATGCCGTGGACCTGCAAGCAATTCATGCAAGCTTGCCTAAAGGTCTGAGGTCTTAAAATTTTTTTTCACTCCAGAGACTGCAGAGGGAGTGATAATAATGACCACAGTAAATGGTGTAAACAACACTACTATACAGTAATGATAATGTCATTATTAGTAATGCATTCAAATTTGCATTATAAGCTTGCAGCTGGGATGAATCAAAACCTCACCTTTACACCTGACCCTGATAATACACCTGTACTACCATTACACATACATGTATTTCATTTACTTCTGTACTAACGACTTGTACTTCCCGTTGTATATTATGTACAATGATACTGACGACAGTGCTCAAATAGTCCTTGTGGGTTGGCCCTGGGAAAGAACATATGGCTAGGGTCTAATTGTAGGTCACATTTGTACAGTTGGAATATCCTTGACAAAACTGATAACAGTTTTCTGAACTCAAAACATTCTATGACAAGCATTAGGAGCTCATGTGTATGCATGAACTGAATGATTTCATGTTGAAATGTTTCAAAAGCAAAACTTCAAAAAAAAAAATTCTTTCGCCAGCTGCTCATTTTTTGGGAAGTTCCAGAAAACCAGAAAAGTTCAGCGTCTGATAACATGTAGGAAAACACCTGCTAAAAGCCTAGATTTTCAGCCTAGGAATCTAAATTTCTACAATGCTGAAGACAAGTAAATGTTTCCCAAAGCCTGAGGGGTAAAAGTAAAAAAGAACAGGATAGTACTTACTCTGGGTTGAAGATCTTCTCCACGAAGCTCTTCATGAAGCTCATACACTCACGGGTCACCTCGTCCGGCTGACTGTCCGTGCTGAATGTTGAGCTCCAAGACTTTTCCGACCCCATGGATGTGGACCTGTGGAAGACGACCCCTCCAAATTCAGCGTCTGACGAATCAACACTGGTGCTGAAGTAACCTTTGAGTTCCTGCTCTGAGGCCGACTCAAAGCTGCTCTGGCTGGGAACAGCTGGCAGGCCTGGAGTTGTACCTGTCAGGCCAGGGGGGTCACAGTCATCCATATCAAATGATATTAGGTCACCAAAAGGTAGGAGTGTTTTAATTGGCTTGTTGGTTTCGACCTCTGTCCCGTCTGGGAAAACCTCCACCTCTTCTACAACCTCGTCTTCCACAAAGTCATCGAAGAGCATTTCGTCTACAGTGCTGGAACGGCGTCGAAGCTTGGTGAATTTTCCCTTGCGTTTATCCACATGAACGTCTGCACTGTCCTGTGGGTAGTTGGAGAGACTGGTGTCAGGCTCTCCACTCGACGTACTCTGGCCACTCTGACTGGACAGGTCGTAACTTCCCGCACCCTGGGTGTGCTGACCATTCTCCCACGGTGGGGACACAACCGCCTCAGAGTCGCTGGCCTTGGGGTAGCTGTCCTTCCGCGAACTCACCAAACTGTCCGAGCCTCGTCCGTTGTAGAGTGGCTCATCAAAACTCATGTTAATCCCTGCGGGAATCTCCACCCCACTGTCTGGATATGTACCCGCTGTCGAACTAATGTCACCTTGCCAGTCCCCACGACAATTTGTCATCTCATTTGGGGGGTGGATCACCTTCTTTTCACCCTCGTTTCTCGGGCCATTTCTATTTGGTCTTGGCCCAAACTTTTTCTGGCCCGCAGATCCTGGTCTAACTTTAGGTTTGGAACTGCCTGTGTTGTCATTGTAAGTCTGTGGAGTTGTGGACATATCCTCATTACCACCATCCAAACTACTTTCACTGCTACTTGTCTTCAGAAATGTCGTCTCGAATTTGGAAGAAATATCACTGAATAAACCGTTCTTCTTCGCTATGACCGAACTAAAAAATTTTGATGTTCCCTCAGAGAAACTCTCAGACAATGAGCGTCTCTCATCGCTGCTTCCATCAGAGTCTTTTCTGCGCCGGCGTCCTATATCCATGGTAACCCTTTATCCAGACTTTCCTCTGCTTAAATTCCAAACACACCTATATGTGGCCCTAAAACAGCCATGAGTGCCTCTTTCTGCCACAGTGTACACCTGCAAAACACGAATATCATAAATTTCAAACTTCAAAACAAGAACATGCCTAATTACATGAGTACTTCATTCAGACAGTTTGTACTAAATTTTACAGTTACATTTTACAGTACATCTCATAGGCCACTCGATACAATGGTAATGTTGGTAATTTAAATTAGAAATGATTGGATGTAAGGGCCACAGTTATGCTACAAGTTTAGAGCTTAACTTTATCTTGTTAACAAATCTCCATTGCACACTGGATCAAATCCGATCTACAAATACATCAGTTTTTAACATGATTATGTGATTTACACATGATTTATACCTTGATTTAGACATGTTTTATACCTTGATTTACACATGTTTTATACCTTGATTTACACATGTTTTATACCTTACTCCTCCCAGAGATTGTGTTTACAAGGAAATGGGTGAGGGCCCAGTTCACGCACTGAGGAGCTACAAACCTTGTTAACCTGTATGCATGTATCACTATGTTCAGTACATGTCCCTTGATGCGATGGCAAACCAAAAGTCCTCCAGCTGGAATTTATCAGACAGTGACTGCTATTGTCATTCATTCAAGCTTGCAAAGGATTCATGAAAACGGAAAACTTCAGATGTTCTAATCAACATGCAATCTTATAGTGAAAGCACTTAAACACATGGCAGCCCAACTTGAGGAAGCCATGGAATGCTCCAAGAAGGATCTTAACATCACATTTGAGACAGTGAGGTAGTAAACATAGATATATGCCCAGTGTTCAATAAAAAGAAGATTTGATCACATAGTTCAATATGTAAATAGGGGTCTTTCACATGGTTAGATAGATACCCGTGTATTTAAAGTGGGTAATTTAGGACTTTGAAAGTTCAAGCAGTAATGTCACTGTTTTTACAAGCCAATTATATAAAAAAAGAACTAACAAACTAAAACATACCCTAGCTAATGATCTTAAATCTTAGGCTTCTGAAAATGAACATATTCTCATGACGAAGTGAATTTGTGATAAACTACAGTAAATTTGAGTTCAATTGTAAACTGTGCATACAATTTATTTATTTATTTAACTGAGGTTTCACACGGTAAATAGGAATATTCCACTTATTAGATGACGGCCAGCATTATGGTGGGAGAAAACTGGGCAGAGCCTGGCAGAAACCCACCACCATCCACAGGCTGCTGACATATCTTCCCACATATGGCCGGAGAGGAAGCCAGCATGAGCTGGACTTGAACTCACAGCGATGGCATTGGTGATAGGCACCTGGGTCATTGCGCCACCATGGCAAGCGAACCTCCTGGGCCACGGGGGCCCCCATGCATACAAGGACACCACCTCCTAATCCAAAACCATAGGACAGACTTAACATATTGGAAAATAAATACTACATACAGTGTACATGTATACAGATTTTAGCCAAATAACTTACGGAAAGAAAATGAATTTAGGCTAGAGTGCGCAGATGTGTCACAAACTGAAAAACTAAACTGAGAAGAAATCAATATGGAAAACTAGGATTGCTACTCTACTGAAGACATAAATCTCAGCAACAGTATCAAATTACATTGTATAGATGTCAATTTGTTCAAGAGAAAGAATCCCGCTCCTACAGGCTGTATGGACTCCCTATATAAATAACAAACCTGGCTAGGTACCCCGTTGAACGATTAAACCCACGTTTTTCCACAATCCTGGAAATACATAGGCTTTACATCATCATCAAATTACCATCAACTTCCCTGATCTTTATCAGCTTGCACAATAAAGAAGTATAGCGTAGACTGTTCCCCCAGCTGCCTTCCCAAGACTGGCTACTACACCCGGACTGACTTAAGAGCCAAACATTCCCATATACTGTGCACAATTACAATAATGTAATGTAGAGTAATATTGATTTGGCTGGCCACCCTTTTCCACTTCCCTTAATTAACGCTTGCCAAGGCTCTAATCATGTTTGCCATGCTGTACCAAACTCTGGTGCGTCCCATGCATCACCATATCCCAAAAGAGTGAACCATACTGCCTTTAAATATACGCAATAACAAAGCGGTCCAATCAGCTTGGTCTCTTCACGCTGATATGAGAAGGAAATCAATGTCATGAATTTTGAATTACTGTTGTAATGCTGTAAACATAATGTGATAATCACGCATGCATGAATGAATCATTTGTTCTGTCAACGCATGCTGATTGAGTTAGGCAACATGTCACATAAGCCAATTACAATACATGCTAATAATGTATTGGCAAATGCATATAGTAAAGTTATTTTTAGCAGCCATGTAATAGGCAGCATTTAGTCATAATGGCACTTGGTGACACTACAATGGGAAATAAATGTGAATTAAACGTATCTAAAAATATCCAGTGTGGAGGCGTCTAAGATCAAACACTATGCTTAACTGCATGGCTCAACATGATTCTGAAAAAAACTTCAAATACATGTATGTTCTAAGCTGCTTTCGTTTCCCCGACTATTAACAGTACATACAGGGCCATAGGAGGCAAATAAGAAGGGGGGGGGGGGCACTATCCCAACCAATGAGCACAACCTGGAGTAATGGAGCACGCTTTAGGAGAAGAAAGGATCCACCCTCAAGGTTGTGATTATGAATACTATACATATTCCCCATACACTTAAAGGACTTTCTGCAGAAATATGCGTTATATATAATAAATTAAAAAAATATTTACCCAACTAGTTCATGTGGAAAAACTGAACATTTTAAGTTAACTATGCGTTGACCAGAGTAACCAGTAGGATTTATTTATTTATTTTTTGATTGGTGTTTTACGCTGTACTCAAGAATGTTTCACTTATACGACGGCAGCCAACATAATGGTGGATGGAAACCCGGCAAAGTGACTGTACATGCCGTACATAGTAAATACACTTACTAGCCTGGCAGTTTAGGAGAATAGCCTGTTGGCCCGAATAACTTAGGGTTAAATGATGAAACAGGCAGACGCATCATGTCGCCCACCATTTATTATTGAACAGTGCGATACTGGGATTGGAATTCATGCAGTGAGTTACAGTGACCCGTATATATACGTCTTTCCTCGCATACCCAAGTTCAACAGGTAACCTTACTGGCCGCAGGTTTTTGAGGGCCCTCAATACACTCTCATGAAGCAGACTTGACAGATCAGACAGAATCAATGCATAAGAGCTGAAGGACCTAGCAGTGATGTGTACTTACATACACTGAATATTCATGATTCATAAATGTGTCTAACCTGAACATTGGCATGTTGCCAAACCAATGGGTGATTGAGGACATCCGTCTATTCGGACTAAGGACCACATGATGCCAAGCGTACAGTGACAAGGGTAAGTATGATATAGCACTTGTTGATTAACCTGGTCCTAGTGATACAAAGCTGACCGGTACCTGACTGTGGTTTTGTCTCAATCAGAAGATCTCACGAGACAAAGCTGACCAGAATGTCACGGAGGTTTGTGGCTTAGAATATATCAACAAGAAGACCTCACAAGATGAAGCTGACCAGAACGTCACTGAGGTTTGTGGCTCAGAACGTATCAACAAGAAGACCTCACAAGATGAAGCTGACCAGAACGTCACTGAGGTTTGTGGCTCAGAACGTATCAACAAGAAGACCTCACAAGATGAAGCTGACCAGAACGTCACTGAGGTTTGTGGCTTAAAATATATTAACCAGAAGACCTCACGAGATTACGATGACCAGAACGTCACTGAGGTTTGTGGCTTAAAATATATTAACCAGAAGACCTCATGAGATTACGATGACCAGAACGTCACTGAGGTTTGTGGCTCAGAATGTATCAACAAGAAGACCTCACAAGATGAAGCTGACCAGAACGTCACTGAGGTTTGTGGCTCAGAACGTATCAACAAGAAGACCTCACAAGATGAAGCTGACCAGAACGTCACTGAGGTTTGTGGCTTAAAATATATTAACCAGAAGACCTCACGAGATTACGATGACCAGAACGTCACTGAGGTTTGTGGCTTAGAATGTATCAACAAGAAGACCTCACAAGAGGAAGCTGACCAGAACGTCACTGAGGTTTGTGGCTCAGAATATATCAACAAGAAGACCTCACGAGATTACGATGACCAGAACGTCACTGAGGTTTGTGGCTCAGAATGTATCAACAAGAAGACCTCACAAGATGAAGCTGACCAGAACGTCACTGAGGTTTGTGGCTTAGAATATATTAACCAGAAGACCTCACAAGATGAAGCTGACCAGAACGTCACTGAGGTTTGTGGCTCAGAATGTATCAACAAGAAGACCTCACAAGATGAAGCTGACCAGAACATCACTGAGGTTTGTGGCTTAAAATGTATCAACAAGAAGACCTCACAAGATGAAGCTGACCAGAACGTCACTGAGGTTTGTGGCTCAGAATGTATCAACCAGAAGACCTCACGAGATAAAGCTGACCGGTACCTGACTGTGGTTTTGTCTTAAATACATCAATCAGAAGACCTCACAAGATGAAGCTGACCAGAATGTCACTGAGGTTTGTGGCTCAGAATATATTAACCAGAAGACCTCATGAGATTACAATGACCAGAACGTCACTGAGGTTTGTGGCTTAGAATGTATCAACAAGAAGACCTCACAAGATGAAGCTGACCAGGACGTCACTGAGGTTTGTAGCTTAGAATATATTAACCAGAAGACCTCACGAGATTACGATGACCAGAACATCACTGAGGTTTGTGGCTCAGAATGTATCAACAAGAAGACCTCACAAGATGAAGCTGGCCAGAACGTCACTGAGGTTTGTGGCTTAGAATTTATTAACCAGAAGACCTCACAAGATGAAGCTGACCAGAACGTCACTGAGGTTTGTGGCTTAGAATGTATCAACAAGAAGACCTCACAAGATGAAGCTGACCAGGACGTCACTGAGGTTTGTAGCTTAGAATATATTAACCAGAAGACCTCACAAGATTACGATGACCAGAACGTCACTGAGGTT